>NW_021703774.1:112725264-113144122 GCF_005190385.1 Monodon monoceros
CATATATATGGAATCTAAAAAAAAAAAAAAATGGTCATGAAGAACCTAGGGGCAAGACGGGAATAAAGATGCATACCTACTAGAGAATGGACTTGAGGACACGGGGAGAGGGAAGGGTAAGCTGGGACAAAGTGAGAGAGTGGTAGTGTATATATATATATATATATATATATATACACACTACCAAATGTAAAATAGATAGCTTGTGGGAAGCAGCCACATAGCACAGGGAGATCAGCTAGGTGGTTTGTGAGCACGTAGAGGAGTGGGATAGGGTGTGTGGGAGGAAGGGAGACGCAAGAGGGAAGAGATATGGGGATATGTATATATGTATAACTGATTCACTTTGTTATAAAGCAGAAACTAACACACCATTGTAAAGCAATTATACTCCAATTAAAACGTTTAAAAAATGTAATTATGTATTCTGTTCTTGTCACCCTTTTAATAAACCTAGCATGTTCCTTCAAAAAAATAAAAGAAATAAAAAAGTAAAAGAGGCTGGATAGATTTATTTGAATAATTTTTTGAACAAACTTTTATAAAAGGTGCATGATACTTAAAAGAGAAATAGAAATGGGTAACATTTGATACATTAAGAGCAGCTATTACTTTTAAATGTGATAAGCATATCATGCCTATGTTTAATAAAAGACACATATGACCTTATGTGTATATATATTTAATTTAAATGTATATATATTTAAATGCATATTCATTTATGGATGAAATATTATGACTTCTCAGATCTTCTTCCAAATAATACAGGAGAGGAGAAAGTGGGTAGGCACAGATGAAACAAGATTGGCTATAAATAAAAAATTGTTAAAGCTATGTAAATGCAAATTCATTAAATTGTTTTGTCCACTTTTGCATAGGTTTAACATTCTCTAAATAAATATTTCTTTTAAAGAATATTTTAAAATAAACTTAACTACCTCTACAAGATAACTTTAAAGAATGAAAGAAGTTTGCATGAATATAAAAATAAAGCATGCTCTGTTTCTGGATAAAAACACTGGATATGTAAAGATGTATATCAACACTCAATATATAATTTTAATGTAATTTCAATTAAAGCACCAACAAATCAAACACAAATACAAACAATCAAATAAAATACTAACAAGTTCATTTAGAAAAGGAAAAGTATATGTATAAAATAGTCCAAAACATGTGAGAAATGAATAATGAATATGACATCCAGTTGGTTATCAAGACATAATTGATTGCTATGGCAATTAAAACAATTAGACAATGTGGTAAGAAAAGCAATATTATAAAGGAATTGAAAAATACATTAAAAGGACAAACTATAGATTGCAAAACTAAATACTCATATTTAGAAGGGAAAGATACAACTTTCAATAAAATATGTTAGCACATTCGCCTATTCATTTGGAACAAGGTGAATTAATAATTAACTTAAGATCTAAATGTTTATAAAAAGGAACCGGAAAGTTTTTTTAAAAGGCAGACTAAAGTAGCTTTTCTCTTTCATCTCTTCCTTCCTCTTGCCTGGAATACCAACAGTGCTTAGCATGAACATCTTGAGAACATAAAGATGAAAACCACATGTCTTAGTCAGCTTGGGCTGCTATAACAAGTTACCGTATTGGGTTACTTAAACAACAAACTTTTATTTCTCATAGTTCTGGAAGCTAGGAAATCCAAGATCAAGGTGCTGGTAAATTTTGTGTGTGGTTAGACCCTGGTGTGTAGACAGCCACCTTCTTGCTGTGTCCTCATATGGCTGCAAGAGAGGTCATCTCTCTTCTGTTCTTTCTCACAAGGGCACTAATTGCATTCATGAGGGCTTCACCGTCATGAGCTAATCACCTCCCAAACTTGCTCTGTCTCCAAACATCATCACACTATGGATTAAGGCTTCAACATGTGAATGGAGGGTGGGGGGCAAACATTACATTCATAACCTTATGCTGAGGATCTCAGAACAGAATGTCAGAAGGACACATGAAATTAATAACCTTCCACACTCGCCCAAAGCGGCCTACCTTCAAACTTTCTGTTACATAAGAATAATCACCCTTGTGAGTAAATTGATGTAGTTAGACTTCTGTTTCACATAGCCAAAAGCAATTGAATGTATAACAACATTCAGAGTTGTTATAACAACTATGAGAGAAGAACCCTATGGATGTTTTAATTCTTTATAAAATAAAATATCAAAAAGCAAAAAAATATCTTGAACAAGTATAGTTTAATAAAATAAATGCCAGTGCACTAAAGTCTAATATTGTCGATAGTGGGCAAAAATAAACATTTCAAGTATCAATTATACTTTCTCAATAATTAGCCAAATCTTACCTGGTATCTGTCAGGAATTCAGCCTTCTAAGATATAGGGTATGTCATCCATGCACAGCCCTTCTTCTTTCTCACTCAGCCCCATTGAGTCACACAGGATAAATGGCCAGGTGTTGCCATCCTTTCCATCCTTAATGAAATATGTTCTGTACTGCAGAGGAAAAAAAAGTAACTTCAAAAGTTCATTTTCTAAAAAACTGTAAATTGAAATGAAGTCTACATGTAATGAAATTGATCAGCAAAAGACTTTTCAAATATAATTAACTTGAACAAAGAAGCAAAGGCTGAGTGACCTAGAACAGACTCACCTTTTCAGATACCCCGGTTGTCTTAGACCCCACCAAGGCCTGGTTTGTTACGCGGCCTCTGAAAACAGACTTCACTGAGTTGAAAAAGCTAGACTTCCCGGCTCCAATTGGCCCCAAAAGCAGAATTCGTATTTGGTGAACCAGGCCTCCATATGGTTCGGAAGTTCTTATAGCAGACAATAAGCTCTCCTTGAGCCTGTTTAGACAAGACAATTTTAACAGTTGACTAAGGTTAGGTCACAAGACTCTACCATAAATTTTCCTAGAATTCATTCTTTTTTCTCATATGTTATTATTTATTTTTGATTAGTATCTTGTATAAAAAGACATGAAAATATCTTATCTCAAATCCTATTGTTGTAAAAGAAGTAAGAGTAACAGTTTTAACTAAAGACAATCAGACATAAAACCCTTCAGATTTAAGCATATATAAACCTTGGAATAAACAGCAATTATGTTAAACATGAAAATAAATTATCAATAATAAACTTCAAAAACCACAACATAATATGTGACTTTTGAGGTTTATAGAAGTAGAAAATGTCTAACATGTTCTTGAAGTCCATGATAGGTATTCCCCACCTGCCAACCACCCCTGCCCTGAAGTAGTTGAAACCAACCATAGCTGTAAGAATTCTAAGCAAAAGTGTAGACATTCAGCCAAATAATTATTTCCTTTCAAGTATATAAAAACATTAGAAATGTCTTTCATCCACTCAGTGCTATTTTTGTTTTAACATTACTATTATGAAATATTTTATGATTATAAATATAACTTGTTCTTGGTGATCCACAAGTTATCTGCTATAATTTGCACTATGAATTTTATTGACAAAACCTATAGTAGAATAAGTCTAAGATAATGAATAGAATAATAGAACATTAAGAACATTGACTTAGTGACCCCATCCATCCTCCTTTTTTCCAATAAATCTAGAGAAATAATCAAAGAATAATGAAGATTACAAGTTGTTGAATGACTGGCACTGAATGAATGCATGAATTCACTAGGAAAAAATATAAAAATAGCCTTTCTGTAGGAACAGTGCAGTATGATGAAAAGCAAGTGGAGAAAATTATGGGGAATCTTAACATATTTCATTTGAAGAGTCCAGAGCTAGACTCAATGTAGGCGCTGCAAGACTATAGTGTCAGCAGATCTTTTCTCGCCAAATTACTCAGCAGTAGCGGGTGGCCCACTCCAATATGAGAGATGAGGGCTGGAGTCCTCTCTGAATCAGAGAAGCAAGGTCTAGGCTAGGGAAAGACTGGAAACTCTCTAAAATATTTTCTCCTCCATAAATCCAATCGGTCTGAAAGGGATAATGAGCAAGGACACACAAATCAAAAAACCACAGGCACCAGATTTTCTCCAAAACCTACTATCAACAATTGGGCTTCCTGGAACTTCCAATCCAATTGATTTTCTTCTTGGTTCAGAAGAGAATGTAGTACTTGTGCATAGCCAATCAGAGCACAGCGAGTGGTTCAGGGGTGGGCTTAGGTCTTCGTTTGAACGAATGAGACTCAGGCCCAGAATTCTTTTGTTTCTTGGAAAGATATAATCTTTTTTTTAAAATAAATTTATTTATTTGTTTGTTTTTAATTTTTGGCTGTGTTTGATAACCCTTGCTGTGTGCAGGCTTTCTCTAGTTGCGGTGAGCGGGGGCTACTCTTCGTTGCGGTGCACAGGCTTCTCATTGTGGTGGCTTCTCTTGTTGCAGAGCATGGGCTCTAGGCACACAGGCTTCATTAGCTGTGGCAGGTGGACTCAATAGTTGTGGCTTGCGGGCTCTTGAGCGCAGGCTCAGTAGTTGTGGTGCACGAGCTTAGCTGCTCCACAGCATGTGGGATCTTCCCGGGCCAGGGCTCAAACACGTGTCCCTTCCACTGGCAGGCAGATTCTTAACAATTGCACCACCAGAGAAGCCCTGGAAAGAGATACTCTTTTATGGTGGATTTAAAACTGAAAGGATTAGATGTAGTGATGCTGGTAATTCTCTAAACAACAGAAAAATAATACTGTGTGGAACATTTATAAATATAGCTGTATGTATGGTTACAAAGAAAGCCTCTTTAAATTACCAAAAGTAGAAATAGTGAAGAACTGCATTCAATGACTGCAATATAATAAAACTGGAAAAGAACAAGTGTAAACAAAGAGAAGGGCAACGTCTTAGGATTTTACAAATCACTTTTTAGATACTTTAACATCCAAAAGGAAATTAAAAATCACAGTAGTAAATATATAGGAAATAACAACAATATAAATGCTTCATATCAATCTTGGGATAAAAGTACCTTTCATGAATAACAGGAAAGAAATAGAAAAGAATAGAGGGGAACAAACCTTAGAAATATAATAATATATTAATAACAGAGATACAAAGACAAATTCATAAATTGAAAAAAGGGATAAATTAATATAGTAATTAATTAATTTAAAATATGAAATAAATAAATTACTAACTAGTCTAATCAAAGAAAGCCAAATTCACAAAATGTCACACCACGGGTCACATACCAGAATGGCTACATATTGTAAAACCAGTGAAAGAAGGTTTGGGGAAAGATTTAGAGTGACAGAAAGTCTCATACACTGCTTGTGGTAGTGGAATGGTATGACAGTGTTGGAAAACTTTATCAGGAAAACTTTACCAGTATCTACTGAAACTGAAAATACACATACCCAATGACCCAGAAATTTCATACTTATACTCTTCAAAAAATTATGTATATACACGAACCAAAAGACACTCAGAAGAATATTTATAGCAGTATTATTTGTGATAGCTCCAAACTGGAAAACCCAAATGGTCACCAAAAGTGATTTGATTTTTTTTTTAAGTGTGATGGAATCATTACAATGGAATATTATATAAAAATTAAAAGGAAAAAATTACTACTACATATCATACTATGGATGAATCACTAGGGAGTTATAGGTTAAAATAGCTGGCCTGGGATACATTCACTTACTTTACCAGGGGAAAAAAAAAAAAGTGACTGGGACTAATTTTCTTATAAATATGCTAATAACCTTGTCTCCTGGGAAATAAACTAATGATATTTGCTACAAGGAGAGTATTTGTCTCTTGAATGTCTTTGACAGGATGTTCCTGGCTAAGAATTACTTACAGTAAATAAATCCAGATTTTATGGATTTATGAGGCATGTCTTCCTAGAATGTCACATAAGCTGATTGTCTCAGTCTGCTCAGGCTGCTGTACATATTACCATGGACTGGGTGGCTTAAACAACAGAAATTTATTTCTCGCATTCTGGAGGCTAAGTCCAAGATCCAGGTGTGGGCAAAGCAGGTTTCATTCTGAGGCCTTTCCTCTTGGCTTGTAGGAAAGTGGCTACCATCTTGCTGTGTGCTCACAAGTCCTTTTCTTGTGGATTTGTGGGGAGAGGGAAAAAGTTCCCTGGTGTCCCTTCTTATATGGAAACTTACTTTATCCCTATCAGATTAAGGTCCCATTCTTATGACCTCATTTAACCTTAATTACTTCCTAGAGACCCTGTCTCCATGTATACTCACACTGGAGGTTAGGGCTTCAACATGCCTTAATCGTAATTTGGGAGCCCATATCACTGGCATATAAATGTTCCATAATCTAACCACTCTTCAATATGTAAGATGGCCCACAAACTTCACTTAAAAATGCTGCCTTCTGTTCTTAGCCAGAAAACATATGTCTAATATGGGAAGGAAAAAATTAGGAGCCACACAGAATATCTTAGTACTCTTCCTGACTTCTCTGAGATTTTTGAGAGCCTTTATTCTTGAAGTTATTAGTAAAACTTGATACTAGGTAAGACATCTGATTTGCAGAGGTCTGATTTTATAATCCAATCCATTGTATTAGCCCAACCTCTCACACATAATATTGAATGAAAGAGGCCAGACAGAAGAACACACACTTTGGTATAGTTCCAGTTATATAAAATTGAAAAATAATAAGTATTAATTAATGTTACTATGAGCCAGAATAATCATTACCTTTGGTTAGTAATAACTGAGAGGAGTCATAAAGGAGTCTTCTGAAACGATGGTAATAATCTATTTTTTCATCCGAGTACTGGTTACATGACTGTGTCCATTTTATAAAAGTTTGTCAGTTGGTACACTGATCAATTGTGCATTTCTGTTTATATGTTATACTTCAATAAAAAGTTTACTTAACTGATCAGTTAGGGTCAACATCATGATGCATCCATGTAAATTTATCAGACTTCAACAACAACAAAAAGTTTTAAGCTGTTTGGGGCAGCCAGAAGAAAGACCAAATCACTCAAAGAGAAACAATAAAAAAATACTGCAAGTAAATAAATCTGGCCTAAAGTTTTCCACAGTAACACCAAAGCTGTGGAAACATTACAGTACCCCCCAGAATAAAACATGATCCATGAATTATGTACTCTGCTAGTCATTTAAGTATAAAAACCACAATTAGTTTGGAAACGCAAATGCTCAGGGAATACTACTCCCAGGAGCCCTTCTTTTAAGTGGATAGATATAAACAAGTATTTCATAGAAGAAATATAAATAACCAATACACATAGACTCATTAACAATCAGGGATGTGCAAAAAATAAAATGAGAAACCATCTCTTAACCATCAAATTGGTGAAGATTCTAAATATTGATAGTAGCAAAGACTGGCAAGGATACAGGGAGTTATTTCCATAACACTCCTGGGGATAGCACAGACAACTGAAGCTTTTGAAAGGGATCTATCGAAATGCAAATGTACATAATTCTTAAACAGCAATTCCACTACCGGGGAGTTACCACAGAGAAGTATTTTTGTGCACAGTTATATGCATACAGGTATTACAGGAACATTGTTTATAACAGCAAATATAAGAAATAATTTAAATGTCCTTTAGTAGAAAAATAGGTAAATTAACTTTGGTCTTTTGATATAATGGATATAACAGGAAACTGCAGCAGAAAGGGTTGACTACCAGTCAAAAGAAGTTCAAGCTCTGGTTTCTTTCTGACAGTCTCACAATCTTCAAGTTTTCTTTCTGTGCTCTCTCTCTCTCTCTCTCTTCCTTTCACACTCCCGCTTCCTCCCCACCTGTTCTCCACACTCCACAGAAAACTCTGTATATTCTACTTTTGACCATGGTTGTGTTGTAGAAAACAATTTGTGGCCAGGTTTCAGTCTGGGCCACCTGGAGATAAGGACAAGTATAAAAGTTATTGTTTCTTACAGGAATGAGTCAGCTAGAACCCTCCAAACATAAAGAGAACTCTATATAGCGTTATCTGGTTAAACCTACCTTCACATGGAAAAACTTCACATTCCTGGAAGGAAATACAACAGTGAGGTAGTCCAAGTTTGTCCATTGTATTTATGCTAATAGCCACCTCTTTTTTCTCTAGGTTTATATTGAATTCAGAATTTCTATCACTTTCACGAAACAACATAGATAGTTGACATGGCCCTATTTTGCATTCTGAAATTGCAGTCTCTTGAAAGGCAAAAAGGATAATGAAATAGTCTTCCAGGTAGCTCTTTTGCACATATGCCCCAACAATATGATCTTCACTATAAATCACTGTTATAGTAGGTCCTTGTTTAGAGCATCTCTGAAGCAAACTTTCACTAGGGAATTCATGGACACTGGCCTTATAGAGAAGGCTAAACTGCTTGTCTCCAAAATAATTTTGCAGCTTTTTTTCTTGCATCCACATCAAACAAGTTGTCATTGCCATACTTCTCAATCTGGTGGAAAATCAAATCCATTTTCCATTAAATATTGCAAAACAGATAATATGTACTGCCACGAAGTTTGCATTTATGCCTTTTATTTACTTTACATTACAAATGAAATGAGTAAACGGAGGGTGAATAGATAGCAAGAAAAGTCATTAGCTAGTTTTTCATTCTAAATAATTACCTTTTAAATTAAAAACAAAACAGACTTGTTTGCAAGAGGCTGGGAAAAGTGGAAAGCAGCAAGTCATTTACCTGTTTGGAGGATCTATACAAGGGCTGAAGCTGAGAGTAGTCGCTCTCTCTGGACAGGTAGGCAGGCACAAAGTGGGAGCAGAAAATTTCTCAGCAACCTTGAGGCTTCTCAGACTCAGGCAAAAGCAAACTGAAACTCAGTGTGGCCCAGCCCAGTTGGCAGTGTGCCCATTTCCCTCCAGTGAGCAAGCATAAAGGAATCCAGCTAATTTTAGATAGCAAAGTCATATAAAAATAATATTGGGGCTTCCCTGGTGGCGCAGTGGTTGGGAGTCCGCCTGCCGATGCAGGGGACGCGGGTTCGTGCCCCGGTCCGGGAGGATGCCACATGCCGCGGAGCGGCTGGGCCCGTGAGCCATGGCCGCTGAGCCTGCGCGTGCGGAGCCTGTGCTCCGCAACGGGAGAGGCCACAACAGTGAGAGGACCACAACAGTGAAAAGCCAGAAAAGTAGGGAAGTGATCAGCTGCATCAAATGGTGGAACTATTCCCTTCCGCACCTCCTCCATTTATACATCTGGAAAGACTCACTCTCTTCCTCAGTAGCTGGGAATTTGAGGGATGGTCTTGTCTTACTATGGGGAGAGGGCATTTAGGTGGTGGCGACTATCTCCTGCTAGGGAAATGCTGGAAAGTGCTAAAGAATGTAGCTCCGCTGCAAATAAAGAAGTGAACCTGCAGAGAAGCTGACTCTGCAGAGCTGAGTGAGGCTGTGGTCCATGCTAGCAACAGGGAGGGAGGTCTCCCGCGCTGGTCTCAGTGAGTCTTCAAGGGTGAGCAGTTCCATTTCCCTATTTTCATGGTCAGTGGAGAGGGTCTCTTGCCAAATTGGCCAATCCTGAGGGTCTTAGTGCATCAGTGTCCACTGCTTTGTATGCTGCTGGTGTTAAGGAAGACTTTAAAGCTGACTCCAGCAAAGAAACGTGAGAAGGTTTCTGAAAAGCTATGATGGGAGGAGCAGCCTCAAGCAGAGAACGCTGGGTAAAACAAAAGGTTTGCAGAGATCAGCGAGGGTTAAACACAGTGTCATCACCGTCTGAATTCCTTCTATGGTCAGGTTCCACTGCTCCCTGAAAGGCTCAAAAGAGCAGAAGATCTCTTCTTCCATTTTGAAGACTGCCTTAAGAACTCAGACTGGAGCCAGAGGGTCTAACCTCACCTGGAAAACAGCTGTCAGCTCGGTTAGAAAGCTAGGAATCTTAGGGTAATATTTGACACATTCCTTGTATCATCAATGGAACTGAAATAAGTAAGGCTTAGCTCCTTAATGATAAAGAAACAAGACATGGAGAGGGGAGGAGAGATCATTTGGTAGTCAGCACTTACCCCAAATTCTTTTAAGAGATACTGTAGAATTGGCATTTATCAAGATGTAGTTTCAAACCTGCCCCCTACCTCCCCACTCCCAACACATACAAATAACCCAATAACTTAGGTAGCCCTTGCTCATAAATTATGTCATTTGAATGAACCAGTCCCTTCAAGAAATTGATATTCCCAGCTTTCCTTTCCTTGAGACTTTGGAAGACATAGATGCTCTATATGAGCTCAGAGGTATGATAGGTCCCATCCAAAAACCTGTGTTGGTGTCCCCCTTTGCATACTCCCACCGGTCCTTTTAGCATCAAGGGTCAACCTTATGTGTTGGGAGTATTCTGAATGTCTCAGGTCTTTATAAAGCAGATATGCTCCAACTATTTAGACAGTCTCAGCCAGCTAAATTTCAGAACAGAGGTGTGTCCTTCTGTTCGATAGTCTACAGATGACAGTCAGCCCATTATTAATGAAAGGCCCACAGGCCACATTGACAAGACCATCAGGTCACATTTCTTCTTTACCTTGTGAAGTGTGGGGCTTCTTCAAATGGGGATGAAGACTTTGGGCACATTGCCCTGGCTTCCAGTCAGTGTCGTAACTGCTCACATGGTACTGAGAATCCCCCCTTTGTGTACCACACACTTCCTCTTGGTCCCTTCAATTCTGTTTCTCTTTCTTTCATTCTTCCACCAGAGTTATGGACAATTTCTCTTCCCTCTTTCTTTCCAGGCTGGGTGACAACCTTATAGTTTCTACAGAACTGCATCCCTCTATTACCTTTCTAATACATAGCAATTCTATAAATTCTGTGTTCAGATCCTTTCATGGCCTGGACTCCCAAGGGTCTACTACAAAACTTAAAAAATATCTGAACGCTGTTTCAGTTTTTTTTCACCCCCTGGTTTAAATAAACTTAATTTAATTCTTAAGAAAACAATGTGAATGACTCTGGGAAATGAGGGACAAACTATACACAGGGAAGTATAAAAAATATATATAAAAGTTACTATTTTAAGAAGTTATCTAGCTGCATGTGCTGCCCATTTGAAATATATGAAGTCCTACCATGCAGATGAGCTACTTCTTTTTCTCCCTGGACTCTTCAGTCATGGGGATTTGACAATCCCCCCTTATAAACCTGCACTGAGAACAGAACCACTGATTGCCTATCAGGCAGAACAGGGTCTGATACACTCAGAATACCATAACTGTATATATCTTAGTATGCTTATTTAAACTGTAGTGGTCCATTCACATGTGAATTACTTTCACAATATAACACCAAAATGGAAGACAAATGAGCTCAAAGGCTTAAATGTATGGGGTTGTTTTGCATTTTTTTATTGATGTCAGACTGGAGTTATCATGAAATATTCCAAAGAAATCAATTGTTTAAAAAACTTTAAAAACTATAATGATCTACCCACCACTGAGCACAGCTTGTTAGTCTTTTCCCCACCCCATCCCAATTCCTGCAACCCATACTTGCAGTTTTGCTTACACTGACGTTTCTTCCCTGGGGCCTGGAATAGCTTGAATCTATCCATGTGAGGGGCGTGCAGCTGGATATTGGCTATTATCCAAACTATTGTCTGGCTGACCCCAGTGCCCTGCATTTTCTTCAACACCAGAAAAAAAATTTTTGCAGTGGTTTGCAACTGGTAGGCAAGATTCCATCTTGCTTATATTGATGGCAAAAATAGGATGTACTTAATCGACTCTTCTCCATAAATCGGCCCAGACACTCGTCACATTAGGATTGGGATTTGGGGACATCCAAATTCCCACAGCTTTTAGGAACACCTAAAGACTCTGATCAGCCTTGCTATCAAGTGGCTACTTTAGCATCAGATGGAATTTTGTCCCTACAAGATGATTACTCATCAGGTGGTCTCTATAGCACCTGAGACTTACTTGAGTCCCCCAATCAATTTTGTGAAATTAGTTATGAACCTGCCTTTTTTATGAAGAAACAATATGATAATCTTTAAGATTAGTTTTCTAAAGAAGACACAGCCTTACACATCACCCACTGTAATTACCCCTCTTATTAAGGTAGATACTGGGTGAATTTGTACAATGTTACCAATTTCTGCCAGAAAGAAACACTTTGTTTTTTTACTTTTTTTCAAGCTTGATTAAGATATAATTGATATATAATGTTATGTAAGTTTAAGGTGTTCAACATGATGCTTTAATAAACATATACATTGTGAAATGATTACCACAATAAGGTTAGTTAACACATCCATCACCTCAAATCATTACACTTTTTGTATGTGTGGTGAGAACATTTAAGAACTACTTTCTAAGCAACTTTCAAGTATATGATACTGTATTGTTAACTATAGTCACCTTGCTGTACATTAGATTCTCAGAACTTACTCGCCTTACAGCTGGAAATTTGTACCCTTTAACCAACATCTCCCCATTTCCCCCACCTCTCAGCCCCTGGCAACCACCATTCCACTGTTTCTATGAGTCCAGCTTTGTTAGGTTCCACATATAAGTGATGTCATACAGTATTTGTCTTTCCTATCTGACTTATTTCTTTTAGCATATGCCATTTTGTTTAAAATGGCAGGACTTCCTTCTTTTTATGGCTTAATAATATTCCATTTGATTTATCCATTCATCTGTTGATGGACACGTAGGTTAAGAAACAGTCACTTTTTAATGCCACAACCCAACCCACTCACCCATCCACTCACTGTGCAAAGTTTCTAGCAAAACTGTCTACAACATCCCTCTCACTTTAAGATGACATTCTACTTGACACCACACTTATGTTTCATCTACTGTGTCCCTTAGCACTATTTTACCAATAAATATTTTAGTGATTTGGGCTGGACTGTACATCTAGATGAATTGAAAATTATTCCAAAATACTGAATGGCCTCTAAAAGGTAGCAAAGTGGTTGAGTCCCACTATCTCTCAGGATGGTAGAGAAAGATTGGCAGAATCCACAATGTCAGGCAAGGTTCTCTCTCAGATAAAGGAGAAATTTATCCCTTTTTGAAGCTCCCCTCACCAATATTTTCCAACCTAGACTCCAAATATACATTTAGCTCCATTGGAGGTTTAAGTGTTCCCAAAGTAGTGTACAGCCGGAGGATTCAGAATTGTGACATCATTAATCTAAAGCCTTTATAGAACAAAAGGAAAAACTTAGCCTCAATATTTGTACTCTCAAACAATGTTGGTTCACCTGGACAGTCCCTCATTGTTTATCTCTCTTGATCATTCCATTACTTCTCTTCTTTTCAGTGTCTCCATCTCCCTCATAAGGGCATTCCATGCTACCCCTTCAAATAGAGTAAAGAAGTTCTACCTTGAATCTAACTTTACATCTAGCAAAACTTTCCTCTGCCCAGATTTTTGCTGACTCCACCTTGGAGAAGGATGAGTTATGGCCCTATAGTTGGTGAAAACAATGGTGGGTCTTCAATCACCTTCAGTCTTTCCCAACCAACAACGGCCATGGCTTGTTTTTCTCCCTGGATTACATAGAGAAAACATACCTTACTTTTTGGACCTGTTGCATCCTACATACATATCATAACCATCCTGGCTGCCACTCTAATTTTGTTCCCAATATCTACTTTGGGCTCTCTTCCTCAATACTTATGACCTTTCTATTCCTAGATCTTTTTTAAAGACCCCATCCATCTCTTCCATTGACTCATGGCTCCTGGACATTCATTTGAGCACAGCTTCACCTGCAGCTTTGCTTTAGGAAATATTTCTTTTTCCTTAACTATCCCTAAGGAATTCTTGCCCTTGTAATACCCAGGACTTCCCCCAAAAAGATAATAATTCTGATTATAAGTAAATTAGACTGCTTTAATATAAATAACTATTGGGCCAAAGCATATTCATTTGAAAAAGACTTAGAAATTTGAAGAAGCGAGTTAAGAGAAAAAAGAGAGGAAAAAAAAACCCTGAAACCTATTTTCTGGAATTCTTTTTCTGTCTTTATTAATAGTCCTAACTTCTTCAGCTACCCTGAGAACTTTAGAATCATTTGGGAGCAACTGTATAAGACAACTGTGTTATTGACTTGCACGAGTAAACATATTTGATCACTCTACTTTGGGAACATGGCTAGGATGGTTTGGAATTCAATTAATGAAAATCAGGCATGGGTTCATTAGAGGAAAAAGCTTTTTTTTTACAGAAACAAAATGTAAGTCCTTTAGAAATACTTGTTCCTTTTAATTAACTTAAATCATATTGTCATCCAGAGATAAGTGAAACATTCTCCCTCCTTTATTTATCTCCAGCATTTCATTCTCTCCCAGTCTTCTCCTCTATAAGGAAAAAATTTTAAATACATGGTATCACTCTGGGGAGGTTGACAGAGATGCTTAATAGCAGGTATGCTTGCTCCCTGCCAGGCACTATGCTAATTTCTGTGAATACAAAGATAAGTAAAATCCAAACTCTGTTTCTTAAAAAACTCACAATTTATTTAGAAAAGCAGATAACTATGTAACCAGTTTATACTCAATGTGATTAGTACTTGCATAGAGTTTTAAATTAAGTGTTATGGATAAATAATAAGGGAATAGTTAATTTTGCTGAGGAGATTTAGAAAGGTGTCATATAAATTAAATTGTAAATAGTGCAGAAATACAAAGGGTGGTTTGCAATAGAGCATATGTTGGCCCACCACTGCTCAAGGTTGGCCTTTGCACTTGAGGTGTGACTGATCCTAGAAGGAATCATCAGTTAGATGTTGTCAGAGACAGAAGGTAAAACATGAATAGAAGCAGAGTCTCAAAGAGGCTGTCAGCAACCCTGGTTTGGGCCATGTGTCTGAATCAAGGCACTGATGTCGCATGCAGAGCTGGAACATTCCCACAATTGCATCTGAAAACAAAACAGAAAAAGAGTGAAAACAAAGCACATATTGTAACATGGCCGTCAGGACTAGAACAGGCAGATGGGTACCAGCTATCCAACTGAGGTATAGCTTAGAGTTTTTCCAAAAGCTTGTGAGAGGAGCAGAACGGGGCCAGATCACCTGTTTACTCAAGAGACAAATCCTCTAAGAAGTCATCTGCAGCCTGGAACATCTGCTTCAGTGCAGAGAGGATCAAAATATCCTTTAAAGGATCCATCTCCCGCTCTCAAGCATAATTTTCAACCAACAAGATATTAGAAAGAGGAATGCCTAGCATCTTGTTGGCATTCTATATCTGTGGAAAAATCAATTTAATAAGCATGTCTTATATCTGAAATTTGACTGATTTAAATATAATTCAAGAAACAGAAAAAGCAATGGCTTAATAAAGTTATTTTCTGAATATAATTATAATTCAGATCATTATTTTAAAGTGGGGTATAAATTTGAATCAACCAGGCAATTGATCCATTTCTTCATTTACCTGTGAATATGTAGTGTGAGCACACACACACACACAGTACAGCATTATTACAATACTATCTAGTTGCAAAAAGTATTCCTTACCTGGCTTTGAGAAATCATAGATTTATTCACCTTTAAGAAGTTGTCTTGAAGAACTGCATAGCAATTATTCACTTTAGTAAGCAATGCTACATGTGCTACACCTATATCAAATAGATAAATCAGTTATTTTATATCATAAATAGCAGTGTGTCAACAAGGTAATTAAATATGTGTGAAAACAGTACTCTGTAATGTAAATTTGAGATCAGGAGAATGCAATATCCCCAAGAAATCTCAATATGGGACTTGAAGTTCTTCTAACAGGAGAAATGATCCCTTCCAAAGTGAGAGATCATTTCTAAATGCAATTAAATTCACACTAAGTTGCAATCAGCTACTATCCCATTCAAATAGTGTGTTTTAAAGTGTCCAGGGGGTAAAAGTGGTTGCTTAATCTCGAAGACTACAAAAGAACCCCAAGAAAGAGAAAGTGAGGAGGGTCGTGTGTGAGCATTTATAAAAGCAAAGTACACTGATTTCACAGTTCTACT
Source organism: Monodon monoceros (assembly GCF_005190385.1). Classification (NCBI taxonomy): domain Eukaryota; kingdom Metazoa; phylum Chordata; class Mammalia; order Artiodactyla; family Monodontidae; genus Monodon; species Monodon monoceros. The sequence goes on from NW_021703774.1 coordinate 112,741,167, forward strand.
AAGGACCTCTTGCCTTTTCCCTCAAACCGCAGGGATCAGATGAGTAAATCCTAACCGAATCAAAGTTCTGCTTTACTAATAACTGCTTCCCCAGGAAGGACAGAGGGGATAACCCTACAAACCCCAAAGACATAAAAAGAATAAGAAAATACTACAAACAACTCTACATGCATAAATTTGACAACTTAGAAGAAATAGACTAAAACTACAAACTACCACAACTCATCTAATATGAAATATATAATTTTAATAACTCTAAAACTATTTTTAAATTGAATTTTTGGTTTTAAAAACTCCTGAAAAAGAAATCTTCAGGCCCAGATGGCTTTACTGGAGAATTCTACCAGACATTTAAAAAGAAATTAATACCAGTTCTACACAATCTCTTCCAGAAAATGAAAGAGGAAGGAACACTTCCCAACTCATTTTACAACACCAATATTACCCTGAGACCAAAACCTGACAAAGACCGCAGAAATTAAAAAATAAATAAATAAAAAACCCAACTACAGACCAATATTCCTCATAAATATAGATGCAAAAATTCTTAATAAAATATTAACATACAGGATTCAGCAATACATAAAAAGAATTATGCACCATGAACACATGGGTTTTTTTTCCTAAAGAGACAAAGTTGGCTTAAGATTCAAATTCAGTCAATATAATCCGCGATACAAACAAGCTAAAGAGGAAAAAAACTCCCATGATCATATCAATCTATGGAGAAAAACCATTTGGCAAAATTCAACACCCATTCATGATTTAAAAAAAAAAAAAAAAAACTCCTAGAGAAGTAGGAATAAAGAAGAACTTCCTCAACTTAATAAAGAACTATTGTTAAAAACCCATAGTTGACATCATAGTGGTGAAACACTGGATACTTTCCTCCTAAGATCAGAAACAAGGCAAGGGTATCTGCTCTCACCACTATTATTCAACATAGTATTGGAAGTCCTAGCCAGGACAGTAAGACAAGCGAAGGAAATAAAACACATACAAATTGAAAAGGAAGACATAAAATTGTCCCCATCTGAGATGGTATGAAATCCTAAGAATTCAACAAAAAATCTTCCTAGAGAAAACAAACTATCAATATCCCATCAAGATTTTTTTGTAGAAATAGACAAGGTAATTCTAAAATTCCCATGGAAATGTAAAGGTACTAGAATAGCTAAAACAATTTTGACAAATAAGAATAACATGGGAAGAATTATTTTACCCACTTTAAGACCTATATTTTTATTACTATATAGCTACAGTTATAAAGACTGTGTGGTGTTGGTAGAAGAATGAACACATAGATCAAGGGAACAGAATACATAACCCAGAAATAGATGCTCAAAAGCAAGGACAATGAATTTTTGACAACAGTGCAAAAGCAATACAATGGAGCAATGATAATCTTTTCAACAAGTGGTGCTGGAGCAATTGAATATCCATAGGCAAAATAAAATAAAATAAACCTTGACCTATACCTCACATCTTACACAAAAAGTGATTCAGAATTAATCATATATTCAAATGTAAAAAATAAGACTATAAAACTTTTAGAAGAAAACAAAGAAAAAATTTGGGGACTTAAAGTTTGGTAATGGATTTTAGACACAAAATGAAAAGCATGATCCTTAAAAGAAAAAATTGATAAATTGGAGCTCACCAAAATTTTTAAAATTTAGTTTTGTGAAAGTCTCTGTTAAGATAACGAAAAGACAACTTAGCACTGGGAGAAACTATTTGCAAACCATATATCTGATAATTGACTCATATCTAGAATTTATGGATCTCTTAAAACTCAACAGTAAAAAACCAAAGTGTCCGAATAGAAAATAGGTCAAAGACATGAAGAGATATTTCCCTGAGGAAGACACATACAAACAAATAAGTACATTAAAAGATGTTCAATGTAATTCATCATTAGGGCAATGCAAATTAAGACCATGATGAGCTATCACTATACACCTATTAGAATAGCAACAATGGCAAATACTAGCAAGAATACAGAGAAACTAGATCTCTCATATATTGTTAAAATATAAAATGTGCAGTAATTCTGAAGAGTGGTTTGGTGGTTTCTTAAAAAATTAGACACACACTTAGCATAGGACCCAACAATCACAATTTCAGGGAATTATCCCAGAAGAATGAAAACTTATGTCCACACAAAAACCTGCACACTAATATTCAAAGGAGCTTTATTTGCAATAGCCAAAAACCAGAAGTAATCAAAATGTCCTTTGATAAAGAATGGTTAAAATAACTGTGGAATATCTATACCATGGATTACTACTCAACAATAAAAAGGAATGAACAATTGATATACACAACAACTTCGATGGAATTCAAAGGATATTAGGCTGAGCGAAAAAAGCCAGTCTCAAATCAAACATACTTTTGGATTCCATTTGTATAACATTCTCAAAATGACAAAACTATGGAGATGGAGGAGAGATTAGTTGCTGCCAAAAACTATGGATGGTGAGGATTGGGGGATACCACGACAAAGACCTTGTGGTGATAGAGTAGTTCTGTATCTTGATTGTAGTGGCGGTTACACGAATCTACACATGTGACAAAATGACAAAGCTATACCACACATTATAAGAGTGTTATATCTCCCGGTTTTAATCTTTCTGGTCTAGTCACATAATGTGGGGAGGTGACTCCCCTATCTAGCCACAGGAAAATCACACATGACAAAAAAAAACTATGGCCTTTCTAATCTTTAAGGAATGAAGACTAGGATTTAGGGTCCTGCTTTCAGTAAAGCCTTTGGATGATCTCCATGTGCTGTTGCCACCAACTAACCCAGGGCTCGGGAAATTGGATGAAGGGGGCATGGGACCTTGCTGTACTCCTTTTGTAATTTCCTGTGAATATAGCATTATTTCCAAGTAAAAATATTTTAATAAGTACAATGAGACTCACCGCAGTTTAATATTTCTTTCCGAACTTGTCTGAACTTTGCCACCATTTTAGAGGAGAGATTGTCAATAGAGTTGATATCAAAGACATAAGCCACACAATGAATCCTGTCTTTCAGTGATGGAGAGGTGATGAAAGTAGGATGCTTGGGTGTAGTTGGTTTATGGGGACTAAACTGTTATAGAAACATAAGGTAACATTTAGAGAGTCTCTGCTAAATTCTTTCAGATACAATTCATGTTTCAAACATGCCCACCACTAACCTCCAACCCAAAACCTTCCCTTCCCCCCAATACTCCTTCCCCAGATTAGTTAGTAGCACCCCTTTCATGCTTCCTCTCCACTGTTAGCATGGTGCCATTATGTCTTTTTTATAAAACAACACACTCCATTGCTTTGGCAAAAATGGTGATTATAACTTAATTGTCCATAATGGAAATATTTCAGAAAAGTATAAATAATGTTTTTTAAAACCTAATTTCAAAACTCTTGCATACTTAAATGGACTAACTGAGAGCAAAGGCAAGAGAAAATATATTGAAAATGCCATTTAAACTAAAACACTATAATTTCTTTTAATTTTACAGAAGAAAAAAAAATTAAAGTGAAAAAAATACCAAATTTTAAATTAACATGTCCTTACCACAAGACAATAATCTTTCCAGGGTTAAGAAAATAATTACAAAACATAATACAAGGCTGGGTTCATTATTTTTTTAACTATATGTTTCAATGTTGGACTGAATTGATTGACTCTGTGCTGTGAAAAATGAAGGTGCTCATATGTCCATGATTTCTCCCATTTCTTTACCCTGCTCCTCCGCCCTGTATCTTTATGTCTTTTTAGATTGTGAGCTTCTTGAGGATAGGATTATGTTCATATTCAAAACTGGCGTAGTATCTGACACATATTAGGTTTTTAATCAACAGTTTTTAAATAAATAAGTGCATAGTTAAGGTTTCCAATCAAGCACAATTGAGAGGCAAAGGAAGTCACTGCTTAGAAACTGAGGCTGATTTTATTGTGCCTAAAAGAAAGGTGATAATAATGGTTAACTTTTTGAGAACTTAGAGTACATCTTCTCATTTAATCTTCTTAGCCACCTGTGAGATTAGCATTATCTACATTTCACACACACATGAAAAAACTAAGACTTACAGAGACAAGTATGTAACTTGCCTATGGGTACACACCTAATTGGTGGCAAAGCCAGCCTTTGAATCTAAGTATTTAAGTAGTGAAGCCTGATTACTTTCAGTATAACATCACACTTCAACAAAAAGTGGTTGTTTCAATATTCTACCTAACCGATTATTAAAGTTCAAGAGATTATACTACTACTTTCCTACTGTTTTACATCATTGTAAAGAATGATATAAACACAGTTCCTCCTGAACTTTTCCTGGAACCTATATGAGTAGACTCTTGCCTTTTGGCTATATTTCTTATAATAAGAGAAAGAAAGAGCTGTTATCTACTTTCCTTACACGAATACTTATTAAAGTACAGTGGTATTGGTTGGTGTTAAAACCACTTTATGACAGCTGAAACTGCCTGGGGTAAAAAGTCAATGAAAAGCATTGATGAAAATGATTTGAAATGTTTTAGACATTGAAGGATTCTTACCTGATATCTGTCTGGCACCAGCCTTTTAAGACGTGGGGTATGTCAGCCACACATAAACCTACTCCCTCTTTCTCATCCAGCCCCATGGAGTCACACAACATAAATGGCAGAGATTTACCATCTTTTCCATCTTTAGTAGAATATATCCTATACTGTAAAACAAAACACATCAAGTATAAAAGTTCATTCTTCAACTAGCCTTCAAGACACGACAATAGGAAAAATAGAAACTGGTTAATATTTTTAAACTGCGGTCCTCAAACATTTTGGTCTCAGGATCAACTTAGACTCTTAAAAATTATTGAGGGTCCCAAAGTTATTTTATTCGTGTGAGTTATATCTATTGACATGTAACATACTAGAAATTAAAACAAAAAATTTTAAATATTTCTTAAGTCATTTAAAAATACAATTATGAACCGTTACATGTTAACCTAATTATCAATTTTACAAAAAAAATTATTTTCCAAAACATTATAGAAAAGAGTGGGATTGATTTACTTTCTGCAATTCTCTTTAATGTCTAAATTAATAGAAAACATCTGGATTCTCATATTTGCCTCTGCATTCAATCTGTTGGGATATACTGTTTTGGTTGAAGTATATGAAAAAAATCTGGCCTCACACTTACATGTAGTAGGCAAGGAGGGAGTATTTAATTTAACAGCTTTCAGAGAATTATGGACATTCCTCATTAATAATACATCAAAGCTAACAAGTGATAATTTCTCAAAGATTAGCTGCAATGTGAAATCCGTGACGCTTTCATACTATTACATTAAGTTCATTGATCTATCTTACACTTTGAAGATATCTTTTATCCATCCATGATTTTGTAACCTGACGCATTGGTCATTTGAAAGTATTGGTTCGCTGGCTTATCTGGATGGTCCAAATATTGGCACATTTCATTGTACAATATTAAAACATCATATTTGTTAATACCATCATCAATCTCATTAGACAAGTCTTTAAGTTCTTAAGTTTTCAATCTCAAAGTGGTGGATACAAGTTTCCCAACATTCCAATTTTTTCTTAAAAGCTCATATGCTATCTTTGGTAACAAACACTGTGAGTTGTTGTCCTTGAAGTGACAGGCTCATTTCGTGCATTTTCCCCAAAAATGTCTACCAAATACCCAAGTATGAATCAGCAAGTCTTTCAGTTGTCTTTTCAATCAAAAATGTTACATGGGAAAAGTTCTGCTTACAACTCAATTGCACTGGTGTCCTTGCTAGACAACCACCATATTTTGACATGTATTAGGAGCACTTTATATGCACTTCCCATTTCATCACACAAAATTTTTAAATGATGTGCATTTAAGAGTTGAGTTTAAATAGAATCAATAATCTTTACTAATTCATCAAGGAAATTCTTAAGTGAAACTGGCATTTTGTTTGTTTTTACTGCAAACTCAGTGGTAGGGAAGATTACAGTGACTGTAGTAGTGTTTGGTGCCATTGCTTGATTCATGCTAAGGTGCCAACAGATAAAATTATATTTGTTTGATCAGTTCAAATGTTAATACACTAGAAAGAGCAAAAAGCATCTTAGTGTTTTAAAAACAGTTTTAAGTTCACAGATCCCCTAAAAGAGTTTCAGGGACTCTCAGGGGTCCACAAACCTCATTTTAAGAAGCACTATTTTAACAAAGCTTCTTTTCTAGACACACTCAATCTGATCCCAAGACTATTTTTCAGGAAAACTCTGAAAAAATTTTATTTATTGGTCAAATACACTTCCAAAATAGACACAACTATGGAAGATTTGGGAAGAATCACAAAGAAAAGGACTTCTCAGAGACACCAGACAATAATCACCATTCTCCCACTCTAACGAGGAAGTGGAGAATCCCCCGTAGCCTACTGTAATGTGTTTTTGTTTGTTTGTTTTCAAATGTGTTAAGAACTGTTAGTTTCATTTAACCAGTTTTCACAGCTGAATATTTATTCTATAAAAACTTTACTGATTGTACATTTTATATATAGTTCAAACTACTGAACGAAAAAAGTACGTCCCAAAGATGCAAAATTACTGCACCAACCAATCCAAGGTAAGGGCAGATTTACACACTGTACAGTTCTCCGAAGCCAGGAGGTGGCCACTTTTAAGTATAAATGTCAAAACTGTATAAAATAAGGTTTTGATTTTATTTCATTCTTCATACATTCCATACTATTGCAAGCTCAGAAGCCTACTGAATGGTAGACATCTGGAATCAGGAATCAGTCCCCACTCCTGGCAGGAATGAGGGTGTTTATTTACACATGGCACTCTTCAGACAGCAATCTGTACTTGGTATATTGTGTTGACATGAAAGCAGAGACCAAGAACATTAAACGTCAATATAAGGTAGTTCTTTCTCTTAAAAAGGAGTTTCTGCATTTAATAGTGTGCCAAAAGAATTTTAACTTATTAAATAAAATATATTTTAAGTGAACCTAAAATTTACACTTTATAAACATAAAAATACTTTTATTTTTGGTGTAATACATCAATCATATCTGCAAATAGAAAACCAAAACTGTATATAAAGTAGTAGTTTTCACCCAGCAACAAGAAGCACTTATGTAGTTATTTTTCAAAAGGGTCAGAAAAAACTAATTATAAACCCACTAACTTATAACTTAGATATCATACTTACCGCTATTCAGTGATTCACTAATACAGCAAAACAAGCTTTCCCCTAGAGAGAGTGGTTTCTTCCTGTCAACTGGGTAAGAATCGGACATATTTTTTAAAAAAGGGAGAATCAACTGACTTCTCAGCGTGACTCCTACGTGCGTTTTAGTCTGGGGGTATGTTCATCAGTGGGTGTTTAATCAGAAATACTTACCCTGAAAGATAAAGACTTCCTACTGATTCAGAATTTTCCATCTCTGAGGTTTTGTACCTCCTTGGAGACAAGGGCATGCCTCAGATTTTTCTATTTGGCTCAGGGGAGGCAAGGCTGGCTAACACCTCTTTAGATTCCGTTTTCTAGAGGGGAAAAAACAAGGAAAACAAACATTATTCCAGACTTTTCTGACACCCAAACCAGGAAAACACACTTCTTTTTTATACAGTCCTAGCCAAAGATAACAAAAATTAGAGCCTCAAAGAGCAGCCCAGAGCTCTCCATTATACTTTTATACTTGTGTGTATATTAAGTATAAAATAATGACGTTTGGACAAAGGAGCTTTGTAGTTATTTATTTTAAAGTTACAGTACTTAGAAACTCCTTGGTAATTAATTGCTTGTCTATTTCAAGTCCTGCTTCCAAGCGTGAGCGCCAAGTGAACATGTTCCAGGCTGTGAGGGTGGGTCCGGGACCCGGGGAGCCCCAGCCGCCCTGCGCCATGCGATTCCAGGGTCGTCTGGGGGCAGCCCGGCCGTCAGAGCTTGCCGATTTTCCTCTGCAGGTACTTGAGCATGGAGTCCACGCCCTGGGCCGAGCCCCAGATCTGCTTCAGCACCTCGCACTCCCGCTCGTTGGCCTGCTCCAGCTCCAGCTTCCTGCTGCAGCGCACGAGGGCCTTGGATTCCACGAGCACAACCGGGTTGCAGGAGGCGAGCTCCTTAAGGCGGACCATGACTTTCCGGGTGAAGGACGTCCCCGGCTAGAACACCTGGGGGCCCAGGCCTTTTGCCGCACGCCGACTGCGCCATCAGCTTCCGCCTGCTGAGCAGCGTTTCATTCGCACATGCTCCTCCCACTACCTTGGGAAACATAACGGTGGTACAGCCAACTGGCCTCTGTCCGAAGATAGTATTGGGTGTTTGGAACCGAGCCTTTTCATTGGCCCAAACCACGTCACAATGAGGCAATATGGACTCTCCTCGTCCAATGGTTGGGCTGTTTACGGCTGCAATGATAGGCTTCTTAAACTGAATGAAAGCTTTCGGGAAGTTTGTGAAGGCCTCGGCCATCTTCGTGCTCTCCCTTTTCCAGTCGTCGGTCAGGCGCCGCTGGATGAAGTAGATGAAGTCGAGGCCGCAGCAGAAGACACTGCCCAGGCCACCGAGCAGCACAGGCTTGCTGTCTCGGCGGCGGTCGTGCTCTGGGCGCTCTGCACTTCCGTCCTCACCTCTGGGTTGAGTGAGTTGTTCTCGGACGAATTCGTGGACAGCAGGATGTGGGTGAAGCCTTCCTGCTTCCGGACGACGATGTCCCTGTACCTGTAGGTGCTTTCCGTCTGCCTCACTGCCGCTGGTCGAAGGGCTGGTCTCGCCCGTCGTCAATGAATTTCCTCCTCCAGCGTGACCGACTCCCGTGACCGACGTCTGCAGTTTGGTGGTCTTGTTGGCCATCAGCGCGTCCGTGAACGGGGAGGAACCTTTCCCCTTAATGGCTAGCCCCGTGGCTGTGGCCGCAGTCAGGGGGCCGGACACCTGAGGCACCAGCGGGTGTATCCCCGGTCAGCGGTCAGCGGGCCGGTCCCCCCATCCGCAGCCGCTCGGCGCCGGGGCCCGGCAGAGCGCCGACCGGCTTTGTGGCCGCCACCTCCAGCGCCACCGTGTCCTCCTGCCCTTGCTTGGCGGAGTCCAGTTTCTCGGGGCGCTCGTTCTGAAAGCCGTCTGCCGCGGTCCTGCTTTTGATAGGGCTCTTGGGCATGAGGATCTTTATACCTGCCGTGGCCAGGTCCATGTTCTTCCGGTTCGAGAGGGACAGGGCTGGGTTCTTCTTGCACTTCTGGCTGGCAGCAAACAGCGGGCTGCTCTTGGGCTCGTGCTGTTTGCCGACCACGAGTGATTTAGGAGAGGCCTTGGAAAAGATGCTGTTGGTGGGTCTGGAAAACTGTTTCCTGGCATTGTTCGGGGAGGTCCGATTGGTTCTGGTGAAGGTGCCCTCCTTCTGCTTCTCGGTGTGGAGCCTGTTAAAATCGTGGATATATTCCTCTCAGTTCACCAGGTGCTGCTCCGGCCCCGAGGTGTCATCCTCACTGTCGTAGCCCTTCCACGGAACCAAATATTCTGTCTTCCCTTTTTTTGTTTTTCCTTTTGTCAATGATCCTTTCAACCTGATGTGAGTTAGTGGAGACCAACATACATGAGTTTACTCCTTTTCCAAATTTATCTGAACGATTGGTATTCGACAGTCTGTACCACTCAAGATAAGACTCTTCAGATCAGGAGTTAAAGCCATGCCACATCTCGGCAGAACAATGACTAATATCTTAAATTAGAGGTTATTTTCTTTCCCTGCTCAACAGCCCAACCAATCACTTATTCAGTTCTCCCAAGAATCTCAACCTATTGTAATTTGTGATGGAGTCAAAGCTCCCATTGCTCCATGAAATGCCTAGGAGCAGTCCCACTGGAGATTTTGATCTAAGTGAATGGGGATTACTGGTACCTCAACATGAAAGGAATTACATGAATCATTAGAGTTAGATACTTAAAGTACATTATAAAATTTCAAGATCAATAGGTACATTCATAGTGCCATTAACCATTAACTTGTTTCCTTTACTTCAGTTCTTCAGAAAGAAGGGTCTCTGAGCAATAAAATATTCCATTTCCTTCACAAAATACTCTGTCCTGTTTTCCTTCAGTGTATATAGTATTTGCATTCTATTTGGAATTCAGGACTTACATCTTCTCTTAAAGCAATGCCTTTGGAGTTTTCAACATAAAAAGAAGGCAGAGAAATTCTGTCCTGATGAGTACCGCTATTATAGCGTCTATCACACTGAATACTACTTATTTGTTTATTACCTGCTTTGGTCCCTGAGATCCCTCAGTAAAGGGACCAAGTATTATTTGCACTTAGGTCTCTATTGCAACACAGTATTTAGCAAACATAAACATTTCAATCAATGCTTAATGTACTGATTTGCTGTTGTGGTATCTTGCCTTGGCTCCCAAGGCTAGGCTGATGTATCATAATAAAGCCACTCAAGTGGATAGAATATAGCCAACATCAAGAAATAAGATGTGATTCTTGAAAGTCCTAGAAAATGCTTTGTTATTGAATGTGACACAAAACTAAAATGAGCTGTTGCTGTCTTATGCTAAATTATGCATTGACAACATACAACATATTTCCAATCAGAAGATAACAATATTAGACTGTAGCAAACATAGAAAAACACAGCTTGATTATGAAATTTTCTATTAATTCCCTTTATTCTTTTTGTTTGTATGATAACATAGACCAGCACAGAATGGAAGTTTCTAGATAAATATTGCACTGTAATTGGTAGGTCTTTCAGGTAACATTTTAAAACATGGTGTTAGTATTATACTTATTTCCTTAAATCTAGGAGAAATAGAGGACTGAAATACCAGTTGGTCATCGCTAATTTCCAATGTTGAATTTAAAAATGCAGCCGTCATTTCCATTGTTTTATTCTTTTGAAATGAAAAACAGAAGGAAGTATTTGGCTCTCTAAAACGTTCAGACATTTCAGGATAATGCCCAAGCATAAAGATACCAAAAATATTCTTGGGATGATAAATCATTGTTATAGTGGATCCCTGACGAATGCACCTATTATGCATATTTCTAATTCTGTTTCCATGGACACTTAGACTTATAAAGAAGTCTCAAAGAAACATTTCCAAGCAGCTTTTGCAGACTCTTTTCCTCATTCCATGTCAGTGTGGTTGTCACTGCCATTGTTCTGTATCTAGTGAGAAAAAAAATTAATAGTTTGAGAGAGTAGTATAGCATTGTGGTTTCTGCTATGCTAGTTCCAGTGAGTTATTTTTTCCTCTCGCCCACTTAAAGCATGTTATTTGGATTTGGATTATAAAGATATATATATATATATATAAAATACACAACACATACACATATATACATATATATGCATATATATATAAAACTATAGGTAGATATAAAAAAATAGATAATTTAAATATTTAAAATATCATTAATTTTTTAAGGTCAGTAGAAAAACAAACTGGATTAAAAAATAGAGAAAAATTCATGAATTAGAACAGGGATCAGCACACTTTTTCTTAATAACAGATAGTAAAAATTTTAGGCTAAGTGGGTCATAAGGTCTCTACCACAATGACTCAACTTTGCCAATGTAAGGCAAAAGCAGCCACAAACAATATTTAAACAAATGCACATGACATTGTTCCAGTAGAAGTTTTTCTACAAAAATAGATGGCTGGCACATAGGCCATAGTTTGCCAACCCATGAATTTGAAGATATAAATGAGAAATTAGTTCAGAAAACAGTGTACAAAGAAAGAAATTGAAACATGAGAGGATTAAATAGGATTAAATCCTATTTAATTGAATAGGATTAAAATGGCCTATTTTGCCTAAGTGGCAAAATAAACCATTAGCCATCAGGCCAATTCTTTCAATAAGAAAAATTAGAAACACAGGATAAACTATAAAACAGATATATTTGAAAGTATTGGAGAGAAAAAAAAAGCAGTGAAGAATTATGTTATTAGCTAAGATTTGGAAAAGAAGTGAAGACAGAGAAGTAAGCTTGGCATTTGATGCATCTGTCAACTTTAGAAGGTGCTAAGAAGTTCAGCAAAGCTTTTGCTAGATTCATAGAACTAGGGTAATACAGCACAACAAAGAGGGTGCCTTCACAACCCTCCCCGAGGCCATGCGTGACAATTATGAAGAGCTACAGAGAAGAAGCACCAGTGGACTGGGAGATAGACTTAATTTCATCTCTAGTCTTCTCAGTCTATAATCAGATTAAGACAAATGAGGATTGCCAGTGTCTCTAGCTACAGGACAGATGCAAAATAAACTTTGGATGAAGAGAACATTTTCTTAACTTTAAATTACCTCTACATTTTCTTGATATTCAATGTCTCACATTCATCATAAACACAGGGGAGCAGACAAAACAACATGATAGAAAACCAAGAGAAAAAACAGAAAAGAAAATAGAAACAAATCCATACTGATAATGGAATTACCTACAGCAATTTTTAAGTAACTAAACTTGGTGTGTTCAAATAAGTTAAAGATAAGATTGAATGGTTGACAGTAAAATGGAAAAAAGAAATTTTAAGGAAATTTTGGACTTAAAAAATATATCTGAAATTTTAAAATTGGAAGATACATTTAACTAAAGGTTAATAAACACACTTAAAAGGAATAATTAGTTGGAAGAAACTATATCAAACTGAAACAATGAGACAAAAAGAAGAGAAAGAAAAACACAGGACAAAAGAGACTAGAGGTACAGTAAAATTAGCTAACATCTGTGCAACTAGAGTCTAAGAATGAGAGAAGGAAGGAATAGAACATATATTAAAATAGTCCCACAAAACTCAGGCTTCCCTGGTGGCGCAGTGGTTGAGAATCCGCCTGCCAATGCAGGGGACACGGGTTTGAGCCCTGGTCTGGGAAGATCCCACATGCCGCGGAGCAACTGGGCCCGTGAGCCACAACTACTGAGCCTGCGCGTCTGGAGCCTGTGCTCTGCAACAAGAGAGGCCGCGATAGTGAGAGGCCCGCGCACCACGATGAAGAGTAGCCCCCGCTTGCCACAGCTAGAGAAAGCCCTCGCACAGAAACGAAGACCCAACACAGCAAAAGTAAATTAATTAATTAATAAACTCCTACCCCCAACATCTAAAAAAAAAAAAAAATAGTCCCACAAAACTCGAAAAGCAAGTCTCAAAACATTTCAAAGCACTATAATTTTGAATAAGAATATAGGCTAGAAATCAGAAAAAAAAAAAAATAGATCCCCTAATACATTAGACAATAAAGAAATCTACTACTAAGAAATCCCTGGATCAAATAAGAAAACTTAATGAGATCTGGAAAATTGAATAAATGATAATAAAATATTATTGTCGAAACTTGTGAAATGAAGCTAAAACGTACTATAAAAAATGTATATAATTAAATACATGTATTAGAAAAGAAGAAAGGCTGAAAATGAATTATATAAACTTCAACTTCACAACGTCAAGATAAAAAGCCAATTAAGCACAAAGAAAAAAGAAGAAATTAAATAATAAAAGTAAAAGCAAAAATTAATAAAGCAAAAATAAGTATACAAAGAGAAGATCAACAGAACCAAAGTTAGTTCTTAAAAAGAATAATAAGATGTATAAAACATTGCTGATACTGATAAAGAAAAAAAGATGGTGGGGTGACAATGTACCAAGGTCAAGAACATAGACAAGAACATCAGTACATATGCTACAAACAATAAAAATATTGTTTAAGCTGAACAAGTTTTTAAAAATAAATTTGAAAATAGGCAAATTTGAAATGGGCCAATTCTGAGAAAAACAAAACTTACCAAAACTGATATGAAAATAGAAAAAAATGAATAATCTCATAGCCATTTTAAAAAGCAGAATTCATCATTAAAGACTTCCCACAAATAAAACTCAAGGATAAATGAGTCCAATAGCTAAACCAAACTTTGAGGGATCAACTTTACAATCTTAAACAAACACTTCAAGAGAATAATTTAGACACCAACCCATTACAATGGCATTATAGGCAAGGAAAATTGCAAGCTAGTCTCACTCCTAAATACTGATGCAAAAATCCTCAGCAAAATATTAGCAAACCTAAAGAAAAAAGAAGTGAAGCAGATTTTTTTTTTTAAACCTCATTCGCAAAAGCAGCAAATAAAATAATGTTCCTAGGAGTAAATTTTTTAAATGATGCGAGCAACTTCTGAAGAGGTAATTATATGAAGAATGTTATAAAGGACATGAAAAATGACCCAAATAAAAAGCCTCTACCCGGGCTTCCCTGGTGGCGCAGTGGTTGGGAGTCCGCCTACCGATGCAGGGGATGCGGGTTCGTGCCCCGGTCCGGGAGGATCCCACGTGCTGCGGAGCGGCTGGGCCAGTGGGCCATGGCCACTGGGCCTGCGCGTCCGGAGCCTGTGCTCCGCGGCAGCAGGGGCCGCGGCGGTGAGAGGCCCGCATACCGCAGGAAAAAAAAAAAAAAAACCTACCCAACTTTCTTGGATGAGAAAAGCCTTCTTAAAAATAATATCAATTCTTCCAAAATTTATCTTTCAATTCAGTGCACGCTCGATCAGAAGCCCAAGAACATTCTTTCCATTGAATGTAAGAAGGTGATCTGAAAGTTCACATTATATTTCAAGGAGCAAAGAAGAGCCAGGAGAGTTTTGAAGAAAAACAAGTTAAGACTTATATAAAATTATGATAATTAGGAGAATGTGAGAGTGGCACTAAGATAGTCAAGAGCCCTGAGACTGACCAACTTTCATAGCCGGGGTCCCCTGGAAAACAAAGCTTAAGGCCGAGTTTACATGCAGAGGCTTTATTGTGGGGTGCAAATCCAGAGAAATAAACATGAGGTAAAGCAGAAGGTGAAATCGAGAAGGACTTGACCAAATACAAAGTTGACACAACTGATTACTCAGCTTGGAGACCAAGTAATAGCTCTATAGGGAAAAAAAATTTAATTAAATCATATCATCCTCATAATCTCGTAACATCCTTAAAAGTAAATTCCAGTTGGTGTGAGGCACTAAATGTGCAAAGTTTTAGAAGGAAATGCTGGAGAGTATCATTATGACCTCTCTATTGGGAAGGATTTCTAAAATAAGATACTAAAAGTACAAACTATAAAGGAAAGAAAGATAAATTTGACTACATTAAAACTTAAATTTTTCTTACAATAAAAGATACAACAAATGCAACTTTAAAACACATTTATCCTACAAATATTATCCAAGGTATAAACAATAAGAAAACCACAAACGACCTAATAGAAAAGTAGTCAAAGTATGTGAACAGGAAATTCACAGATGAAGTAACTCAAATGGGCTATAAACATATGAAAAAATGTTCAATAGTTCTAGTGACAAGGAACTGTAAATTAAACAATAATGAGATATCATTTCATGTTAAACAAAAGTCCAGTGATACTAACAGTTGACCAGGACATAGAAATTCAAGAATACTTACATTGTCCTGATGGGCATGCAACATTTTGGAAAGTAAGTATATGCATAGCAGCATCGTTTATGGTGTTGTTAGAAGATTGGATGTACAAATTTTGGCATATTCATACAAGGAAATACTAAAGGGCATTGAAGTGACTGAACTAGACCTATTTGAATCAACGTGGATAAAGCTCAAAGAACTAATTGGAAAAAAGCAAGTTGAGAATGAGACTCTTAGTATGATACCATAAATAAACTGTTAATACAAAATGCAATACTAGAGATCATTTTAGTTACATACATATATACAGTAAAAGCATAAAAACAAGTATGACAATAATTTATACCAAAGTCTGGGTAGTGTTTCCCTCTGGGAAGGAAGAGAAGGGAAGAGAATGTAGGAGAGACTCTTAGATAATTTCAACAGGATCTGTAATGCTTTGATCTGTAATTAGAATGGTTTGGTTTTCAAGGAAAAAAAAAAAAAACATTCTAATTAAATAAAGCAAATCATTCGAAAAATCAGATAGAACTGTATAAGATTACAGTAGAGTTCATTTATTCTCTATAGTTCCCTGTTTTTGAAATATTAATTAAAAAACAAAACCAGTGAAAGAGAAAAGCATGATCATTAGCAGTGATTTCACTCTGAAACTTTTTTCAAAGAAAGAAAAACGGGCAACTTTCTTCGCACACAGCTAGGAAACATTGGATGGCAGCAAGTCACTTACTGGTTTTTCAGAGTTGGACGAGGCTTAAACTGCTCTCTGATTTATGGAACAGCCACAGTTGGGACACTGAAGCTTCTGCTGAGATCAGTGGTTTCCTGTTCTTAAGAAAGGAAAGTGAAACTCACAGCAGCAAACAATCAGGAGACAGCAAGCCACCTGCTGTTAAGTTTCTTTTTCTCTAGTAAAAAAGAGACAGAAAACAAGAAAAAAATAAAAAGATTCCTGTTGAGCACAAGAAAAAGATCTTTGGTCCCCTCTGCAGCCCACATCTAGGCATGCATGAAATGGCAATTATTAATAAAAAATTGCGATAAAACTAATAGTTAATAATTTCTTGTGCATATAACTATGTATTTGGCACTGTGCACCTACCTGCATTGTCCTAGTTTCTGCTCAAAACAATCTCATACAGTAAACACTATTAGCATCCCTATTTCTCAGAGTATGAAAATAAAACTTAAGGACATTAAGAGACTTTGCCCAAAGTAATGGAGCTGAAAGAGTGGTGCAGCCATCTGGTATTCAAAACCCAGACTGTCTGCACCGGAACAAACAGTTTATGATTTGGCTTTTCCTGAATGCATACGGTAAGGCAGTGTGCAGCCTCTTTTCCTGTTTATACATTCATTCATTCAATACAGACTTAGATCCTGGGAAGGAAAATGCTGGGTAAGATAAAACCACTGCCCTCAGGGACCATGCTGTGTACTCCGGGAGACAGTCGGGTACACAGACAGTTATGTTAGTGTGCCGAGGGCTACAAGTGGAGTAAGAACGAGATTGTCTGGGGACCAGGATGATGGTGGCCTCACCCAGTCTTAGTGCACTAGGAAAAAGCTTGCTAAAAGATCAAAGTTTAGACTGAGACATGAATTACAAGGAAGAAGTGAAGCAAGAGAGAGCACAGTGTTATGAGACCTCCAATTATTTTAGTCTGACTGGAATGGAGTGACAACATCAGATTGGCAGGCAATGAGGCTAGGGAGGTGATCAGGGTTTTAAAAGACGCAGACATAGAGAATGGAGTTGAGGACACGGGGAGGGGACAGGGTAAGCTGGGACGAAGTGAGAGAGCGGCATGTAGTTATATACACTACCAAATGTAAAATAGATGGGAAGCAGCCACATAGCACAGAGAGATCAGCTCAGTGCCTTGTGTCCACCTAGAGGGGTGGGATAGGGAGGGGGGGAGGGAGACGCAGGAGGGAGGAGATACAGGGATATATATATATGTATAGCTGATTCACTTTGTTATACAGCAGAAACTAACAAACCATTGTAAAGCAATTATACTCCAATAAAGATGTTTAAAAAAATAAATAAACTGTACAAAATAAAAAATATATATACACACCTGGGGGGAAAAAAAGTCTTATTTAAATTGAATTTTTATCAGGAAGACAACCTTCACACTCTAAAAGCAGGGGGTGGCATGGTCAAAATTGAATGTCTTAGAAAGAAAAGTGTATTTGTTGTTTCTTGCTTTGTAACAAATACCATAAACCTAGAGGCTTTGAAACAACTCACATTTATTATGGCACAGTTTTTCCATGGATCAGGAGACCAGCATGGCTCAACTGGATTCTCTCCTCAGGGTCTCTCACTCAAGGTGTTGGCCAGGAGTGGTCTCATCTTTCTCTGGGAAAGCTCTTTCCGGTTACGGCAGAATTCAGTTCCGAGAAAGTGTAAGACTGAGGTCCCCTGTTCTTTACTCGCTGCCAGCCTGAGGCCACTCTCAGCTCCAAGAGGATGCTCCCAGTTCCTTGCCAATGGTCTCACTCATCTGAGGCTTACAAGACATGGTGGCAACAGAATCCTCCAAGGCCAGCAGCAGAATCTCCCTCGTGTCAAATCGCCTTCAGAGAGAGCCCCTTTCTTTTAAGGGTTTACCTGATTGCATCAAGCCCACCCACTGAAGATAATCTCTCTTTTAAAGCCAATAAATTAATCATGGAAGTGGTATCCCATCATTTTCAGATCTCTCTCGCACTCAAGTGTAGAGAGTTACACAAGGGTGTAGGTCATGTGGGGGCCATCACAGATTTCTGACTATCACAAAGGGCAAGACTGAGATCAAAGAGACCACTTTTTAGTCTTTTGCATTTATTTATTTATTCAATCATTCATCCATTCATCTATCAGTCCCTTTTTTTTGAAGTATAACTGATTTACAGTACTGTGTTAGTTTCAGGTATACAGCATAGTGATTCAGTATTTTTGCAGATTATGTTCCATTATAGATTATTATAAGATAAGGGGTATGATTCCCTGAGCTATACAGTAAATCCTTCTTGTGTATCTATTTTATGTATAGTAGTTTGTATCTGTTATTCCCATAACCCTACTTTGTCCACCCTCTCTCCCCTCTCCCCTTTGGTAACCCCAAGTTTATTTTCTATGTCTGTGAGTCTTTTTCAGTTTTGCATATAGTTTTATTTTTTATATTCCACATATAAGTGATATCATGTAATATTTGTCTTTCTCTGTCTGACTTACTTCATTAAGTATATTATTCTTTATGTCTATCCATATTGCTGCCCATTTACTCTTCTTATTCCTGTGTTGTATACCTGAAACTATCATAACATTGTAAGCCAATTATACTTCAATTTAAAAAAAATTTTAGTCAAACAGGAAAAAAAAAAAAAGATTCCCAGGTCTGCCTAGAGTAAGACTCTAAATCCTAGACTCAGGCCTTAAAGACTGAAATGGCCAAAGTGTTTTGTCACTTGAGTTATTCCTGTAGCTGAATAGGGGGGCCACCTCCAAAAGCAGTGAGCATCCCTCACACTGTGTGTAGTTAGGAAGACCAGAGAGCCACGGCTGCCTCACCTAGGGGACAGAAAGGTACGGCCCTGCCTTCCTTCTCCTTCTTCGCGCTTCCTGTTGTTCTGCAGCCTCTTCCAGATACAGACTCAGAGTCTCTAGCTTCCCAGTACTGTCTTGCTTTGAACATTTTGTTTTCTTTCTACTTATTTTGCTTCCTCATCCCATAATGCCTTCCTTTTCTATTTTCTTCCTCCTTAGCATTTTTCCTTCCTTGGCTTTCTTCCTTCTCCTCTGTGGTTAGTCTCCACTTCTGCTTGTTATTCCTCAGCTGCTTAATATACATTTGAAGAATAAATTAAATTAAACAGATGAATGACAATTTAGAAACCCCCAAGGTTAAAGAAGAGCCTGGTCATGACCATTGTGACCCATTTTCTAAAGAGAAAGTAGAGCATATTTAAAGAAAAATGTCTCTTTGAGAAAATAAAAATAATGAAAATAAATATTTTCCTATGATTAAATAATTTCCTTTCTTTATGATTAAACATACAACTATTCATTTATTGATTTCTTATTATTCTGCATTGTAGATGAACAGTGAACTCATTTCATGATACTCAGACTTAGGCTCAGGAAGAACAGCCTACAATGCTTATGTAATTTCACATTTGGGGCTACAATAAACTGTGGTATGAAAAATGTCAAATTTACCAATTTTACTACATTTAACATTTTTATTATTAAATGAAAAAGAATGTTGCATAATAAAATTTTCACAGTAATCATGAGCATAAAATAGAAATATATTTAAAAGATACAAATTTCACTCTTCCAACTCAAGTATGTTAAATCATCGTTTTCTTTAAATCGATTTATTCATTTCTGAATCCCTCTCCCAGAGTGTTGGGAATTTATGCTCTGGCATTTGGGGAACTCTCCACTTTCAGAATTGGACCAAGGACATTGAATCCAACGGCAGGACAGTACATGTCCTGAAGCAGTTAGGGCATGTGTTCTAAGCAAACTATCCCAGTGACAGGAGCTTGACTGGGCCCCTTCTCCCTTGACTCCTGGACAAGACTACTTCCAGTTTCCCTGTTGATATCCATGTAACACATTCCTGTTCTTTAAGTCAATGAGCATTGACTATTGTTGCTTATAACAATAGAACACTAACAAACCTGCATTTACTTCTCTATTAACACTCTCACATCCTGGATGATTTGATTTGGTCCCATACTCTATTTTTCATTTCTTTTTTTTTTTTTTTTTATTGAAATACAGTAAATTTACAATGTGTCAGTTTCAAGTGCACAGCAGTGATTCAGTGATATATATATATATATATATATATATATATATATAATATATTCTTTTTCAGATTTTTTTCCATTAAAGATTATTACAATATATTGAATATATTTCCCTGTGCTATACAGTCAGTCCTTATTATTTATCTATTTAATATATAGTACTGTGTATCTGTTAATCCCAAACTTCTAATTTATCCCTCCCCTGTCCCCTTTCCCCTTTGGTAACCATAAGATTGTTTTCTATGTCTGTGAGTCTGTTTCTGTTTTGTAAATAAGCTAATTTGTATCTTTTTTTTAGATTCCACAAATAAGTGATATGATATTTGTCTTTCTCTACCTGACGTACTTCACTTAGTATGATAATCTCTAGGTCCATCCATGTTGCTGCAAAAAGCATTATTTCATTCTTTTTTAAGGCAGAATAATATCCCATTGTTTGTGTATATATATATCACCTCTTCACTATCCATTCCTCTGTCTATGGACACTTAGGTTGCTTCCATGTCTTGGCTATTGTAAATAATGCTGCTATGAACATTGGGGCACATGTATCTTTTCAAATTAGAGTGTTCCTCTTTCCCAGATATAAGCCCAGAAATGGGATTGCTGGACCATGTGGTAACTCTATTTTTAGTTTTTTAAGGAATCTCCACACTGTTTTCCTTAGTGTTTCCGCCAATTTACATTCCCACCAACAGTGTAGAAGGTTTCCCTTTTCTCCACACCCTCTCCAGCATTCATTATTTGTAGACTTTTTGATGATGGCCATTCTGACCAGTGTGAAGTGATACCTCATTGTAGTTTTAATCTGTATTTCTCTAATAATTATCAATGTTAAGCATCTTTGCATGTGCCTCTTGGAGATCTCTATGTCTTCTTTGGAGAAATGTCTATTTAGGTCTTCTGCCTATTTTTTGATTTGATGAACCCTTAAGACTCCACACAAAAACTATTAGAACTGATAAACAAGTTTGGCAAGGTAGCAGGATACAAGATTAACATACAGAAATCTGTTGCAGTTCTTTACACTAACAATGCAATATCAGACAGAGAAAGTTTTTAAAAATCCCTTTTAAAATTGCATCAAAAAAATAAAATACTTAGGAATAAATCTGACCAAAAAGGTGAATGACTTATATGCTGCAAACTATAAAACATTGGTAAAGGAAACTGAAGGTAATTCAGAGAAATGGAAGGATACCCATGTTCTTGGACTGAAAGAATTAATATTGTTAAAATGGACATACTACCCAAAGCAATCTATAGCTTTAATTCAATCCTTATCAATTTACTCATGACATTTTTTATAGAACTAGAACAAATAATCAAAAAATTCATATGGAGCCATAAAAAACCCAGAGTTGCCAAAACAACAAAGCTAGAGGTATAACCCTCTCAGATTTCAGACAATACTACAAAGCTACAGTAATCAAAACAGCATGGTAGGGCTTCCCTGGTGGCGCAGTGGTTGAGAGTCCGCCTGCCGATGCAGAGGACACGGGTTCGTGCCCTGGTCCGGAAAGATCCCACATTCCGCGGAGCGGCTGGGCCCGTGATCCATGGCCACTGAGCCTGTGCTCCACAATGGGAGAGGCCGCAACAGTGAGAGGCCCGCGTAACGCAAAAAAAAAAAAAAAACAGCATGGTATTGGCACAAAAAACAGACATATGGATTAATGGAACAGAATAGAGAGCCCAGAAATAAACCCACACACCTACAGTCAATGAATCTTAAACAAAGGAGGCAAGAATATACAATGGTCAAAAGACAGTCTCTTCAGCAAGTGGTGTTGGTAAAGCTGGACAGCCGCATGTAAATCAATGAAGTTAGAACACTCCCTCACACCATACACAAAAATAAACTCAAAATGGCTTAAAGACTTAAATATAAGACATGACATCATAAAATTCCTAGAAGAGAACATAGGCAAAACATTCTCTGACATAAATCGTAACAATGTTTTCTTAGGTCAGTCTCCCAAGGCAAAAGAAATAAAAGCAAAAATAAACAAATAGGACCTAATCAAACTTATAAGTTTTTGCACAGCAAAGAAAACCATGAACAAGTTGAAAAGACAACCTACAGACTGGGAGAAAATATTCACAAATGAGCAAATGACAAGGGCTTAAATTCCAAAATATACAAACAGCACATACAACTCAATACCAAAAAACAAACAGTCCCTTACTTTAAATACCACCTATGTTGAGGCCAAGGACTCTTAAATGCATGTCTTCAGTCCTGACCTCTTCCCAGAGCATCAGGCTGACCACTTGATATCTCTACTGGATGTCTAAAAAGCATTTAAGTTTTTAACAGGCCTACAACAAAACCTGCCTTCAAACATGACCTCACTTCTCCCCTAGTAGTTCCTGTTTTAGTTAAGGATACCGATACCCATCTAGCTTTATTCAGACAAAGCCTAGGAATTCTTCTTAATTTCTCTTTTTTTTTTCACTCTATATCCAAATCATGAGCAAAGCTGTCACTACAAAATATTTTTCTCTCTAATATCCCTAGTGTAGACTATTATCTTATTTAACTTAGATAGTGATACAAGCTCTGTTTTGGTGTTTCAGTTACCTGTTGTTGCATAACAAAGTACCTCTAACGTTTACTAAGTTAAAACAATGACAATTATTTATCAGGATTCTATGCATTCACCATTAAGTGCTTCTGCTTCACTTGATTTTGGCTGGGGTGTAGAACAGCCAGAAGTCCAAAATGACCTCACTCCCAAGGCTGGAAGTTGGAAGTTGTTTCTGGCTGCTGGTTAGTAGCTTTCCTGGGGCTGTTGGCTAGAGGTCTTGATTTTCTCTGACATGGTTGCTTGGCTTTCTCACAGTATAATGAGCCATAAGTTGATTCTTTGCAAAGACAAAACTGATAAACTCCTAGCAAGATAGATCAAGAGAATGAGAGAGAGAGAGAATGAGAGGTAGAGAACACAAATGATCAACATTAGATATGAAAGAGTAGGCATCACTATCACTACTTACCTAATCCTAAAGACATTAAAAATATAATAAAGATATTATTAGCAGCTTACGTCAACATATTTGACAATATATATAAAATGGAAATTTTTCTAGAAAAACCCAACTTAAAACTGATAGAAGAAAAAATAGAAAATTTAAAATTTCCACTCTCTAATAAAGAAATTAAATCTTTTTTTTAAAATCTTTCCACAAAGAATCATGAACAGACAAAAAGTTATAAAAATATCCATCAAACACATGAAAAGATGTTCAAAAACACTCATAATTAGAGAAATGAAAATGTAGAAAACACTGCTGTACCGTTTCTCACTTGTATTTAAATTTTTTTAATTTAAATTATGGCACATTCTGTTGGTGAAACTAGAGGGAAACAAGTACTCATATATTACTGGTGGGAATGCAAGCTGGTACAGCCTTTCAGGAGGGGAATTGAACAATAGGTAAGAAAAGTACGTATGTCCTTACCTTTCGGCCAACAATCCCACCTCTAGGAATCTACCATGAAGATATGCTTCCAACAATGCAAAAATACATATACACAGGGTTACTCATTACAGCATTCTTTGTAATTGCAAAATGTTAGAAACAACATAAATGCCTATATATAGATCAGGTGAAGAAATGGTACAATACACAATGGAGAATTATGCTGTATAAAAAAATCTCTGTGAACTGATATGAAGTAATTTCCAGAATTTACTATTAAGTGAAAAAAGTAAGTGCAAATAAGAGTATCTATAGCCATCTACCTTTCACGTAAGAAAGAATTTAAGAAAATATACATGTATCCACTCATTTGTGCAAAAGAAATACAGTCAGCCTTCCATATTCATGGGTTCCACATCCACAGATTCAACCAAATGTAGATTGAAAATATGCAGAAAAAAATTCCAGAAAGTTCCAAAAAACAAAACTTGAACTTGCCACACACCAGCAACATAGTGTTTACATTGTATTTACTACCAATTACATAGCATTTATATTGTATTAGTTATTATAAGTAATCTAGATATGATTTAAAGTATTCCAGAGAATGTGCGTAGGCTATATACAAATACTACTCCATTTTATATATAGGACATGAGCATCTGTGGATTTGAGTATCTACTGGGGGTCCAGAAACCAATCCTCCCAGGGATACCAAGGGATGACTGTACAGGAATGCTAAACCAGAAACTAAAGAGATTGATTACTAATGGGGTGGGGAAGGTGTAGAGTAAAAGGGGGACTGAAAAAGGAGTAGTAGGTATGAGGAAGGAACGTCACTTCTCTAAGTATGTCCTTTGGTTTGCCTCTTACTCGTAGAACTATAGTAATGTTTCACATACCAAAACAAATAAATAAACAATTTAAATCAATCAAGATGTGGGAGGAACCCAAAATACAAGATGAACTGTAGCAAAGGAACCTAACCTAACCATGTGCCCAGAAATGATGGAACCACATTGAAGGAGAGGGAGGGAGAAGAAAAGAACTAACCTAGGTAACTGAGAAAAACAGTACTTTGACTAAATACTCTAATGCTAAAGACAAAAAGAACTGTAAAACACCTTATTCCAGTTACTAAATGTGTTAGCAATAGGGGTTTGGGTTAGCAGTTTTGAAATAAATTAATGTTTGTTCCAACTAGAATTGAAGGAAAATTAAATATATTGTAAATAATAATAACTATGCTTCTTTTTGCCAAAGAAATTACAAATAAGAAAAGGAAGAAGGCTAGCAGGAATCCTGTAGTGCTGTATTAGAATTGCAGGAATTGGTATAAGCACACATACAGATAGATAGATACAGAAATATAGATGTATGTGTATGTGTGGATTAGTATGCAACATATATTCCTAGATCCGTCAACTAAGAAATGACTATCTTGCGGTGCCAGAACATGAGATGGTGCTCCAAAAAAATGTCAAAAAGACACAGGATGACTGAAGGGGAAATAATTTGAGAAGCAAAATAAATAATAATCATATTAGTTTATAACACATAGAATAAAATAAATAGCCATGAACTCATCCTGATATAAATAATTTAATATGTAAATAAATGAATGACAAAGTACAGCTCTGAATTCCAATTAATAAGTGTAGGAAAAATGAGGGAAATAGAAAATCAATATTAGGTAAATTCCATAAGATGCATCAATGTATGCTAAAATTAATGAGTTGTAAGTCTGAGGAGAAGTAGGACATTTACAGAGTCTCAAAGTATCTCCCCCAAGATATATATTAATTTTGAAGGAAAAAATAGTAACTTAAATAGACAAATTCTGCAGACACCACCTTAACTAGGTAATTGAGGTTAACATTAACAGGATAAATATATTGCTATTATGTACTCCTAGTTATCATGCACTGAGAAGAACATATAACTTTTATGGTATTCTTGGTAAAATGCATAACTTTCATCTACTCATAAGAAAATATCAGACAAAGTCGTATTGAAGGCCATTTTACAAAAAAAAGCTGAACAGAAATCTTCAAAAGTGTCAAGGTCATAAAAGACAAGGAAAGAATTAAGAACTGTCACAGACTGAAGGAGACTAAGAAGACAACTAAATACAATGTGTGATCTTAGATGGATCCTGGGACAAAGGCATTAGTAGAAAAACTGACAAAATTTGAATGATGTCTGTAATTTAGTTAATAGTATAATAACAATGTTAATTTCCTAGTTTTGATAATTGTATTATGATTATGGGAAATGTTAATATTAAGGGAAACTGAGTTGAGAGTATGTAGGAACTCTATAGGAACTCTCTGTACTATGTCTGCAACTTTTCTGTAAGTCTAAACTACTGCAAAATAAAAATTAAAAGAAAAATCTCACAAAGAAAACCCCAAACCCAGGTAGTTCTGTTAGTGAAATCTTTTAAATATAAGAAGAATGGATAATACAAACATTATACAAAACTTTCAAGAACACTTCCCAAATCTTGAGATCAGTTAACGTAGATACAAAACTTGAGATCAGAGTAACCTATGTACAAAACTTGACAGGGACATTATAAGACAAGAAAGGAAAACTATAAACCACTATCAACATATATACAAAAATCTTAAACAGTATTTAGGAAATTGAATCTATCAGTGAATAAAAAAGATAGTACATCCCAACGACTTCGGTTCATTGCAGTAATGCAGAGTGTTTTTACATTAGAAAAGCAACTAATTTAACGTATTAATAAACAAAAAGTTTTGAAGCAATATAAGATCTACACAAAGAGAAAATAATAAAATTTGACACCCACTCATGATTTTAAAATAATAATAAAATCCTTAACAAACTAGGAATAGAAGGAACCTTCCTAATCTAATAGAGTATCTAATGATAAATAACTACAGCATGCATCACCCTTAATGGTGTAATACTGAATTTTTTTTACAAGAGAAAAAGTATCTGCTATTACCAGTTCTATTTAACCTCGTATTGAAGGTATTAAATGTAAACATGCAATAAGTCAAGATACAGAAATAAAAGGCATAAAAATTAGAAGGAAAAAGTAAATTCAGTGATTTGCATAAGTGTTAAATGTGTATGTGGAAAAATACAGAAGACTGTGCAGGCACACTGTTAGCAATAATATGTGAATTTAGCAAGTTCAGTGAATAAAAGGCAAATTGTGAAAAATCAGTTAGATTCCTATATAACAATAACAAAATTAATACTAAATATAAAAGATACCATTTACAATAACATCAATGCATGTTAAAAAAAGTAATAAATCTATCAAATGTTGTACAAGAATAGAACTAACTAAATGGAAAAACATACCATGTTCAGAGTGGAAGACTTTATTTTAAAGATATTATGTCAACCTGGATAAAATCAGGAGAAAGAAACCACACTGTAATTTAATCTGGGAAAGTTTAATACAAAGAACTATTTATAGTAACAGAGGGTTGTAACAATGAGAGATTGTCTAGAACTAAAAACTTCATAAATAGCAGATATAAGGAACAGTCATACCCTTAGGATGAGTTAGGACACACAGCCAGAAGTCCCAGTAGGGCAAAGAACCCCATATCTTAAGTATGGCAGTGGCTTTCTAAATGGCAAAGAAATGGCTGTTGCGTGCATTGGTGGAAATTGCTGGAAATTCACTCTCTGGGGTGCTGGGGAAAGTTGCTCAGACAGCGGTGTCTCACTGGAGTCATGCTGCTACAAAACTACCCGAGGTGGGGTATTGGGGAACGCCGCAGGCTGCTGGGTGCTTCTGGCTGCCATGCACTGCAGGAGCCTGGTACTGGAATAGCCAGCTGTGTGTGCTGCAGGAGCTGGACCCTGGAGAAGCCATGCATGCTTCAGCATTTGCAGAACCGGGAAGCAAAACCCTTCTCTTGCAATGTCTCTCCAGTGCCCTCTACTAACAATGCTCAACTTCATACCAACTGACAAAGGCAAAACATTTAAAAGGACAATTTTCATCAGAGACTGGGCAATAAAGAGTGAATTTGAAGCCAAGAGGCAATAAATTGATAACTGGAACAGAAGAAGAACACCACCCAAACTGGAGGACTCACTATTATAAAACTATTATAAAACCATCATTAAGATAGTGTGTGATTGATGAAAGATAGAGAAACTGACCAGTTGAACAGAGTAGAGTCTATAGAGAGAGACTCACACACACACAGTCGCCTGGTTAATGATAAACACACACTGCAGTACAGTGAAGAAAGGATAGTTCATTCAATAAATGGTTCTGAGTCAATTAGAAGACCAAACAGAAAAGAATTAATTTTGACCCTACTCAAAAATTAATTCTAAATGGATTACAAATCTGAATGTAAAAGGTAAAACAATCACATTTTTAGAAGAAAACTATATGGAACATTTCCAGACTTTGGAGTAGGCAAAGCATTCTTAAATAGGGTGCAAAAAGCAGTAACTGTAAAATCTGATAAAGCGAAAAATATTAAAATTAAGGATTTCTTATCAAAAGACACACCACTAGGAATGAAAATACATCTCACAAATTTGGAGAGGAGATTTCCAATTCATATATGCAACAGAGAATTCATATCCAGAATATTTCAAGAACAGGTACAAATCAGGAGAGACAAACCCATAGAAAAATGAGTGCTTCATAAATGGTGAATAGACATATGCAAAGTATTCAACTTCATCAATCATCAAGAAAGTAAAAATTAAAACCACAATGAGATATCACTATTCACCTACCAGACTGACCAAAATGATAAAGATCAACCAAGTGTTGGCTAGAATGTGGCACAATGGCAATTCTGGCTGTGGAAGTATAAACTGGTAAAACCATTTTAAAAACTAGTGGGCAGGGCTTCCCTGTTGGCGCAGTGGTTGAGAGTCCGCCTGCCGATGCAGGGGACGCGGGTTCGTGCCCTGGTCCGGGAAGATCCCACATGCTGCGGAGCGGCTAGGCCCGTGAACCATGGCCGCTGAGCCTGCACATCCGGAGCCTGTGCTCCGCAACGGGAGAGGCCACAGCAGTGGGAGGCCCGCGTACTGCAAAAAACAAACAAAAAAAAAACTAGTGGGCAATATCAATGAAAGCTGAGTATAAGGGTACCTTATGACTCAGCAATTCTACCACCTATGCATTCTCCTATCCATATTCATCACAGAACATGCACAAGAATGTTCATAGCAGCACTGTTTGTAATAGTCCCAGGCTGAAAACTCCTCAAATGCCCATTAGCAATAGAACAAATAAATATGGTATATTCACAAAATGAAATACTGTACAGCAATGAGAGCAAAAGAATGATATCTTCATATCATGAACCCCACAAACAATGTTAAGTGAAAAATGGGAAAAGGATGGGAAAAGAATGCATAATGTATGATTTATCAATGTTCAAGTATAGTCAAAACCTACCTATGGTGTTAAAAATCAGAATAGTGGCTGCCCTTGCAGGAGCAGTGACTAGAAGCAGGAACAATGGGAGTGTTCTTGGTGTTAGTAATATTCTTATTCTTGATCTGGGTGCTGGTTACATAGGTATGTTCAATTTATGATAATTTATTGAGCTATACACTTGTGATTTGTATACTTTTCTGTATGTGTTATACTTCTATAAGTTGCTTTTAAAAGAGAGAAAAGGAAACAAAAACAAACAATGACATCAAATTAATGAATATGGTACAATTAACTCATACTTCAAACATTGGGTATAAGATAAGAAAAATCTAACGAATTCTAGTTACAGTCTTCGTTTGGAATAATATTATCCTGCCACAAGGGGGTTACCTTGCTACACTCCTTTACTTATGACACTACATATTTTCTAGATTCTTTTGGTGTTCTGATGCATTTTACCTATTTATCTTTGAAGGGTTCAACAAGGCACACTCTTTACTGAAAATCTGTAAATCTACATAATAGAATATAGCATGAAGCCTCTCCACAATTACTCCAAAAATGGTCATCCAACAAGTAGTGGAAGATGTTTCTTCAAACTCTTAATCTGATTACTAGAAAGTGTATCCTAATCTAATATTTAAATCTATCCCCTTGTCATTTCTAGCCTTTGTTCTTGCTCTGCCTCTCAGGACTGAATTTCTCTGTTTTGGGCAGTGTAAGCTTTCTATTAAGGCAACTGAGGTATGTTTATCAGGTACATCCTATCTCTAACTTTTTAAACTGACAGTTGGGTAGCACCCACAGATTTTTTTTTCTGGGTGTTGTCATGTTTAAATCTTTTGTACAAACACGTTTCAGGACTCTGTTAATCCTTATTAATTTTCTGTTAAATTTAGACAATTATGTCAACCTATCGTGCTATTTTTAATCTAATTTGGTTTTCAAATTAGATTCCACAAGTCTTGTGTTACACACAAATGTAAATGAATGTCTCCTACCTCATAAGGTGCCTAGCATATAGTAATAACTCAGTAATATTCATTTAAGTCAATTCGGTGAAATAATGTATTCAAGAAGAGAGCAATTTGAACCCAAATAATTATAAACTTAATTTACATTTCTCTATCTTGTCTACATATATTTACATTTCTCTATATATTTGATGTCTACAGCATTACCCAAGTCTTTAGGTTGAGCAAACCTACTTCACAAAGAGAATTAGATTATTCTGCCAAGACCTGGTTTTGACTAAGTTATGATGGTACCTAGTGATCATTACTTCCCTCTATAATTTTGTCTGCTCATGCATTCAGTCATTCATTTGTCGAGTATATATGGAGTGCCTGCAAGGTGCTCTGCACTTTCTAGGAGCTGGGATGGGGACCTTGAATGTGACAAGTTCCTACCTTCAAGGAGCTTTATGTTCAGTGGGAGAAAAATGGAAAATAAATAATTGAACAAATAAATTAGCAAGTTAGTGTCACATAGCAAAAGTTTTGATAAGCTAATAAAAGCAAACTTACGTAGTAGAGAGTTACAGGGAGATACTTTAGATAGGGTGGTCAGGGAAGACCTTTATGAAGAAGTACCATTTGAGTTAAGACCTGAATTGTGAGGAACCAGCCACAAAAATGACCAAAAAAAAAAGTTTCAAGAACAGAACATAGCAACCAAAGAAAGATCTGAGGCGGTAACAAGCATGATGAGGAAAAGAAAGAAGGTCAAAGTAATGTATAGGGAACAACAGCAGAAGAAGTGTGAGATGAGACGGGTAAGGTTGGCAAGGACCAGAGCAAGTGTGGACTGATCGGCCATGTCAGGGAGTTTGTGTTTCATCCCAAGTGTAATAGGGAGCCATTGAAGGTTTTCAGTGGAAGAAAGATATGATCTAGTTGATAGATTGAAAGCATCACTATGTATGCTGAAAAGAAGAGGGATGGCAGGGTAAGGTGGCAAAAGTGGGTGACTATCCAAATGAGTTATGATGGATTGGCCTAGGGTGGTGGTGATCAGGATAAAAATAAATTAAGAGGTAGGAAGAATATTTTGGAGGTAAAGCCAGGAGACCTTGCTAATGGACTGTATATGGGACTGGCAGAAAGAGAGAAACAAAGAACAGTTTCTAAATTTTTGGCTTAAGCAATTGACTATACGAAGGTGTCATTTTCTGAGCCAAAGGGAAACTGGAAACTGAGGAAAGATCAGATTTGGCACATGGATCCAAAATTTCCACTTGAGTATACAAAGTTAGATGTTAAACAATTATGTAGCATTTTTCAGTTGCCTGTTAGACATACGAGTGTTGAGGAACTCATTAGGTGTTCCTGTCACTTCACCCTTTGTTCATCCCTTTATCTTCCCCTCTCTTCTCTCTGTGAGCTGATTTTTGGAAACTCCAGTAGAATGCGTATCCCAGATTGTATTTAGATAATGTTCAGTGATTCATCCCTCTGCCCCACAGCCTAACATGCCCCCAAACAGCCATTACTGAAGACAGAGAGTAGTTTAACTTCTGCCTTACATATTGGAGAACACTGTTGGGGACCAGGAAATGTTTCTTGTTGTCAGGAATCAGGAACTGGTTTTTGTCCATTTTGTATTACCTGAACCAGTGCTAGTATTTATATAAAAAAGATTATTTAAACAAAAGTTATGTAAACCAAATGTTATAACTTTAAAAACACTTCCTAAGCAAGCTCAAAGATCAAAACTTTGATAATTTTTTAATAAGGCAGATAGCCAACGTTTGCCTGACTTAAAAGTTTGTTTTCTCCACTAACCTGATAGGTCAACTCAAATCCCAACAGCCAAACCAGTTTGGCAAAATAGATGATTTACCTAAAGTGGAACTGGACACTACTTAAATATCATTCTCACCGAATGACTTCACTTCTGCTGTAAAGAAAACTGCTTCTAAAAATCCACGTTTTAATTTTAGTCAGAATGTAGCATAATGAGAAGGCTAGGAGAGAGAGGGAGGAAGGAAGAGAGAAGCAGACAGAGAGGCAGAGAGAGAAGAGGAAGAAACAGATTACAGACAAATATATTAACTTGTTTACAAGCATTTAGGACTGCTGGGAATTAGTTTTTAGATCTCAAATGTGTTGTGAATAAAATCTTCAGCTTTACGGTTTGTTCAGTGAAATATAAAAACACTATTCAGTCAAAATAATAAAAGTATATTAATAATGACATTACCACAAGCAATAAGTATACTTTCTTATCTTGGAAACCATCTACAAAATAACAGATGTTAAAAAGAATTATAAGTAAATTTCTCTTTTCTTTCTATAAAATAGTTGTGAAATCATTTATTTCTTGAAATTAAATAAAAGCATTTCAGATTCCACCAGATCAGCAAACATAGCTCCCTACAACTATTCAAAAATTAAAAAAGAATGATAATAGAAAATATATGTATATAAATAAAAGTTTTTCTTATTATTTGAAGTCTGATTTTCAATTCAGTGGTAAATGGTATATTGTAGAAAACACCATGGTGTATTGAAAATTACTCTTTGCAACTAATAGGACTTGCATTAGAATCTTTAGTTCCATTTGGTTCCAGTCAACAATATTTTTTTTCAGATAATAATCCTATCTCATATTTCTACTGCAGCAAATAATAAAAATTCTACTTACTAAATCTCTTGAAAAACTTCCAAAAAACTTGAATGTTGTGAGAATTATACTGATTAAGCTTAAATTTTCAATGTTCTAGAAAGCAAATTTTAAAGTACCTCTTCATTTGTATTATTCGTGTCATCCCTACTATCTTGCATCAGATTCCAATAAATCTAAACCATGCCATTAAGGGTCAAGAAATAAAGAATAAACAGCTGATAAAAATGGCAGGGTTGGAGAATTGGGCAGATAAGTTTTAAAACTATTTTCCGTTATTATTAATGTACCAAATCTTTATGGACCATCTCTTATGTGCCTGATTACTAAGCTAAGCACTGAAGAGAGAGAAGTGTACAGAATAAATATGGTCCCTGCTCTCACAGAGATTTCCACGCAGTGCAGGACACAGATCTTGAAAATACGTTTGCACAAAAATATATAAATTACAGATAATAATTATGACTATTTAAATCACCAATCTTTCCCTCACTCAACAAAATTATTTTTTAAATGCATCAAGATAGTCCCAGAAGAGTAGGGTTGAATCCAGTTAGATGGAAAATTTGCAAGCTGGGATACGGTGGGATTAGCTCACACATACTGATGGACAGAAAGAGAAGAGGAGCAACATTGTCAGAATCTTTGGATTGTGATGACTTCAGACCACATACTAGCCAGTGGTTCTGAGCTATAACTCATAAATCTGTTTCCTAGTGTCCTCTCAAATCTTTGGCACTTGAAAGACATGTGCAGTGATAACATTGAATCTGAGAATCTTTTGCTTTCAATCTCTTTAAGTTTCTCAAATCCTAGTCACTGAGATTATTTCTGACTCACCTTACAATCCTATATCTATGATTGATGAAGCATAGTCTGACATAATTTATTCTGGAAAATTCAGTTTTGTGTATAGGCCATATATTCAGTACTGAGTAAATATTGTGTTTATTCTTTTTCCCACACAATAGATAATTTATGAAAGCTCAAGATCTTTATAATTTCATTTTATAGGCAGGTATACTCTCCAGCTTCTTAATATCTTTGCTAAGATAATATTAAATGTATTTGATTTGATTTGACATGGCTTCAGACAAAATTTCAAAGTATCCAGAAATCAACTTTTGTATACTCCATAGTTCTTACTATTATTTTTCAAAATATAAGTATTATATTTTTCCCATTCTATATAAAGTAATTAACCTTGGCGAGAATTCACTAACTTTGAGAATGGTTTCCACTTCATTACTTGTCTTAAATTTAGAGATATTGCTGTCATGATTTCATGAGTGTTTGATTTCACTTTATTGGCTATTTCCTTAAAATCATTGGTTAGAATCTAGCAAGAATGTTCAAAGAATAGTGAATAAAATATGTGTGCGTATGTTTGTTTGTGATTCTCTTTGCAAAATACAGAGTCAAGTTATTTTAATTAATGAGGATCTAACTGGTAGGATGCATAGGAAAATGAAGAAAGTAAGAATCCTAGGCACATGAGCAGTTGTCAAGGAAATTCACAAAAAGCCAAGCACCCAGCCCGAACAGAAAGAAGAGACACCACAGTGCTCTTGGCCCTCATGGCACCAAAACGTCTTTCAGGCAACAGGGCAGCTGTAAAAATCTGGTCAACTTTTAATCCTTCCCACTATGAGAGTCCCTGCATCACTCTAGTTTTTTCTGCTACCAACATGGCTCAGTTACTATGTCCATTTCCTCTCGAGCTACCAATTAAGTAATTTTCTCTAAATTTCCCTATTCAAATTCCTGATAATGGGTGAATCTAGTGGGACCTGCTAACTACCATCAACACTTTCCAGGCCATCTTAAAAGAGTTCATCTTGGTACAATCATACATGGCTGATAAGTTTACAAGGCATGGAACATGGACACCCTTGCTTTCCTCAGCCACACCTTGGGGAGAGCAGTTTCCCTTAGGAAGCAAGTAAATGGCCAGAAGCAGAAGAACCATCTTGCACTTATGTAGCAGAAACAAGAAGAAAACTCACATCTAACAGCGGCAGGGCAGAAAGCTAGAATCTTAACAACATGTTGGAGCTGCTATACAAGCTAGAATACCTTCCTCCTACCTTCTCATTACCTAAAGGGGGAAAAAATCTCGCTGT
Organism: Monodon monoceros; assembly: GCF_005190385.1. Taxonomy (NCBI): domain Eukaryota; kingdom Metazoa; phylum Chordata; class Mammalia; order Artiodactyla; family Monodontidae; genus Monodon; species Monodon monoceros. Next base: position 112,775,978 of record NW_021703774.1, read on the forward strand.
TTTTAGTTAACCACTGTTAATTAGGTTTTCTCTATGAGGCAGAATATAATTTCTGGCACTGCTGAAATGAAACATTCTCATGAAGCAATAAGATCCAACATTTCATCTGATCCGTAATGTCAGTGTACTACGTCTAATAAATTATTTTCCTCCATTATTTCATTTAAATGAATCACTCTGGTTTCTATTTTATCTTCTGCCTAACTATTAATAACAATGACCCCCAGAACACAGCCTTTGGCATCTCACTTTAAGAAATCTCATCCATTCCCATGGCTTCAATTATGACATACATGTTGAAGGCTGTCATACACCCAACTAAACCCAAGACTCTTGTATGTAGCTGGCAACTGGAAATATGAACTTTATCTGTGGTGAAGATGAGGCACTTTAAACTCACCATTTCCTTCTTAAACCTGATCTTTCTCTGTTCTCTAATTTGGAGAATAACATGAGCCTCCTTCTAGTTTATCTAAATCAGTGTCATTGAAATTAAACTTTATTCTTCCCTTTGCCCTCTAAATACCATTGTCACTGAATCCTGGTAATCTACCTCGTATGTACTAGCCCTCTGTTCTGTCCTTCTCTCTCTTTCTTCACTGTCACTGTCCCTCTTAGAATCGTCAATGGGCTCATCAAGGGCTCATAACACTGCCCTCGACTAGACAAGGGCAACAGTCCCTCCGACACATTCTGCTCACTACTGTGAGAGGACTCTTTCTAAAATGCAAATCTTATGTGATTTGCCATGTAAAAGAGTTTGGTGACTCTTCATGGCTTTTAGGATGACGTAAAATTCAGTAAGGCCCAGGCTCTACCATACTCTCCAGACTCATCTTTGACTATCTCACCCTAAGCACCAGGGACACAGTATTTCTAACACACCATGATTTTACACATGGATATATCTTTGAATATACTGTTCCCTAGGCCTGGACTAAGCTTTCATTATTGTTCATTCTGATCCTCTCCTAGACTAACTGCCAGACAACTGCAAAAATCTGTTCTGATATCACCAACAGAAATGATGGACATGTTAATGATGCTCATATATTACATATCATTATTATCTATTAAAACATTAAACAATCCCAGGATATAAATGATATTTCCACTTTACATATGAGAAAAATTGGTTCAAAAGAGTTAAATGATGTGTCTGAGCCAAGAAATCAAAGAAAGATGTATTCATATTATGTTAATCAATGAGCTTCATGTTTTATAAGAAACCACTCCTGGGCATATATCTGGACAAAACTATAATTCAAAAAGTTATTGATACATGCATCCTTATACATGGTAGCACTATTTACAATAGCCAAGACAGGGAACCAGCCTAAACGTCCATCGACAGATGAATGGATAAAGAAGATGTGGTGTATATATATACATGAATATATATATATATGAATACTACTCAGCTGTAAAAAAGAGTGGAATAATGCCATTTGCAGCAACATGGATGTACCTAGAGATTATCATACTAAGTGAAGCAAGTCAAAGAAAAATACCATATGATATCACTTATATGTGGAATCTAAATTACGACACAAATGAACTTATCTATGAAACAGAAACAGACTCACATAGAGAACAGACTTATGGTTACCAAGGGGGAGGAGAGGTGGGGGAGAGATGGATTGGGAGTTTGGGCTTAGCATATGCAAACTATCATATATATGTATAACTGAATCACTTTGCTGTACACCAGAAACTAACACAACATTGTAAATCAACTATAATAAATTATTTTTTTAAAAGAAACCAAGGACAAATTCTTTTATGCTTAAAACTACCAGGTGTTATTAAATTAATAATAGCCAATATAGACTACAAATTCCCATTATGTTTTCTATTCTTATGAAAGGAACATTGACCACTCAGTTGCCATGAGCTTAATGATTATTACATAGTTTTAATATATGGCTTTTAAAATTAGGACATATTGAAAGGTGTTTAACAAATATTTGTTAAGAGTGAAAGAAAGATCAGTATTTCCAATGAAGATAATATAATGTTACAATTTACAGAGTTATTAGCACAGGAAAATTAAGCACCTGTTTTGAAGAACACAAAGTTCAGAGATCAGGATCAACAGGTGTTGCTTCTGTTAATATACAAATAGCCTGATTATATTCTAATGCTCTGTTCCACTGCCATGCCTTTATGCCTGATGACTCTTTGGAAATACTAGGAAGGCACAATTTGTCTTTCATTATTTATGACCTTAGGAAAGCTGAGATCAAATGAAGCATGTGCTTCTCGTTCTTTATTTTAACCCAGATATCCAGCTGAGACCACTGAAGCATAATGCATTTGGGGGAAGATGTAAGACCACACAAATTTACACTTATACCTACCGGAATAAGTGTATATTTTGGTGTTTGCAATAAGACTCCAATTTATCTTCACCTTAGGAGCTAGCAAACTGCTTCCAGGAAGCTTAAAAGAGTTTTGCAAATATTGGAGGGCTTATATGTATAACGTTCTATGAAAGAAGAGATTAAAGATAGATAAACTATCTAATAAGTAGATAAGAAGAGATGTAGTATATAAAATTATTATTAGAGAAAGGGACTGGAGACAAAACAATTAAACAATGTTTTGACAAAAGTAAAACAGTAATAGAGTCTATATTCTGAAATTAATTCAGCCTGTGCCATTATAAGAAATTAGTTGAATACTGTTCTTTTTATTTTTAGCTTTATTGAGGTATAATTTATACACAAAAATACTGTATACATTTCATGTAAACTCATGCAGACCCTTCATGAGTTTGGACATATGCAAAGTTTCTGTTGTCCAGGATGAATAAGTTGTAGAGATCTGCTGTACAACATAATACCTATAGGTAACAAACCAGTATTGTACACTGTAAAATACTATTCATTTTTTACAATGTATGTTGAGGCAGGAGAAATTGGGATGAATAGAAATAATCAACTTTATCCAGGTTTTTAATATTGTAAGCATGGAATTGTGTGCAGCATTTCTTAATTTTTAAAAATAATTTAGATATGTGTCCCTATATCTAGTTTCTCACTATTGATTTTAGTAGTTCCCTCTTTATTTCAATTTTGTTTGCTAGGCTTTTCAAGAATATTAGATTGTTGGGTTTCCTTCCATCAGACAAGCAACCAATTTTTAGATTTTTATCAGTTTCCTTGTTCTGTTTACTTTCTGAGTTATTAATTTCTTATTTGCTCTGTACTCTCTATCATTTTTGGTGTTGTGCTCAACCTCTGAGTTTTAGGAATGAGATTAGTTTTACCTTTCCTACACATTTCCCTTTAGTTCATAGTGCCTTCAATATATTTTTGTTGTTCATTTTCAAATGCATTTGATAAATGTTTAATTCATTATTTTTAAATTTCAAAATATATAAAGTTTTGAATTTGCTCTTGAGCAGATCTTTAGATGATGTATTTCATGTTTTAATATGAAAACTTCATTTTTACTTTCTCTAAATAGTATGAAGTTGAGTCTGAATTGTATTTTACATCCAATAGTAATTTAGGTGATTGTGCGTAATTAATTTTAAAATGTATACAAATTTTAAAATGATTCACTTTGTTATTGAAATATCTGGTCTTTGGGTATAATTTCTTTAGTTACTTGAGCGCTTTATAGTATTCTAAAATTATTGCTTCTATCAAGTTATCTGTATATTTCTAACACCTTCTTACATGAAATATTGCAAGGTTACGTATTCTGCTAAAATGGTTCATGACTATTATATGGTCATTGTGAACCATGCTTATTGATATAAAATTATCTTGCTTAATGATTTGTCTTGAATTGTCTTTTCTTTGAAATTTAATACTTCTTCTTTTGCTTTTTGTTTCTACTTGCCTTATTACTTTTTATCATCTTTTGTTTTTTAATCACCTGTGTCACTACTTTAGATATGCTTTTACAAGCAGCCTGTTGTTGAAATATCCATTTTAAATCAATATGAAATGTTGCTATGTAATAGGGGAAATTAAGCTATTTGTATCCATTTTCATAACTGATATAACAGTTCTCTTATTTCATACTTCCTCTTTAAAAAAAATACTCATTTCTTTTGAGTTTTATTGCATAGGCTAAACATTCTTAGCTTTTATCTACTCCAGTGATTTAACAATGATATATCCTGCTTTAAAATATGCTGCTAATCACATTAAGATAAAAAAATAAAAATACTATAATTTTCTGATTACCAAAATCAATAATGAATTTGCCTTACCCCCACTCCAAGTAAAGTGGGAATTTACTTATTTTTTTCTCCCCAATCTATATTTGTAAATATAATCTAGGAGTTCAATATATATTAGTCATATCAAATTATCATTTTTAATATTACATGTGTTTTCATTTAAGAATTACTTTTGATATTTACAGTATTTTAAAGCAATATTTTAAAATAATTGCTTACAATTTATTTTATATTGAAATGTTTTTCACACTCACCCCATTCCTCTAACACCACAAATTACTCATTTTGGGGTTATAGACCTTTATTTATTTTTCTGTTGACATATACATGACTTGAAGTATTTCTCAAAAAGTATCCTTTTAGGGTAAATTCTCTTTACTATTGTGTATCTGAGTTTATTTTTTCATTAGCAACTCATGTGACCAACACCTTGACTGGATATAATTTTCTTTGATCAAAACTTTTCTCTTCAAAATTCTGTAAATATTGGCCCCAACTGATGTCTGATGTTGTTTCCACTTTTTGATGATACATTTGTGTACAAGTTTTTGTTTGAATACCTGTTTCAATTCTTCTGGGTATATTCTTAGAAGTGGAGTTGCTGGGTCATATGCTAATTCTATGTTTAACTTTTTGAGAAAACTCCAAACTGTTTTCCATAGCAGTTTCCCCATTTTACATTCCCATCACAAACTTCTCTACATCCCCACCAACACTTATTAATCCTGGTTTATTATTATTATAGCCATCTTAGTGGGTGTGAAATGATATCTTATTGTGGTTCCACAAGGTTTTAATTACTCTAACTTATAATAAATTTAATACTCTCTGCTTTAGCAAGTATCTTTCCTATTTTTTGAAACAATCAGGTTAATTTTGTTTATTTTTAAATGACCTTTATATTAATTTTTTCAGATTGAAAAAAATTGATGTAATTTTCATTAGTATTGCGCTAGTTTTAATGGTTAATTTAGGGAAGATTTACATCTTAACAATTTTCAAATATTCTTTGGTGTCTCTCAATAAGACTTTGTATTTTTCATTTAAATTCTGAACATTTTTGTTATGTTTATTCCTACTTACTTGACACCAACTGGTCTGGCTATCTTGCAGGAAAGCCATTTACTGACATTGTAATTTTATTTTATTAACTGCTAATCCAAAGACTTAATCCAGACTAAAAGCAATCCATACTAAATACAATTATTTTGAATACTTTATTTTGAAAACTTCAATTAGCAATATTCCATGTCCTTTTGAAAAATTAAGAGATCTAGCCCATTCCCAGAAATTACAAATAGACTGGAACTAAGTTGCACTGTTCCCTTTGTGTAGGAAATACTTTTTCCAGTTTACTTTCATCTGCATTATTCCTTGTTTTATTCAAAAACTAGGGCTGAGTAGGAAGGGATAAACATCAGTGTTCTTATGCTGTTGTTGATATAGTTTTTCTAATAACAGAGTTAGAAAAATTGAACATTTCTTGTAAATGTGAGTCTTGGTTGGGTTTCTCAGAGAGCACAGCCTGGGACAGGGAACGCACAGAGTTTATTTGGGAAGGAATGAAGGAAGCCAGAATGAGGGAGTTAGGAAGACTGAGAAAGCGAAGGAGAGAAAAACAAGGGAATATCCTTTACTGAACTGGCGCTGCAGTAAACAATGGAGGCACAGTCCTCCCCAAGGACCTCTGAGAACTGTGAAGATGCCACCTCAGAATTTTTCCTTCAAATAATGGGAGCTGGTGTATTCATCCACTGCTTCCCCCTCTCTGCATTAGTTGAGGGCTGCAACTAGGGACACTTCATTCCACCACCCCACCACCTGTCCCAACCGACTCTGGGCAGAATCAACTCCCTAAACTTTGGGGAAAGCCCTGAGGCAGAAAAAACTGAGCGATACTGCTGGGGCTTGAAGTAGGAATCAGGGAAGTATCCACCACAGTCACTTCCAAAATCAAAGGGTGAAGAGGATATGGCTGGGGAAACCCAGCAGCATCTACAAAGCCATTTTCCTGTCAAAAGTAGGAAAATCAAGATAAAAATCAAATGAATGTATGTTTGAATAAAGTATCTCTGTGTCAGAAAAGACACAACTTAAGACTCCATTGTGAAGAGACCTTCAAGATGGCGGAAGAGTAAGACGTGGAGATCACCTTCCTATGAACAAATATATCAAAAATACATCTACATGTGGAACAACTCCTACAGAACACTGACTGAATGCTGGCAGAAGACCTCAGACTTACCAAAAGGCAAGAAACTCCCCACATACCTGGCATGTAGTTGACAGGGTTTTGGTGCTCTGGCTGGGTGTCAGGCCTGTGCCTCTGAAGTGGGAGAGCTGAGTTCAGGACATTTGTCCACCAGAGACCTCCCAGCTCCACATAATATCAAACAGTGGAAGTGCTCCCAGAGATCTCCATCTCAATGTTAAGACCCAGCACCACTCACCAACCAGCAAGCTAGAGTGCTGGACACGCTATGCCAAACAACTAGCAAGACAGGAACACAACCCCACGCATTAGCAGAGAGGCCGCCTAAAATCATAATAAGGTCACAGGCACCCCAAAACACACCACCGGACGTGGTCCTGCCCACCAGAAAGACAAGATCCAGCCTCAGCCACCAGAACACAGGCACCAATCCCCTCCACCAGTAAGCCTACACAACCCACTGAACCAATGTTAGTCACTGGGGACAGACACCAAAAACGATGGGAACTACGAACCTGAAGCCTGCAAAAAGGAGACTCCAAACACAGTAAGTTAAGCAAAATGAGAAGACAGAGAAACAGCAGGTGAAGGAGCAAGGTAAAAACCCACCAGCCCTAACAAACGAAGAAGAAATAGGCAGTCTACCTGAAAAAGAATTCAGAATAATGAGAGTAAAGATGATCTAAAATCTTGGAAATGGAATGGAGAAAATACAAGAAACGTTTAACAAGGACCTAAAAGAACTAAAGAGCAAACAAACAATGATGAACAACATGATAAATGAAATTAAAAATTCTCCAGAAGGAATCAATAGAAGAATAACTGAGGCAGAAGAACGGATAAGTGACCTGGAAGATAAAATAGTGGAAACAACTACTGCAGAGCAGAATAAAGAAAAAAGAATGAAAAGAATTGAGGACAGTCTCAGAGAACTCTGGGACAACATTAAATGTACCGACATTCGAATTACAGGGGTCCCAGAAGAAGAAGAGAAAAAGAAAGGGACTGAGAAAAAATTTGAAGAGATTATAGTGGAAAACTTCCCTAATATGGGAAAGGAAATAGTTAATCAAGTCCAGGAATCACAGAGAGTCCCATACAGGATAAATCCAAGGAGAAACATGCCAAGACACATATTAATCAAACTATCAAAAATTAAATACAAAGAAAACATAATAAATGCAGCAAGGGAAAAACAACAAATAACATACAAGGGAATCCCCATAAGGTTAATAGTTGATCTTTCAGCAGAAACTCTGCAAGCCTGAAGGGAATGGCAGGACATATTTAAAGTGCTGAAAGGGAAAAACGTACAACCAGGATTACTCTACACAGCAAGGATCTCATTCAGATTTGACGGAGAAATTAAAACCTTTACAGACAAACAAAAGCTAAGGGAATTCAGCACCACCAAACCAACTCTACAACAAATGCTAAATGAACTTCTCTAGACAGGAAACACAAGACAAGGAAAAGACTTACAATAATATACCCAAAACAATTAAGAAAATGGTAATAGGAATATACATATCGATAATTACCTTAAATGTAAATGGATTAAATGCTCCAGTCAAAAGACATAGACTGGCTGAATGGATACAAAAACAAGACCCATATATATGCTGTCTACAAGAGACCCACTTCAGACCTAGGGACACATACAGACTGAAAGTGAGGGGATAGGAAAAGAGATTCCATGCAAATGGAAATCAAAAGAAAGCTAGAGTAGCAATTCTCATATCAGACAAAATAGACTTTAAAACAAAGACTGTTACAAGAGATCAAGAAGGACACCAAATAATGATCAAGGGATCAATCCAAGAAGAAGATATAATAATTGTAAATATTTATGCACCCAAACATAGGAGCACCTCAGTACATAAGGCAAATGCTAACAGCCATAAAAGGAGAAATCAACAGTAACACAGTCAAAGTAGGGGACTTTAAAACCCCAATTTCACCAATGAACAGATCATCCAAAATGAAAATAAATAAGGAAACATAAGCTTTAAATGACACATTAAACAAGATTGACTTAATTGATACTTATTGGACATTCCATCCAAAACAACAGAGTACACTTTCTTCTCAAGTGCTCGTAGAACATTCCCCAGGCTAGATCATATCTTGGGTCACAAATCAAGCCTTGGTAAATTTACGAAAATAGAAATCATACCAAGTAACTTTTCTGACCACAACACTATAAGACTAGATATCAATTACAGGAAAATATCTGTAAAAAATACAAACACATGCAGGCTAAATAATACACTACTTAATAACCAAGAGATCACTGAAGAAATCAAAGAGGAAATCAAAAAATACCTAGAAACAAATGACAATGAAAACACAATGACCCAAAACCTATGGGGTGCAGCAAAAGCAATTCTAAGATGGAAGCTTACAGCAATACAATCCCACCTCAAGAAACAAGACACATCCCAAATAAACAACATAACCTTATACCTAAAGCAATTAGAGAAAGAAGAACAAAAAAAAAAACCAAAGTTAGCAGAAGGAAAGAAATCATAAAGATCAGATCAGAAATAAATGAAAAAGAAAAGAAACAATAGCAAAGATCAATAAAACTGAAAGCTGTTTCTTTGAGAAGATAAACAAAATTGATAAACCATTAGCCAGACTCTTCAAGAAAAAAAGGGAGAACTCAAATCAACAGAATTAGAAATAGAAATGCAAAAGGAGAAGTAACAACTGACACTGCAGAAATACAAAGGATCATGAGAAATTACTACAAGCAACTATATACCAATAAAGTGGACAACTGGGAAGAAATGGACAAATTCTTAAAAAGACAAACTTCCAATACTGAACCAGGAGGAAATAGAAAATATAAACAGACCAATCACAAGCACTGAAATTGAGACTGTGATTAAAAATCTTCGGACAAAAGCCCAAGATGAGATAGCTTCACAGGCGAATTCTGTCAAACATTTAGAGAAAAGTTAACACCTATCCTTCTCAAACTCTTCCAAAATATATCAGAAGGAGGAACACTCCCAGACTCATTCTACGAGGCCACCATCACCCTGATACCAAACCCAGACAAAGATGTCACAAAGAAAGAAAACTACAGGCCAATATCAATGATGAACATAGATGCAAAAATCCTCAACAAAATACTAGCAAACAGAACCCAAGAGCACATTAAAAGGATCATACACCATGATCAAGTGGGGTTTATCCCGGGAATGCAAGGATTCTTCAGTATACCCATATCAATCAATGTGATACACCATATTAACAAACTGAAGTATAAAAACCATATGATCATCTCAATAGGTGCAGAAAAAGCTTTCAAGAAAATTCAACACCCATTTATGATAAAAAAAAAACCCTCCAGAACGTAGGCATAGAGGGAACTTACCTCAAATAATAATGACCATATATGACAAACCCACAGCCAACATCGTTCTCAATGGTGAAAAACTGAAAGCATTTCCTCTAAAATCAGGAACAAGGCAAGGTTGCCCACTCTCACCACTGTTATTCAACATAGTTTTGGAAGTTTTAGCCACAGCAATCAGAGAAGAAAAGGAAATAAAAGGAATCCAAATTGGAAAAGAAGAAGTAAAGCTGTCACTGTTTGCAGATCACATGATACTATACATAGAGAACATTAAAGACGCTACCAGAAAACTACTAGAGTTAATCGATGAATTTCATAAAGTAGCAGGATACAAAATTAATGCACCAAAATCTCTCGCATTCCTATACACTAATGATGAAAAATCTGAAAGATAAATTAAGGAAACACTCCCATTTACCATTTCAACAAAAAGAATAAAATACCTAGGAATAAACCTACCTAAGGAGACAAAAGACCTGTATGCAGAAAACTATAAGACACTGATGAAAGAAATTAAAGATGGTAAAAACAGATGGAGAGATATACCATGTTCTTGGATTGGAAGAATCATTATTGTGAAAATGACTATACTACCCAAAGCAACCTACAGATTCAATGCAATCCCTATCAAACTACCAATGGCATTTTTCACAGACTAAAACAAAAAATTTCACAATTTGCATGGAAACACAAAAGACCCCGAATAACCAAAGCAATCTTGAGAAAGAAAAACGGAGCCAGAGGAATAAGGCTCCCAGACTTCAGACTATACTACAAAGCTACAGTAATCAAGACAGCATGGTACTGGCATAAAAACAGAAATATAGATCAATGGAACAGTATAGAAAGCCCAGAGATAAACCCACGCACATATGGCCACCTTATTTTTTATAAAGGAGGCACGAATATACAATGGAGAAAAGACAGCCTCTTCCATAAGTGGTACTGGGAAAACTGGACAGCTACATGTAAAAGAATGAAATTAGAACACTTCCTAACGCCATACACAAAAATAAACTCAAAATGGATTAAAGACCTAAGTGTAAGGCCAGATGCTATAAAACTCTTAGAGGAAAACATAGGCAGGTAACCACACAATCCAAAATGGTAGGAAGAGCTTCAGTCATCGTGTCTGAGTTGCAGAAGGAGGAAAGGTATAACGCGAAATAATGGACTCCAACTAACTGTAGTAACTCCTTTCAGTCAATTTTTCTCCTACAAAACAAGTTCTACAAAACACTTCTCCTGATATCCATGGACAAGAATTTAGTTATAGGGCTCCCACTAGTTGAAAGGAATTTGGGGCAGCATACTCTTTTAGTAAGTACTGCGTATCAATTTTGAAGTGATTGGCTAAGAAGCCAATTCATTCCCTTAATGAATCTGATAGCATATTATTCTATTTTACTTAGACCCTTTAGAATACAGCTAATGACATGTTTTAAATCCCACTGAACACTGAGCTTCAACAGCAGAAACACGAGAGAAAACAAAGTAATTATAGATCTGTACTTCATGGCTACTCTTATAAATTTACTGTCTGTAAAAAGATTCTGATGACTGGGGAACTTTTCACTTAATTCATAATTCTTTTTTAGAGCAATATCACATATTTTATGTGCATTTAGAAAAAAAAGCTCAGTAGAAATTTCAGGGTTTTTTCTGGTACGTTAATTTTGTAACATGCATATTTTTGTACCACAGTTGTAGTTGGCACTATGGTTTATTTCACAAAGGAGTCTTTTTTTTTTTAACATCTTTATTGGAGTATAATTGCTTTACAATGGTGTGTTAGCTTCTGCTTTATAACAAAGTGAATCAGCTATACATATACATATATCCCCATATTTACCCCCTCTTGCATCTCCCTCCCATCCTCCCTATCCCACCCCTCTAGGTGGTCACAAAGCACCGAGCTAATCTCCCTGTGCTTTGTGGCTGCTTCCCACTAGCTATCTATTTTACATTTGGTAGTTTATGTATGTCCATGCCACTCTCTCACTTCATCCCAGCTTACCCTTCCCCCTCCCCATGTCCTCAAGTCGATTCTCTACATCTGCATCTTTATTCCTATCCTGCCCCTAGGTTCTTCAGAACCTTTTTTTTTTTAGATTCCATATATATGTGTTAGCATATGGTATTTGTTTTTTTCTTTCTGACTTACTTCACTCTGTATGACAGACTCTAGGTCCATCCACCTCACTACAAATAACTCAATTTTGTTTCTTTTTATGGCTGAGTAATATTCCATTGTATATATGTGCCACATATTCTTTATGCAGAATCCTTTGATAACTTTTAAATAACATCAGACTAATAGAATTCTTAATAATGGTTTCAATGTCCAGTCCTATAAATTAGGTAATTCATGTGGCTCTTTAATTATACCACCACATTAAAAATTATTTTTCACAGCAGCAATGTAGCCTCAATTTTAAGACTGGTGTTTTAATTCTCTCTCTGTGCTCTTAAGCAAATGGTTTCACCAAGCTATAGATTTTGTCTATTTAAAATGACATAATAATATAATGGAATAATAATACCAAGTAAAGATCGAATTAGATCACTGATAAGCTTATGAATAAAATTTCAGGCAAGATAATCCGATTTTCAGAACTTGATAAAGAGGTCTACTTGTGGTCAGATTCAGTTAGTCTCAGAGTACAAGAATAGTTATTGGTAAAAACCTCTGAAAATGATAAAAGGAGACTCAGAAATCTCAGCGAAGGCAGGATGGTTTATAGGATTGCTCAGACTCTCCAGAAAAGATCCACTATAGACAAGATAGTGAAGAGCTTTGTTTGTCATGCTAAGTAATTTGGACCAAATTTGAAGGCAAAGAAGAATGGAACTAATTCAAAAGCAGGTAGGTAAAATAGTCATAGTTATTTTTAGGAAGAAAATTCCACACTCAGTGTAAATGGTCAAAGTGGTGACTCTTTGGGAAACAAAGTGGTTTAAAAAAACAACAGCTAGACAGCTATAGATCAGGTAAAATGTGATACTTGACTTGCAGTAGTAATTGTAATGAAGAGCAAAATTTAAAAGCTTACATGTTGGGACTCAGCAGCCATCTACTCTCTCTTAATCATCAGAGAAAAAATGTTTTATATCCATAAAGAAATGTGTCATTGGGCAAGTGAAGTTCGAACCACACAGGCTCAGATGATATTAATAGTTATAAATTTAATAATGACCCTCTTACCTACTTGCAAAATTTACTCAGCATTACAAGTGAAATGCTGAATTTCAGGGGGGTGGTCATAATTTTATAAAGAATTACTGGCAATTCTTATGAGAGTTGAATTATTTCCAAGAGCAGTGTTGTAATGTGATGGTGGATCATCTTCCATTCTTGCAGATGTTTTTCTTCTGAAGCTAGAGACATTAAAATAATTATTTTCCCCTCATGCTTACTCCCCACAAATCAAAATTATGGTAAGTTTCTAAACATGTACAGGTGAATAACTGCAATGCCAGCCCGTAAGCTAAGTGGTTGGTGCTGCTTCATTAGGTCAGATTGAATTGCTGAATCAGTTCTGAACTGAATCACAACCGACGATAGGTTCTCTTGACAGGTAAAGGCAAGCTGGTCCAAAATGTATTTCTATTTTAGTTAGACATAAGCTATATTGGGCTTAAATCAGTAGAGGGCCAACAACTTGCCCTCAAAGCCAGTTGATATCTCCTTATTATAGCACGAAACTACAACCACCACACAGATCCAAGCTGCTTTTCACCTCAAGGCCCTGGCACATGGAGTTCTTCTTGGAACACTCTTCCCAAACACAAGTTTCTGATTAGTGCAATTAATAAGGGCTGGGAGGTGTGTACCACAAACCAGAAAGAGGGTAGGATCCACAAGAGCCTCAGCTAGATCATCTGGCAAATGCTACCTCATGGGAAATGCCATTGTTTCTTAAGGCATTACTGAAAGCATCACTAAATGACAATTTTAATATCTGCCCAACCACAATTTGGAAAGCAAACAGCTATGTAGTGCTTCTAACTTTAGCTTCTTTAATTCTCAGGACATTTTTAAGCTCTCTGTTTTGCTTGAGCATTGCTGTGAGGAAATCACTAATCTTATAAAACCAAAATCATAAAGTGATGACAAATGTCACAGTCTTCAGAAAACTATATCCAGTTGCTGTTTTCCACTCTTTTAATAGTCCAAGTTTTATAAATTAGTACATTTGGCACTGAGATTTCAGAATGATATATTTATTTAAAGAAGTAGCTACTTAAAACATTTTTATCTGTGTTTATGTTTGATATTCTTTGTAAGTCTCCCAGTAACCAATGATATATTATTCTTAAGAGGGAGAGGAACTTTCCTAGGTAGAACTGTGTTTTGAAAAAACACAGCCTGGGCTTTTGCTTCTGTAGCTTTTTTCCCCTTTACCTTAGAAATACCATTTATTTGGAGTTGTATAAAAGACCTTGTATTTTAATGCCTTTAGCATGAGATTTTGTATTCAAGATTTTGTATTCAAGTATTTAGTTTTGGTCCATTTATTGACTACTGTTATTCTGTTTATTTTTTAATAAAAACCACTCTAATAATTTACTTGACCCAAAAGTATTAGTGTTATATTTTATTTGGAAACTGAAAAGTCTCAGTACCCCTCTGGGAAGCCAAAAACTGACTGAAGATTTATTTTACCAGAGCAGGGAATTATTTTAAGATCATCTGGACTCAAGCAAGAGTGGAAAACACAAGGATCAAAAAAGATTATAAACACTGAAAGTGTGGGGAGGAAAATATAAAATTTATCCAAACAACCTTATTAAAAGCTTTTGGTTAGAATTAAAAGGTAAGCAATATTTTTAGACTATGGGAATTTTGCCAGTCTACAACATAACACAAAAATTCCTTTGACACCAGTAAGAAATTTGTAGCCATCTAAACTGTGGCCTCACTTAGGTCTGCTTTGTCTTTTTGTATACAATTTTTACTGTCAATCTATATTAGCCCATGTTCTTCTAGCCACTTTCTGGATAGTTCTTACATTTTTCAGGTCAAATTTGTTTGGGCTTGGAGCAAAAAATGTGTTTAGGAAAAGAATTAAAATGCCAGTACTAAAACAGTGGTACAGTTTTGCACTGTCAAAAAGCTTCATGGTTCTTTGTATGTTTCATATCATGCCATCTGTGGCTGGTTAGCCTAGTTGATTAGGCCAGTGGTTCTCAAAGTGTGTTCCTCAGACCAGCATTGCCTAGGGACCTTCCCCTGGGATCTTGTTAAAAATGTAAATTCAGTGGTTCCTCCCAAGACCTGCTGAATCAGTCACTGGGATGGGGTCTGGCAATCTGATTTAGCAAGACCTCCATGTAAAAGAGATGGATACTAACATTTGAGAACCGCTGGATAATAAACCTGAGGTAACAGACTCAACTCTTGTATGGTCCATCTACCATAACTTTATCTTAATGTCTCAGATTATACTCTTGTTATGAGCTGAATTGTGTCCCTCCAAAATGCATATGTTGAAGTCCTAGTTCCCCAGTCCCTCAGAATGTGGCTGAATTTAGAGACAGGGTGGTTAAAGAAGGTCATTAAGGTTAAATGAGAACTCTAAGGTGGGCCCTAATCCAATATTACAGGTATCCTCATCAGAAGAGGATATTAGACACAGACAAAAGACCATGTGAAGCTAAAGGGAAGAGAAAGCCATCTACAAGTCAGGGAGACAGGCCTTAGTAGAAATCAACCCAACTGACACCTTGAGCTCAGACTTCTACCTTCCAGAAATGTGAAGAAATAAATTTCTGTTGTTTAAGCCACCCAGTCTGTGGTCCTTTGTTATAACAGCCCCAGCAAAATAATACACCTCCTCATTAACCCGCTTAACCTGAAGCTGGAAACTGTTGATGGTCACAGAAAACATATGGCAAACAGGAAAAATGGCAGTACATAAAATTGTATTCTTTTCTGGAAAAACAATTGAAAGGCTGAGTCCTAGTAGTGATAGGTCTTAGTGGTATTGTTGAATACTAAAGGTAGTATTACTTTTGTGTGGTTTAGACAACTGTTTTCCATCCTGAGTTAATAATAGAGGCCAGGTAGGCTGAGTGCAGTATTTCAAAAAGCCTAATAGAAATCTACCCAAGATAAGACTTCAAGAATATAACTTAAAAAAAAAAATTCTGAAATTGCTAGCATGATGTTGGATCTATTGGTTATACATCTGGGATTTAAAAAGGAAAGTTAGATACCCATCTCACATGACATAAAAATATAAATTCCATGAAAACTACACAATTTAAAGATAAAAAACAAAACTTGAATTGTAGAAAATGACATAGGGGGATATATTTATAACCTTTGAGGACAGAAAGACTTTCTAAACAAGAAACAAAAGAAGGAATCCATAAAAGGTTAGTTCTACCTAAGTAAAAATGTAAAATTCTTATATAGTGAAAGACACCTTCAGTGCAGAAGAAAATGGCAGCCTGGTACAAAAGTATTTGTAACATATATCAAAAAGTATTAATACCTGCTATGGACAGAATTGTGTCTGCCCACCCCACAAAATTCCTATGTTTAAGCCCTATCCCCCAATGTAATGGTATTTGGAGATGGGGCCTTTGGGAGGTAATTAGGTTTTGATGAGGTCACGAAGGCAAGGTCTTCATAATGGGATTAGTACCCTTATAAGAAGAGACCAGACAGTTTGTTCTCTCTCTCTCTCTCTCTCTCTCTCTCTCTCTCTCTCTCTCTGCCATGTGAGGATACAGAAAGAAGATGGCTAGGAAGAGAGCCCTCACCAGTTATCTAACTGACTGACACCTTAATCTTGGGCTTCTCAGCCTCCAGAACTGTGAGAAATAAATTTCTGTTGTTTAAGTCATCCAGTCCATGGTACTTCATTAGAGCAGCCCAAGCTGACAAAGATAATATCCTTAATATACACAGTCTTCCTGCAAGTCAAGAGGAAACAATGAGTGTATTAAAAATAGATAAAGGTCAGGAACAGGAAATTTATAGAGGAAGCACAAATGACTAATAAATGTATGAAAACATGCTCATCTTCATTAGCAAAGTGAAATGCAAGTAACCTAAAGGATGACTTAAATATGCTTTATTTTTGCCAATAAGATTGGTGACTTTATTGTCATGAAAAGATTGCTGGAGGGCTTCTCTGGTGGCACAGTGGTTGAGAGGCCGCCTGCCGATGCAGGGGACTCGGGTTCGTGCCCCAGTCCGGGAAGATCCCACATGCCTTGGAGTGGCTGGGCCCGTGAGCCATGGCCGCTGAGCCTGTGCTCTGCAACAGGAGAGGGCACAGCAGTGAGAGGCCCGCGTATCGCAAAAAAAAAAGATTGCTGGAATACATGGTAGGTGATGTGGTGATGTCAGGAATAGGGCATCTTCTCTTAGAAGAGAATGGCTGTACACACTGCACAATTTAGCAATGCATATGAACATTGAAAATGAGCATGTCTTAAGCCAGCAATTCCACAACATACACACAAAGTATAAAGGTATGCATATCAAAATAGCATTATTTAAAAAAGGGAAATAACTGGAAACAAAAACAACTCTCCTTCAATAGGAAAATTGTTTCTTTAAGTTATGGCACATTTATATTATATAATACTATTTAGCTTTTAAAGAAGAGTATTCTGAATATATTGACATGGACAATTGAAATTAAGAAGTGCAGAACACAATAGATGTCTCATATGATCTCATTTTTTAAAGCTAAGATGATGTTGGTGTATACTAGTGTTGAATTGCCTCCTTTAACGTGGGAAAGGTAGCACTGTAACGGCAGGATGCACTTTGTTAATTTGGAGTTTACCAATCACACACTAAAAATAATTCAAATGAAATTAAATACAAAACTCTAAGACTGAGTTTACATCCTAAGTAAAATTGTAAAGGGCACTTCAAATCCAAAATATAGTTCCTTTAGATTTCAATAATTCTACCTTTTTATGAATAAGATGTATATAAAACAGTATTTTCATTATTCTTTCACAAACTAGATTATTAACTAAAAACTATGCTTTAACAAATATGAGATTTTTGATAATGTAAAAACCTTCCAACTACTTTTTCATAATTGCATATCATATCCTTATCATATTACTTTCAGTTGATATTTTTGCAGGGCAGAAAGACAGCTCTGCCGGAAATTCTTTGCAATAACTTCCTACAGAATCTTTGAACAGGACACTTGGTGTATATGAACTTACATCTCAAGATTCCTAAGGTTTAAATTTAGCCAAGTTTCTGAGTCATTTCATATACTGTCATGTTTGGGTTCAAAATGAAGAGACTTGGAGAAAAAGAAAAGGAATGTAGTTTAATCTTGTTCTAGTGCTATTATACTACTTTGGGTTTTCTGACAGTTCAATAAAATTCAATGGCAAAGAGTATATCAAGGTATCAAGATATTCAATTATAAGGAGACTGAAAATGCAAAGGCAAAAATAAATTTCAAATATCCCCATTTATTAAAAAAGCAACTATTTCAGACAGTGTTGCAACTAAGCTATTCTTAGGCATTGTACAGAAAGGTCCCACTCCCTGCATTTTTAAGAACCAAGTTTTTCACTTTTTATTCTATGGTGTTTTGTTTTGTTTTTTTTGTCATCTAAAATTTCTATTAATTTCAAAAAGCTTGTGGAATATATAATGGCATTCATTCTGTCTTATCTTTATAGATTACAAGATTCTTAGGTGAATGAGACCTAAATGTTTTTAATCCCATGACGTTTCTAAATTAAAAAAGAATTTTTTTAAACCTGGTTCCAGTTTGAATGCCATTAGAAAGTCAATAATGAAAAAAAATTACCTAATGTGGAACTCACTAGTGCTATCTACCAATTATTTTCAGTTCTCCTCCTGGACATTTTATAGTATTGCATTTACCTGCCCTGCTTGAAGTTAGTGGGGCCATATTACTTGCTTTGGCCAGAAATGTGTGAGCAAAAGTAATATGTATCACCTCCAGGTGTAAGCTCTAAGAGCCAGTGCATGATTCACCAGGCTGTTGTTCCCTTTAGCACTGCAGACAGCAACATATAAGATGATGGCTGCTTTGTCCCCTGAGGTCTCTGAGTGGGTACGGTAAGCAGAGCTCCCCTTCTGAGTGGACAGCATCCACAGGTGAGATACAAACCTTTCTGGGTTTATGGCACTGAGATTTGTGGGTTGTTTGTTATCACAGGTATACTTGGGCCACTCTGTTTCGGAAATGATCAGATTCCCATCAGAATTATGACCTACCTACATAAAATGAGGCACAGGTAAAAGAAAGAAAGCAGATGTCGCAGAAGAGTGGACAGGAAAGGGATAGCAAAAGGTAATAATGGAAAACAAGCTGAAATTCTTCCCATCTAATAGCAGGTGAAAATGGAAGTTTAGGTAGGTTCAAGAGTTCCAAGTTTTATATGATCTTCCTAAAAATAACCACTCTTGATAAACACCAGTCCAAGTTTATTTTTTAAAAATCATTTGTTTAAAGTTTTAAAGTAGTCAAAGCACTAAAATTACATGAGTTGCATACTGATGGAAGCCACAAAATACACATATCACTCTTTACTCTCTTATACAATCCAACAAGTATGAAGAGAACAAAATACATTTATTCACGTAACACATTTCATCTACTGTTAAAATATGTCAATAACAAGTTGAAGTCCAACACTATTCTTTACCAGGTGGTAAAATATTCTGACCTCCAGATGAAGAAGCAGGAAAATTTACACTCCCATCCTTTATATTCTCACCTTAGACAATGAATTTAGAGCAATAATGGTGATATAGGTGATGCTAGCAATAAGTTTCACAAAAAGTTCACACTTTATTTAACAAATAATCTTATTTGGATTCTAAACTCAGATTAGCACAAAACTAAAGTAAGTTTTTCATTTTAAGACTGAAAATGATCAAAGAAGACCATCTGTTTTACAAGACAGATATATCTGTGTATATATATGTGTGTGTGTGTGTGTGTGTAACTTTTAAATATTTTCCACTTCAGCAATACAGATAGTTAGAAGCAACTTTCTGCCTTTAGAAAAAATGTTTAAAGAACATATTTCTATCGCCTAGTTAAAATCCATCAGCAAAAAATCTGATGTTTTGGGGATACACTTACAGCTAATTATGAATCAGTGTTATCTGTCTCTGCATTCACAAGCATAAAAACCCATGTGCTGTTGGGGGTTTTTTGGTCTCATTTTTTTTAAAGTTCACTAACATCAGAAAAGTCTGGTATTTTCAAGTAATTTGCCTAGAGTAGTATAATTCCCCAGAAATAATTTGATCAAATTGCATGTGAAGTTGCCTAGCTACTACTTTATCCAATGAGAAGGGAAATTCAGTTACTCTGATGGTCTAATGATAAATTTTAAAATAGAGTGTAAAACTTCAAAACTGGTAAATGTGCTGAACTCTATTTACTTCCAGTACTTTGAACAAATATATGAAAGTTATTGGTAGATGCTCCATTTATTATTCCTTATACAATAAATTGACAAACTACACTGAAATACATATAATAACAGAAATAAAATTCTGAAGTCAGATATGCATATTGTTGTGTTCACTTTATTTCATTTTCTGTGGACAAAAAAAGCCTAACACAATGTAAACACACATATTCCTTGACTAATTTTTTTTTCAATTTTTGGTGTTTATTTTTTGAGTTTAACAGCATCATAAAACCAATTTAGTTACCCTAAACCTATGCTCAGATAATAGAGATAACCCTTCCAGGTTATGCAGAGAATGACCACCCTGTCACTCCCCAAAATCTTTCATGCTAAGCTCATACTCTCCCACACATGGGCATGTCACAATATCTCCTCAATGCAGACACACATGGCCAGAATGACATAATGGCCAAGGGTCATGATATAAACAATTCTGTCATTTGAATAGAAGCCACAAGGAGAAGAGGCCTAAAACTCTGAATGAGGGTTTCTCCTCCACATCTCTCCCAGATCAGGCTCTATGGGAGTGTTCACTGCAGCATGCTACCCAGCCTGAGGAGAAAGGATGGAGCTTTGGTTCCTTGTGCCTCATCTCACAAAACGCCAACGCTCTCTCAAGCAACTGTAGGAAATACATATCTCCTCTAAACCATCTACAAATTCTTTTAGTCTTTAAGTGCTCCTAAATCACATGAGAACATTTACGTAATACAACAACGATAACAAACTGCAATGGTTTTTTTTTAAGTATATACACTGAAGATATATATATATATATATATATATATATATATATCTTAAAATATCCAGTATGTAATTGCCAGTTTAAAAATGCACAAAAACTTTGCACATCCATGCTCATTTGCACCAAGAAATTCTTTCCAGTTTTGGCAAGTATCAAGCACCTACTCAGTACTCTATATATGAGAATGACCTGCATTTGTATGATTCATCATTTACTGGTCATAAACTAAGAATATCATATGCCAGTGTGTATATGTATGTTGCCGTACTTTAAATTCATTGGAAAAAAAGATAGTTGTATTTAAATCTTCACTGAGGCTATTTGCTTAATTTTTTTCTTTTTTAAAAAAATTTTTTTATTTATTTTTGGCTGCGTTGGATCTTCGTTGCTGTGCACGGGCCTTCTTTAGTTGTGGCGAGCGGGGGCTACTCTTCATTGCAGTGCACGGGCTTCTGATTGTGGTGGCTTCTGTTGTTGCGGAGCACGGGCTCTAGGCTTGCGGGCCTCAGCAGTTGTGGCACGCAGGCTCAGTAGTTGTGGCGCACGGGCTTAGTTGCTCCGCAGCATGTGGGATCTTCCCGGACCAGGGCTTGAACCCATGTCCGCTGCATTGGCAGGAGGATTCTTAACCACTGCACCACCAGGGAAGCCCCAGTTTCTTTTAATGTATTCATTAGAATTTACCAACATTGACCAAAGTTAACAATAACTTCCAATGTAAATTACCAGTCAAAAGCAAAAATTTGTGAAAATAATAATTTAAGTCTAATTGAACTGCACAGATTTCCTAGAGAATCTAAAATCAGTCTCATGGGGAAGATTAATTTTAAAACAGACCCCAGTTAATGAAGGGACTTTCTACAGAAATGCATTTCCCTATTATAAAGCAGAACTAGCTACCCTATGCTGTGATAGACCCACGACATTTTGAATGATTACTAAAATTCTTTGGGTTAAGTTATACAAACAAGCAAAAATAAAGTTTAAATATCACTGAGAAATTTGGGGAAAGATTTCAACCCTTGATCTCTTGGTTAGCCATTATAAGGGTCTCAAAATGCCTGCTAATTGCCAACCCTCTCCTTGGCACTGGTAGCACAGGCTTTAGAAGATGCCACATTACAGATTTAAGGAGCCCTCTTCAACTGAAATTTCTGATGTTCTTTGTGTGTTTGTGAGTGTGTGTGTGTGTGTGTATGTGTGTGTGTCTAAGTGGAAAGAACCACACTAGCTGCAGATGGTCTTTGAATATTATTCTCTAGAGGTTGTGTTTCTTTTGTTCCCTGACATAGAAATGACACTGTGTCAATGACTCTAAAGGTAAAGCGCATTTGCCAATATTCTTTGCACCCATCGCTTGGGGTTTAAGTTCTACTGGTTTGCATTATCCATGGCAGAGCTTCTTAGGAACTGCTATAATGCATGTCACCTATACACGTGCTCACAGAGCCTTTGTTTCTCTAAAAAGTATTGACTATACACTAGAATTTTCAGAGGAAATGGTGATTACTTGAAAACTATGACTTAACAAGAATATCTTCAAACAACACTTGACCTCCATAATAATAAATGCAAGCAGTCATATCTGTCAAATATAACAAGGATAGGCTCATTCTAAACAGGCTCACAAGATCAGGCAAACTGACAGCCACACGTCACGTACGTGGAAGTCATTATAAAAAGCCACAACAAATCCACTGTGACATGACAACACACTAATTGAGGCCACATAATCTGGGGTAAAACAGACCAGATCAAAAGAGGGCGCTCCGCTTCACTGTGCCTAGTCTATAAGGAACTGCTATAGAGCAGTGACACCCCCAAATAGCCATTTCACTGCACAGGTAGTAGGCCAAGTAAATGCTACAGCCTTCAAGAGAGTCACTTGTTCCAAAAGCATCAATAACACAGATAAGCCCAAAATTGTTTTCAATTTGACTCCTGTGGCATTAGTTCATCATGTTTACCTCCAGTTGACAAAAACATGTGAAAATGCACAATTATACAGTTAATTTAACAAATTTCAAAAGCCAAATCTGACAAAAGTGCCCCCCAAACTATCTGGCTGAGGGTTGATTTTTCCAGTTAGGCTTTCTATATTCATACATTAACTGAAATATCGCCAAAACTTTCCTTAATTTGGTCCTAGACCTACACTGATTTACCATCCTACTGAACTAGGTGCTTGTTTGCTGAGTTACTTTCTCTGTAACTGGTGACTCAGAAATAGCAGCAACCTTTAAGGAATTTTTAATGGAGCTAAGCTCCCAAACATGTAAGCTGATGATATGCACTCCACAACAGCGTCTGGTAAATGTGTAGAGACTCTTAAGGACAGCCTTCCGTAGAAGAATATACACCCAGGGATCTAAGATTTGATTCCATGTTGCCATTCGAAGAGTAAAAAGGGTTCTTTCACAGGCACCCATAAAATCTTGCCTATTCATTCCAATGCTGGCCATTGTCACCTGCAAAACAAAATACGGAAATCAGCTGAGAGACATTTTCTCAGTCCTATAGTTTTGTTTTGTTTTTTAACATCTTTATTAGAGTATAATTGCTTTACATTGTTGTTTTAGTTGCTGCTGTATAACAGTGAATCAGCTATACGTATACATATATTCCCATATCCCCTCCCTCTTGCGTCTCCCTCCCACCCTCCCTATCCCACCCCTCTAGGTGGTCACAAAGCTCAGTCCTATAGTTTTTTAACTGAACAAACTGCTTTATGCTATTCATTTCACTTTCCACAAAGTGATGTTATTTTGCAAAATACTGAGAAAAAGAAATGAACAGTCACAGAAACATTGATGTAGACATCTGAATCCTTTGAATTCAAACTGACATCAGAACTACAAAAATAATAACTTATCTGGCAAGTCAAATGTGCACAAATAGAATGATCCAAGAGAGGACAAACACTGATCCTAGCAACAGACCTTTTCTTACTTCTGGGAAGAGAAAATTCAAAGCCAACACACATTTGTAAATTTCAATGAAAAAACTAAAGTTTATTTATGCAAATTAAGTATAGATAAGCTAAAGTTTGGATAAACTATAGAGTTTTAAAAAAATTATTTAGAGCATCTGATACTAATTTGCACATGGTATGTTATATTGTTCTGGAATGTTACTTTTAAAATTTTCTGCTTGGTAACTACAATGATACTAATGTCTTCTCTTTCATATTCCCTTTCCTTCATCTCTTACCCTAGCCTTAACTTGGCTAAAATATTCCAAAATGCAATGAGATTTCCTAAGGGCTTTGAGGAAGTGGGTTCCCCTCTTCATTACCATTGAGACTTAACAATAACAATGTAGATTTTGGTCTCATGTGTCTATTTCCTGACCACTCATGATGTTAAAGAGATCATTTTGTAGAATAAGTTCCATAAATGATCCCAGCTATAGGTTAGAACTGGTCTAATCACTGAGCCCAGCTTTAACTTCTAAATGAACAACTGCAGAGCAAACAAGATATCTTTGAAAACACCTAGGATATAAAAACAAGTAACAAATAAATGAACAAAAGGTAAAACTGAAAACTTAAGGGAGACTTAGATTATTATGCCACCAGGATTAAGAGAAGATGTAAAAGCCTAAAACCCAAATGAAAGGAAAATCAAGTCTTCTTGGTCTTCTTGATGGATCATTATCAAGAAGAAATATCTTATTTTGGCCTGGTGATACTAATGGTTGAAGGAAAAATGTCCCTTACGAAAACCTTCATTATCTACATAACAAAGTAGAAACTCCTTAATTGCCTTCTTGATGATGCATCTGAAATCCTCCTCTAAACCTCATCTCTTCTGCCAACACCCTCTGCTCCAACTGCTGTAAAGGCCTCGTCTGTCCCAAATGCACCATTCCCTTCTGAACTTTGGCTTGTGTAAGTCTCTTCATTTTGAACTTCTACTCCCCCTTTCTCTGCCTGACAAACTCCTACCCATCCTTCAAACCCCATGTCAAAATGGGCTCACCTCCATGAAACTTTCCCCGACTTCACTGAGATGAATTGGCAAGTTGTGCTGCCCCAGCACCCTGTCTATACCCAGTTGTATCACTTGCCACACTGCCTGTATTATCCTGTATATCTATGATCATCTCTTCTTTTTATTTTTATTTCTAATATCTGGTACAAAGCTGAGACCTAAGATGTTCTTAGTAAGTGCTGAAATGAATAAAATTGTATTATTTTTTATTCATTGAGGCTATTTCTAGAAGCACAGCAACTAGTCATCAGAGAAACATCTGCTCATCCATCACAGAGGTCTAATACTTTGAGGCTTAGAATGCTTCTAAAAGTTTTAACACAACACCATCCACTAGTAAAGGATTCCAAGGTGGTTTGTTGCCACTAAAAGGAACAAGATCTTGCAGTCCACACAGATCCTTTGGGAAATGGTTCTTTCCTTTATGGGTCCTTTTGTAGGGGAAAAATGTATCAAAGTATCAAAAATGTATCAAACACAGAGAAAATTAGTCCCCATACAACAGTACCTGGGTCAGGTCCAGAGTCCTATATCCCTGCTCCCCAAGTTAGCCAGCAGGATTGAAGAAGTAAGCCTATATGAGCCCTGTTTCTCTCAGAAGAAAGCAGAGCCAAGCCCCAATTGGCTATCGGATTGAGATATTGGGTTGGCCAAAAGTTCGTTCAGGTTCTCCATAACATCTTACAAGAAAACCTGAACAAACTTTTTGGCCAACCCAATATTTTCACTTCTTGTTTTTTCTTTACCCATCAAATATGTGTTGATTATCTGCTATGTGCCAGGAAATGTGCTAGGCACTGAGGACACAGTGGCAAACAAAGCAGACATTTCCTGCCCTTATAGAACTTAAAATCTATTTGCTGAGTTTTGGGAGGGTTTTTTTGGTTCAAGAATGAAGGAATCAATCTTCCTCTTGCCTCATGAATATTAAGTGAATGCATTTCCTATTTATGACTAGGTGTGTTCCTGGAGATCTCAGAGCCCAGCCAAGACATGGCTCTGTGTAGTCAGGAACAAAGATGCTTGGTGCAATTGCATGGAACAGCTGGGCCTAGTTTAGAAACAACCTGAAACTAACACAACATTGTTAATCAACTATACTCCAATATAAAATAAAAATTAAAAAAAAAAAACGCCTGAATTACATGACACACACTCCTCTGACTTGACTCTCCTCCCTTCCTGCAAGCAGCATTGTGGTCACCAGCCGTGAAAAGCCATTGAGTCCTCTGCTGAGGGCAGCCAGTACCCAGGCTTCTCTCCAGAACACCAGGGCAGTGGCCAGGCACTCCCTCTCTCTCCCTCCCTTGACCCCCAGCCCCAACCTGGAAGACAGGTTGCTTTAGGGCCTAGCTTGGGAGAAGCACCAACCACTTACCCACCAGTAAAGATGTGGGTGGAGTATTCATGTAAAAGAAAGATCATAGTATATTGTTGACAATAGTATATTATTGAAAATTCAGGACAACCAAGTATGCAACAAAGGATAAATTATGGTAATTTCATGTAATGGGAAAAAATGAAAGCATTGATGTTTGTGTTTCAGTCTTAATTTGTTTTAAAGCAAGTTACCAAACTTCGCCCTATGGCATGTGCGGCATCTTAGTTCCCCAAAGTTTCGCTTCTTTATCTAGTTTTTACTTCTGTCTCTGCCACTAAAATATCATCTTTGAGGCATGTATTTTTATCTGGCTCTCTGCTGTATCCCCAGCACCTGGCATAGAGTAGGGCAGGTCAACATTTGTTGAATGAATTAAATGAATGAAGTCCCTATGATGAGAGACTGACAAGAAAGCAAACAGTTATAATTTGTAAGTAATATAATAAAGACATATAAAAGGTACCATAGGCAGAGCTATTTGCTGGTACATGATCACAGATGCAGTAATTAATGAGTTTTTGCAATTTTTCTAGTACATCAAAACTTCATTTACTCAGACTTCACTAATTTTGAATTTTGTTTCTGCTAGAGTTTGTATTTCTCCTTGGCACCATTTTTTAAGGAAATTTAAATGAGTACATAATCAAAAAACCATTTCTGATAGAATATCCAACTTCTTTAGATGCCAAGCTATTTTCTAGCATTTTATTAACATCTATTTTCACATGAACAATGTCTATGACAACTATACATGGTTCTCATCTAGTCACTAAAGCAGGTATTTTCACACATAGCTTTCTCTCTTTTTCTGTACGCAGGCCTCTCACTGTTGTGGCCTCTTCTGTTGCGGAGCACAGGCTCCGGACGCGCAGGCTCAGCGGCCATGGCTCACGGGCCCAGCCGCTCCGCAGCATGTGGGATCTTCCCAGACCGGGGCACGAACCCGTGTCCCCTGCATCGGCAGGTGGACTCTCAACCACTGTGCCACCAGGGAAGCCCCTCACACATAGCTTTCTTATTCCAAGAAGCAGACCATTCCTTTCCTCCTTTCTGTCATCATAAAACACTTAGTTCAGGGACACTTTCTTTGGGGACTGAAAGCATACACAGAAGTACAGTTCACTGATTTGCAAATTATTGTCCCTTATAGCATAATCATCCAGAGACTGATCTTTAGGGTTGGCACTTGAATAACCACAGAGATGGGGGCTAACTGTGATTATGCGATTACAATCCAGTCTTACCAGATGATGACAATGGTCCATCTGGAAGCTTTACCAAGGAAGCATTTCATTACACCTCCAAGTTTGAGAAGTTCAATCTATGTGTTAATTTGGATAACTAGT
The DNA here is from genome assembly GCF_005190385.1 of Monodon monoceros. NCBI lineage: Eukaryota > Metazoa > Chordata > Mammalia > Artiodactyla > Monodontidae > Monodon > Monodon monoceros. Next base: position 112,803,671 of record NW_021703774.1, read on the forward strand.
GAGTAAAGAACCAGATATAGATGAATGATTTTTAAATGTCACAGCACCTATGAGTATTGCAAATTAGAAATTTCATTTCATTTCATTTCATTTTCATTTAAGTTGCCTTAATGGCAATTTTGGAAAAGATACATTATATAAATCACTGAATCCATCTCAATACAACAGGTAACTTTTAGAGTTGAATATATTTGTGGTGATTTAACTCTAGCATTTATTCTTAAAATAGAATATTTTATCTCTGCATCAGTAACTACAAGAACCTTGAGAAAAAAACTTACTCTAGTGTAACTCCCAAATAATAGATTTTTTTTTTAAGTAACAAATTGAAATGTAGAGGCTCTAACAGGATATATCTTTCAACTATGAACTTTTCCCATACATGAATTTTATAAATTTCTACATTGTTGAATATAGAAGGTAATATTTCACTCATTTCCTATTTATTGAATACTCATTAAAATTAAGACAGTATTTGCACATGGTGAATGATTCAGAGATAAGTAAGACAGAAATATTATAGCGCGGGGAGAAACGGACAAAAACACGTGGTATTTCTTATACCACAACTCTAGAATAGCTGTGAAATGTTGTCTACCCCTAAAGTATACATCAGTGCTGCAAAATACAAACACTTGTACAATAAATTTTTTTTTTCTGTTTGATTTGTTGATAGAGGATTAACCAATGGTCCGATTGACAGCACATTTTTGTCTCTGCCTAAAGACATTGACAGTTACAAAGAAGTGAGAAAACAGGGCATGCTATATCAAGATAACTCCCCCTAGAATGGGACTGTCCTAAACCATAATATTTTGTATGCATCTTTGCTGCTTCATGCCGGCTGAGGAAATCAGGTGCAAAATGAAGAGCGGGAAAAATTTTCAACTGAACAGTGCATAGAGAAGAAAAAAAGTATAATACTTGAAAGAACAAAATATTAATCTTTCTAGAGAAGGTTCATTTGTAGAATCCGTGTATTTTCATTTTCTATTCCAGTATCTCCTCCCAGGCCTGCACTTTTTTTGAGTCTGTTTAGAGGGAAAATTTATGCCAGACCTCCTAGGAATAATCGTTCACATAGTCCCCTGCTGCTAAGCATTACAAAAAAAAAACAAGTTGTATATTTTTTTCTGACACTTTTCAAAGGAATAAAATACATTTATCCCAGAATACAAAATATAACAAAAATTTTAAATAAATAAAATGTTTATATACACATACACACACACACATATACATATATATCACATGTGATTTCTTTAAGGAAAAAAATATAGGAAATGTGAAATGAATACAATCAAAAGATATGTTCTACAAACCAAATAGAGATGGTATTGAGCTACAATGAGAGAAACTTACTCATAAATGAATGAGAACAAACTATACAGTTAAGAGAACATCTTTACTACAACTGCAGACTCTATCATAGAACTGGACCACCATCAAAACACAGGCCAGGGCTTCCCTGGTGGCACAGTGGTTGAGAGTCCGCCTGCCGATGCAGGGGACACGGGTTCGTGCCCCGGTCCGGGAGGATCCCACATGCCGCGAAGCAGCTGGGCCCGTGAGCCATGGCCGCTGAGCCTGCGTGTCCGGAGCCTGTGCTCCGCAACAGGAGAGGCCACAGCAGTGAGAGGCCCGCGTACCGCAAAAAAAAACCAAAAACACAAAACACAGGCCAGCATCAGACCATAAGAACTGGTCATCCTGGCAGTTATGGGATCCTAAATCATGGGAAAGGCAGAAAGTCTCCTGTAAACCAGAGCAACATGCTATGCCACCTATGAGTAAGAGTTACAGCCACAAATAATAACAACTAAAATTAGAACTGAGTACTGCCCTGTGCTAGGAAAGCTCTTTTTATGTATTAGGTCAAATAAACCTCACAATGACCTTATGACATATGTACTATTGTTATCTACACTTTACAGATAAGGGAACTATGGTTCTATAAGATAAAGGACCAGTCCATGTTAATGTCAGGGCCTGAATGAAAGCATGTCCAGGGCTTGTCCTTCTAATTACTACACCAGACTGCCTAAGGGCCCTGCAATTTACTTGCTCAATATTCTTACCAAACTTCACTCAGGAGAGTAAACAAAGCTTCCTAGGGAGTGGGAGACACTGAGAGAGACACTTGCCTGAGGGAACAGAGCTCTCACGGCAACCAGGCCTAGAGAAGGGGCCGGGAATCTTCTGCTCCAGCCGACCTCTCCGTCCACCCTGAGGCAGTGGTGGGGATGGAAGAAGAAAGCAGGGCAGGATTGAAGCCCTGCTCCAGTTGTAAAAATGCCTGAAGAAGCCCTTCTCTTTTTCCCTTCAGATTAACACAGATATATCCAACTTGCCCCTATGAGAGGCCAAGAATAAGGCAGAGGCCATAAAACAAGGTTTAGGATTGATGTCTCTGAGTCAGAGGGGTCCGAGGAACTATGCTAAAGTTTCTCGGCCCAAATCTAATCATGAGCTACAGTAAATGATTATGTGATTTTGTGATCACTACCACTAAGACCTACGTTCATGTTTCAAAGAAAGCAAAAATATAATTTAATCCTGAGAGAAGGGAAAACAAAATGTGCTTCATTTATTATGTACACATGTACCTGTCTACATCACGTCACCTGAGAAGACAGAATCACAAAATCTTAGTGAACACAGGAAAGTTTCCTTTATCTAGTCCAGTCTTCTCCACAAAGCACAAATTCCTTGCAGGTGTCCTTAAGTAACTAGTAGGAAAGACTCAGCACTACTCATGAAAGAATCTCTGCCATTTTAACTGTGTGAGTTGTTGAACATTCTCTATTATCACAAGCTAAAATTTATTCTATGTATCTTAATTTTTCCTCTCCGGAGCATCATGGAATAAATGCACTTGTTTAATGTCAGCCTTTCACATACTTTAAAGATAACGCTGGTCTTATATTTTCTTCATTTCTTCAACTGCTCCCCATACAACACAGTTTGCAAACTCCTGGCTGTCTACCTCTTATACCCTAGTTTCATTCTTCCTTTTAAAAATTGCACTGGTCAGAAATAAAATTAACATTCTACAAATGGTCCAGTAAGTACAAAGCTCAATGGAACAATTATTTCCTGTGATCTGGACAAACTACCTATTTGTGCTTCCAGGAGTATGTCAGCTAGTTTCTCCTTGGCATGCAGCCTATGAATGGATCCTAACTTCTAGCACATTATAGGAAATAAGCTTCTTATTAATTGTACTCTTAGTGAATATGTAGAGTAAGATAACCTTCACTTTTCCCTGCTTGTTTCCAAATTATTCACACTTAGATGTATGAATGTATAAATACACATCAATATATTCATACATCTAAATATATGCAGAGTTAGAGTCACAGATTTATGACTCTGTCAGTGGATTTACTTCATGGTATAAACATCCAGTTCCAGAGCCTCATATGTCAAACCTGAGGCAGCACCAATGCATACGCTCTTTGACGATGTCCCTCAAACCCACATCCTGTTCCCTCTTCAGTGTCTTATCACTTAAAAACCAGAACATTATATTACAGGCTCCTAACTGGTCTTCCAGACTCAACTTTTTTACTTATTCATTTATCTTATTTCAACTTCTTTATTCTTTTATCAAGTATTTCATAAATGCCAAAAACATGTCATTTTCCTGTCCTTCCCTCATGGGAATGACCTATCCTTCTATCCTTCCTACCCCATCTTCTCCAGGAAGCCTTCCCTAAGCTCTCTATAGCTTGGTAATCTCTCATTCTAAATACATTCCCATCATGTTTGGCACCACTTCATGAGCATTGACAGACATAGTATCAGTGTAATACGAAAAATATAATGAGATAATGTCAGTATATGTATAGTAGTCCTTCAGTTATATTGTAAGTGTCTTGAGGATAGGAATTATGTCTTTCACTTTCTCAAATCCTTCTCCTCCACCTTACACAGGACAATAGGGAAAAGACTCCCACAGCTTAGGTGAGAAAGACAAGAAGAAACAAGCAATTTCAAGAACAGAAGTTCAGAGATTTAAGCAGAAAGCAGGCCTGACAACCCCAGATCCAAGTCAAGGATTCAAAGTGAAAAACAACAGACATAAAAGAAAGCTTATGTGGACATGTGTTTCAACGAACGCCTCAGATATTTCAGACCATTAAGTTTTAGTCTGCCCAAAAGTGCTTATTTACTTAAAGAGACCTGGTTAATTACACTGAGTTTTAAATATTTAACTTTTTTAAGGTTAGAAATCAAACATCTCCCCAGAAATCTTTCCTGTCCTTAGGGAAGGGTCATAGTCTCTGGTCAAAACTGAGACTGATATGGGAGGGTGAAGAGGACAGATGCAGATGCAGAGATTTCCACTGGCCAGATCCCAGAAGGACTTGGGAGCTTGGAAATGGGAGGCAGGGGGAATGGGTGCATTCAAGGTGCTACAACAGAGACTTCTCTGTCTTAGAGGTTAAAAAGCTTGTACCGATTATCATACTAAGTGAAGTAAGTCAGACAGAGAAAGACAAATATCATATGATAGCACTTATATGTATGTAAAAAGATGATACAAAAGAACTTATTTACAAAACAGAAATAGAATCACAGACATAGAAAACAAACATAGTTATTAAAGGGGAAAGGGGGAGAGGGATAAATAGAGAATTTAGGATTGACAGATGCACACTACTATACATAAAATAGGTAAACAACAAGGACCTACTGTATAGCACAAGGAGCTATATTCAACATCTCGTAACAACCTATAATAGAGAAGAATCTGAAAAAAGAATATATATAAGAGTATATAACTGAATCACTTTGCTGTACACCTGAAATATTGTAAATCGACTATACTTCAATTTAAATCAATAAATAAACGCCAAAAATACAAACAAAAAAGAAACGTTGTATATCTATACAAGAAAGTACTGTAAGAAAAAAAAAAAAGATGTGAGACACTCTTGATATATTCTAATAGGGCTGTCTCTATGGCACATTGTTAAGGGTGAAAAAGCAAGGTGCAGGAAAGCACATATTACATTTTGTATGAGGGGGAAAATAATTTATACATATATTTATGTTTACCTGACTATTCATGAAATGTCTTTGGAAGAATAAATAAGAAACTAATATAAGTGGTTGCCTGTCAGGGATGGGACAAGAGTGAAAGAGACTTACCTTTTTAAAGTTTTTGAATTTGAACCAAATCAAAACATAATGCAAACAGTAATTCCAAAGGAGACAAAACAAAACTGAAAAAGTCAAAATGAAAAACTTTTTTGGAACACTGATAAAATAATTTTTACCTTCATTCAGATAAGTTGTCTAATCTTTAAAAATCGTGAATCACTGTATTGTACACCTGTAACTTACATAATATTGTACATCAAGTATAACTCAAAGAAAAGATTTCAAAAATTGTCTAAAAATTTATCTCATTCTTTGAACAAGAATGTAATGTTTACTACCATTTAAAAAAAAAAGAGCGAGCTTGTGCCATTCTCGCACTTTCTACATAATAAGTTGTTAGATTCAACCACTGTTAAATCAAACTCACTGGTAATCAGTTTGATTTAATTTTAGAGAAGCCACCTACTGCTAGCCATTGGATATTCCTTTCAGTGTCTGACACCTCCAGTCACAAGAGTGGTACAGGAAGACTAGGCCCACCTAAGGTGGCTTGGGCATAGTAGGAATAATGGAATCCCAATCTGTCTTCAATGGAGGGTAGAAAGGGAAAGGAAAAGTCATGTTGGCACTAGATATATATTAACAAAACTCCCAACGGTAGTCACTATTTTTCTGATACTGTAGATAAGAAAACTAAATCACAAAGACATTAACTTGCCCAAGTTTGCACTGCTGGTAAATGGCAGAGGCAGGATTTAAATCCAAGTCTATCTGGCTTCAAAGCCTGTGATCTTTACCATTCCCAGTAATGAGACCAGTAGTGCTATGTTACATTCATGAACGAGAAGATAAAAAGAAAATAACAATTAACATTTAGTGAGTAGTCACTATGTTCCAAGCACTGTTTTAACACTTTATACCTAATATCATTTTTAAACCTGTTAACTCTTTGAGGAAAGCAGTATTATCCCTATATTAAGATGAAGGAACTGAAGCACTGAGAAGTTAGGCGGTTTGCCCCAGGTCACCCAACTAAAATGTGGTGGAGTCAGGATTTGAGGAGTGGGAGATGGTGAATAAAGATTCATGTACTGGTCTCCCTGGCATTGGTAGGTCTCATTTTTAAATCTCTAGGTTTCTATCTCTGTCTGCCTATGTCTAATTGTCTTTCTGTCTGATTCTAGCACTCTCTCACCCGGTATTTCTATTAATATACTTTCACTAGTAACTTTTATTTAAATCGTGAACATATGCTTATAAATGTATTGCTCCAAATCTCTTGTGCCATAACAACAGATGCAACTGACAGGTAAGTCATATGAGTTGGGTACCAACTTAGGCTCAGAAGGACGGTTGTCAAAAAGCTGCAAGGGCAGAGGAGAGCTACTTATCCAGAAGGGAAAGGTATTTTTTTTAATATTAACTAATAGATGTAAAGTGATAGAATAGACAAAGCTCAGCATCATTTTTTTTTCTTCTTCTTCTTATCTACCCCATGATAAATGGCATGATTATCATTTTATTAGTCTCTTTCCTCTCATCCTTTTGACTGGTCTTCAAATACCCTTTTGAATCTTTTTTTAAAATTACTTTTTAATCCACACTTCTAATTGTTATCCTTAGTCGATCATTTCTGTTCTTAGGCAACATTGAAAATAAAAAATGGGTAGGAAAATATTTTAGGTCTTAGAAAAAGAAAACGTGTATGAAAATATGTATGTTTCTTTATATGTCCTACCTTGTTATAAAAATGATTTGAGGCATTTTACTTTGAATTATGCTTTTAGCAGTATTGTAAACTCTGGTTTTTTTCTAGCTATGATTATCTACCTTAAACCCATAGTTAGGCTAAAGAAATATTGGTTATGCTCTAAACATTAGCAACAAGAGATGCATAAGATATTTTCACCCTAATCAAAAAATGTTTATCTAAAATGTCATGACTAAGATAATTATTAACAACTCACCTATGATTTAAAGAGAGAACAACTGGTTGGAAATCAGTTGTAGTATTGGAGGTGCACTGTTTTGGGAATAAAAAACTATTTTGTTTGACTGCTGGTAACACTGTTGTTGTTTTTTTTTACATCTTTATTGGGGTATAATTGCTTCACAATGGTGTGTTAGTTTCTGCTTTATAACAAAGTGAATCAGCTATACATATACATATATCCCCATATCTCCTCCCTCCCACCCTCCCTATCCCACCCTTCTAGGTGGTCACAAAGCACCGATCTCCCTGTGCTATGTGGCTGCTTCCCACTAGCTGTCTATTTTACATTTGGTAGTGTATATATGTCCATGCCACTCTCTCACTTCGTCCCAGATTACCCTTCCCCCTCCCCTTGTCTTCAAATCCATTCTGTACGTCTGTGTCTTTATTCCTGTCCTGCCCCTAGGTTCTTCAGAACCTTTTTTTTTTTTTTAGATTCCATATATATGGAATATATATATATGGAATATATTAGCATATGGTATTTGTTTTTTTAGATTCCATATATATGGAATATATTAGCATACGGTATTTGTTTTTCTCTTTCTGACTTACTTGCTCTGCTTGACAGACTCTAGGTCCATCCACTTCACTACAAATAACTCAATTTCATTTCTTTTTATGGCTGAGTAATATTCCATTGTGTATATGTGCCACATCTTCTTTATCCATTCATCTGTCGATGGACACTTAGTGGCAACACTGTTTTAATAGCAAAAGCAGACTGTAGCAGTAAGGTGTTTCAGGACAGATGTTAAGGTGTTTCAGTAAAACATCTGCCCTGAAACACATTATGTTTTTCCAAAGAGAAATTTCCTACAGGCAAAGTCGGTTTATTACTACAGAAGTTCGGAAGGATTTTCTAAAGCCTTCTCTAGGCTCTAGCACAATAATTTATTATGTAATGGGAATTTTTAATGAAATGAGTGTCCCTTTAAAGAGAAAAAACATCCACCATTTTTAAGAGAAAATCAGTCATTGAAAAAGGCAACCTAAGCCCACAGACCAAATGCAAAGGCTCTCAGCAACCTTATGGGTAAGTTTGTTACAAACTCTTTACAAATGAACAAATTGAGACACAGAACACATAACTAGGTAGAGTCTGGGTCAGGATTATAACCAATGTCTATTTAAATCTAAAGCATAATATGAGTATAGTTCAAAATGAAATCAACATATACTTCTGGTCAGGAAAAAAAATCAGGCCTCGCAGATTATCCAGTCAATTTAATTAATAATTCCATTTCCTGGCAACACTTGAGTCAGTCTGGTTGTTTGGCCACCAGGATAAGACAACTTGTTAATCATTGAGATTTCTTTTTTTACGTTCTGAACTTAATTCTCTGGAGAGATGTAGTTACACTTTTAATTTTTCTTTGGGGTATCTAAGCAGCAAACTGAAATTCGTCTTCCTTAGTTGCAAATCAGTGTATACACTAGCATTCTCTAGACAACAGTCTACTGGCCTAAATCCAAACAAATTCACTCCCATGTGATTTTCAACACTTAGCCATAAAGCTCTGTTCCAAATCTGTTTCCTCTATGAAACAATCTAGTGCAATCATTATACTCCACATGGTTCTTTCTCATCACACTTTGTTATGTATTACCCAATTTTCAACTGTTTCAGAAGCACATACCATTCCACTAAACAGTAAATTCTATCAAAAGAAAGACTTTGTCTTGTGGACTCCTTTATCCCAAGTGCCTTGTTCAATGTGCGGTATATAACAGGTGCTCAATAAATACCAAATGAAAGAATGAATGAGAAGAAACTTTATAGTCCATGGAGGTCACAAACCATGACTCTTATTTTACACTGCACTGGGCACAGAGTGAGTGCCTCACTGTGAATTGGTATACAGTCTTCTCAGTAATGCAGAAAACCATCCCAATTTGCTGCAATGGCCACATCATATCATAAATAAATGAATAGCCAACACTCATCAAGTTCATGATACTTTTATGTTCAACATCCAATAGAAGCAGAATTAATGGGTTGTAGGGTTTGGGGGAAAGGGGATCTTTTTAAATTTATTATTTTATTTTATTTTATTTTAGGTAAGAGACTCAGTTATTTGAAGTGGTAAATTTAGACCTTAAAAGTTTGGCATAAGCATGTCATTGATGTGTCTGTTTGACATGATTTTGGGAATGCAATTAAAATGACATTTCTGCATTCCATTAATCATCACTTAAGACCTCAGAAAGGCTGTCATTTACTGGTGTATTAGCATCAGCATCATCATCATCAAAAATTACAATAAATTCTTTTGTTAGTTTAAGATACAGTTAAGACTCAGAGGCCAGCAATCATTGTCTAAAAACTAAACCATTTTACGACAATATGAAAAATTACTGCATTTATACCATTGAAACATTTAATCCCATAGCTTTTTAAAAAGTCATAAGAATTCAACTTTTAAATAAAACCAAAACTCTTCAATGCAGTATATACAGTTATTAGGTTGAGTTGATGTTCTTTCTGAAATAAAGTACTGACTGGGGGACCTTCAAGATGGCAGAGGAGTAAGACGCGGAGATCACCTTCGTCCCCACAAATACATCAGAAATACATCTACATGTGGAACAGCTCCTACAAAACACCTACTGAACGCTGGCAGAAGACCTCAGATCTCCCAAAAGGCAAGAAGCTCCCCACGTACCTGGGTAGGGCAAAAGAAAAAAGAATAAACAGAGACAAAAGAATGGGGACGGGACCTGCACCAGTGGGAGGGAGCTGTGAAGGAGGAAAGGTTTCCACACACTAGAAGCCCCTTCGCAGGCGGAGACTGCGGGTGGCGGAGCGGGGAGGCTTCGGAGCTGCGGAGGAGAGCACAGCAAGAGGGGTGCGGAGGGCAAAGCGGAGAGATTCCCACACAGAGGATCGGTGCCGACCAGCACTCACCAGCCCGAGAGGCTTGTCTGCTCAACCACCGGGACAGGCGGGGCTGGGAGCTGAGACTCGGGCTTCGGTCGGATCCCAGGGAGAGGACTGTGGTTGGCTGGGTGAACACAGCCTGAAGGGCACTAGTGCGTCACAGCTAGCCGGGAGTGTGTCCGGGAAAAAGTCTGGAGCTGCCGAAGAGACAAGAGACGACTTTTTCTTGTCTCTTTGTTTCCTGGTGCGCGAGGAGAGGGGATTCAGTGCACCGCCTAAATGAGCTCCAGAGACGGGTGCGAGCCGCGGCTATCAGTGCGGACCCCAGAGACGGGCATGAGACACTAAGGCTGCTGCTGCAGCCACCAAGAAGCCTGTGTGCAAGCACAGGTCACTCTCCAAACCTCCCCTCCCGGGAGCCTGTGCAGCCCGCCGCTGCCAGGGTCCCGCGATCCAGGGAGAACTTCCGCCGGAGAACACATGGCACGCCTCAGGCTGGTGCAACGTCACACTGGCCTCTGCTGCCGCAGGCTCGCCCAGCATCCGTACCCCTCCCTCCCCCCGACCTGAGTGAGCCAGAGCCCCTGAATCAACTACTTTAACCCCGTCCTGTCTGAGCAAGGAATAGACGCCCTCGGGCAACCTACACACAGAGGAGGGGGCTAATCCAAAGCTGAAGCTGAGGAGCCATGCAAGCAAAGAAGAGAAAGGGAAATTTCTCCCAGCAGCCTCAGGAGCAGCGGATTAAATCTCCACAATCAACTTGATGTACCCTGCATCTCTGGAATACCTGAATAGACAACGAAACATCCCAAAAGTGAGACAGTGGACTTTGGGAGCAACGATATATATTTTTCCTTTTTCTCTTTTTGTGTGTATGTGTATGCTTTGTGTGATTTTATCTGTATAGCTTCACTTTTAACATTTGTCCTAGGGTTGTGTCTGTCCCTTTTTATTTTTATTTTTAAGTATAGTTTTTAGCACTTGTTATCATTGCTGGATTTGTTTTCTGGTTTGTTTGTTCTTTCTTTTCTTTAATTAATTTTTATTTTTTTTAATTTTTAATAATTATTTTTTATTTTAATTATTTTTTCCTTCCTTCCTTCCTCCCTTCCTCCCTTCCTTCCTTCCTTCCTTCCTTCCTTCCTTCCTTCCTTCCTTTCTTCCTTCCTTCCTTCCTTTCTTTCTTTCTTTCTCCCTTTTTTTCTGAGCCATGTGGCTGACAGTGTCTTGGTGCTCCGACCAGTGTCAGGCCTAAGCCTCTGAGGTGGGAGAGCTGAGTTCAGGACATTGGTCCACCAGAGACCTCCCAGCTCCACATAATATCAAACGGGAAAAGCTCTTCCAGAGATCTCCATCTCAACACTAAGACCCAGCTCCACTCAATGACCAGCAAGCTATAGTGTTGGACACCCTATGCTGAACAACTAGCAAGAGAGGAACACAACCCCACCCATCAGCAGAGAGGCTGCCTAAAATCATAATAAGGTCACAGACACCCCAAAACTCACCACCAGACACGATCCTGCCCACCAGAAAGACAAGATCCAGCCTCATCCACCAAAACACAGGCACCAGTCCCTTCCACCAGGAAGCCTACACAACCCACTGAACAAACCTTAGCCACTAGGGGCAGACACCAAAAACAACAGGAACTATGAACCTGCAGCCTGCAAAATGGAGACCACAAACACAGTAAGTTAAACAAAACGAAAAGACAGAGAGATATGCAGCAGGTGAAGGAGCAAAGTAAAAACCCACCAGACCAAACAAATGAAGAGGAAATAAGCAGTCTACCTGAAAAAGAATTCAGAGTAATGAGAGGAAAGATGATCCAAAATCATGGAAATAGAATGGAGAAAACATGAGAAATGTTTAACAAGGACATAGAAGAACTAAACAGCAAACAAACAATGATGAACAACACAATAAATGAAATTAAAAATTCTCTGGAAGGAATCAATAGAAGAATAACTGAGGCAGAAAAACGGATAAGAGACCTGGAAGATAAAATAGTGGAAATAATTACTGCAGAGCAGACTAAAGAAAAAAGAATGAAAAGAATTGAGGACAGTCTCAGAGACCTCTGGGACAACAATAAACACACCAACATTCGAATTATAGGGGTCCCAGAAGAAGAAGAGAAAAAGAAAGGGACTGAGAAAATATTTGAAGAGATTATAGTGGAAAACTCCCCTAATATGGGAAAGGAAATAGTTAATCAAGTCCAGGAAGTGCAGAGAGCCCCATTCAGGATAAATCCAAGAAGAAACATGCCAAGACACATAATAATTAAATTACCAAAAATTCAATACAAAGAAAAAGTATTAAAAGCAGTAAGGGAAAAACAACAAATAACATACAAGGGAATCCCCATAAGGTTAACAGCTGACCTTTCATCAGAAACTCTGCAAGCCGGAAGGGAGTGGCAGGACATATTTAAAGTGATGAAAGGGAAATACCTACAACCAAGATTACTCTACCCAGGATGTCATTCAGATTCGATGGAGAAATTAAAACCTTTACAGAGAAGCAAAAGCTAAGGGAATTCAGCACCACCAAACCAGCTTTACAACAAATGCTAAAGGAACTTCTCTAGGCAGGAAATATAAGAGAAGGAAAAGACCTATAACAAACCCAAAACAATTAAGAAAATGGTAATAGGAACATACATATTGATAATTACCTTAAATGTAAATGGATTAAATGCTCCAACCAAAAGACACAGACCGGCTGAATGGATACAAAAACAAAACCCGTATATATGCTGTCTACAAGAGACCCACTTCAGACCTAGGGACACATACAGACTGAAAGTGAGGGGATGGAAAAGGATATTACATGCAAATGGAAATCAAAAGAATGCTGGAGTAGAAATTCTCATATCAGATAAAATAGACTTTAAAACAATGACTACTACAAGAGACAAAGAAGGACACTACATAATGATCAAGGGATCAATCCAAGAAGAACATATAACAACTGTAAATATTTATGCACCCAACATAGGAGCACCTCAATACATAAGGCAACTGCTAACAGCCATAAAAGGGGAAATCGACAGTAACACAATCATAGTGGGGGAATTTAACACCCCACTTTCACCAATGAACAAATCATCCAAAATGAAAATAAATAAGGAAACACAAGCTTTAAATGACACATGAAACAAGATGGACTTAATTGATATTCATAGGACATTCCATCCCAAAACAACAGAATACACTTTCTTCTCAAGTGCTCGTAGAACATTCTCCAGGATAGATCATATATTTGGTCACAAATCAAGCATTGGTAAAATTAAGAAAATTGAAATCGTATCAAGTATCTTTTCCAACAATGCTATGAGACTACATATCAATTACAGGAAAAAAACTGTAAAAAAATACAAACAAATGGAGGCTAAACTATACATTACTTACTAACCAAGAGATCACTGAAAAAATCAAAGAGGAATTCAAGAAATACCTAGAAAAATATGACAATGAAAACACTACAACCCAAAACCTATGGGATGCAGCAAAAGCAGTTCTAAGAGGGAAGTTTATAGCAAAACATTCCTACCTCAAGAAACAAGAAACATCTCAAATAAACAGCCTAACCTTACATCTAAAGCAATTGGAGAAAGAAGGACAAAAGATCCCCAAAGTTAGCAGAAGGGAAGAAATCATAAAGATCAGATCAGAAATAAATGAAAAAGAATTGAAGGAAACGATACCAAAGACCAATAAAACTAAAAACTGGTTCTTTGAGAAGATAAACAAAATTTATAAACCATTTGCCAGACTCTTCAAGAAAAATAGGGAGAAGACTCAAATCAACAGAATTAGAAATGCAAAAGAAGTAACAACGGACACTGCAGAAATACAAAGGATTATGAGAGGTTACTCCAAGCAACAATATGCCAATAAAATGGACAACCCAGAAGAAATGGACAAATCTTAGAAATGCATGACTTTCCAAGACTGAACCAGGAAGAAATAGAAAGTATAAGCAGACCAATCACAAGCACTGAAATTGAGGGTATGATTAAAAATCTTCCAACAAACACAAGCCTAGGACCAGATTGCTTCACAGGCGAATTCTGTCACACATTTAGAGAAGAGCTAACGCATATCCTTCTGAGAATCTTCCAAAATATAGCAGAGGGAGGAACACTCCCAAACTCATTCTACGAGGCCACCACCACCCTGATACAAAACCCAGACAAAGATGTCACAAAGAAAGAAAACTACAGGCCAATATCACTGATGAACATAGATGCAAAAATCCTCAACAAAATGCTAGCAAACAGAATCCAACAGCACATTAAAATGATCATGCGCCGTGATCAAGTGGGGTTTTTCCCAGGAATGCAAGGGTTCTTCAGTATACACAAATCAATCAATGAGATAAACCATATTAACAAATTGTAGGAGAAAAAACGTATGATCATCTCAATAGATGCAGAAAAAGCTTTTGACAAAATTCAACACCCATTTATGAGAAAAATCTTCCAGAAAGTAGGCATAGAGGGAACTTACCTCAACATAATAAAGGCCATAAATGACAAACCCACAGCCAACATCATGCTCAATGGTGAAAACCTGAAACCATTTCCACTAAGATCAAGAACAAGACAAGGTTGCCCACTCTTACCACTATTTTTCAACATAGTTTTGGAAGTTTTAGCCACAGCAGTCAGATGAGAAAAATAAATAAAAGGAATCCAAATCGGAAAAGAAGGAGTAAAGCTGTCACTATTTGCAGATGACATGATAGTATACATAGAGAATCCTAAAGATGCCACCAGAAAGCTACTAGAGCTAATCAATGAATTTGGTAAACCACCAAGGTACAAAATTAATGCGCTAAAATCTCTTGCATTCCTATACACTAATGATGAAAAATCTGAAAGAGAAATTAAGGAAACACTCCCATTTACCATTTCAACAAAAAGAATAAAATACCTAGGAATAAACCTACCTAAGGAGACAGAAGACCTGTATGCAGAAAACTATAAGACACTGATGAAAGAAATTAAAGATGACACAAACAGATGAAGAGATATACCATGCTCTTGGATTGGAGGAATCAACATTGTGAAAACGACTATACTACCCAAAGCAATCTACAGATTCAATGCAATCCGTATCAAACTACCAATGGCATTTTTCACAGACTACAACAAAAAATTTCTCAATATTTATGGAAAGACAAAAGACCCTGAATAGCCAAAGCTATCTTGAGAAAGAAACACGGAGCTGGAGGAATCAGGCTCCTGTTCTTCAGACTATACTACAAAGCTACAGTAATGAAGACAGTATGGTACTGGCACATAAACAGAAATATGGATCAATAGAACAGGGTAGAAAACCCAGAGATAAACCCATGCACATATGGTCACCTTATCTTTGATAAAGGAGGCAAGAATATACAGTGGAGAAAAGACAGCCTCTTAAATAAGTTGTGCTGGGAAAACTGGACAGCTACATGTAAAAGAATGAAATTAGAACACTCCATAAAACCATACACAAAAATAAACTCAAAATATATTAAAGACCTAAATATAAGGCCAGACACTATCAAACTCTTAGAGGAAAACATAGGCAGAACACTCTATGACATAAATCACAACAAGATCCTTTTTGACCCACCTCCTATAGTAATGGAAATAAAAACAAAAATAAACAAATGGGACCTAATGAAACTTCAAAGCTTTTGCACAGCAAAGGAAACTATAAATAGATGATAAGACAACCCTCAGAATGGGAGAAAATATTTGCAAATGAAGCAACTGACAAAGAATTAATCTCCAAAATTTATAAGCACGTCATCAAGCTCAATATCAAAAAAACAAACAACCCAATCCAAAAATGGGCAGAAGACCTAAATAGACATTACTCCAGAGGAGATATACAGATTGCCAACAAACACATGAAAGAATGCTCAGCATCACAAATCATTAGAGAAATGCAAATCAAAACTACAATGAGGTATCACCTCACACCAATCAGAATGGCCATCATCAAAAAATCTACCAACAATAAATTCTGGAAAAGGTGTGGAGAAAAGGGAACCTTCTTGTACTGTTGGTGGGAATGTAAATTGATATAGCCACTATGGAGAACAGTATGGAGGTTCCCTAAAAAACTAAAAATAACACTACCATATGACCCAGGAATCCCACTCCTGGGCATATACCCTGAGAAAACCATAATTCAAAAAGAGTCATGTACCACCATGTTCTTTGCAGCTCTATTTACAATAGCCAGGACACGGAAGCAACCTAAGTGTCCATCATTGGATGAATGGATAAAGAAGATGTGGCACAGATACGCAATGGAATCGTACTCAGCCATAAAAGAAACAAAATTGACTTATTTGTAGTGAGGTGGATGGACCTAGAGTCTGTCATACAGAGTGAAGTCAGAAAGACAAAAAGCAAATATCGTATGCTAACACATATATATGGAATCTAAGAAAAAAAATGGTTATTAAGATCCTATGGGCAGGACAGGAATAAGGATGCAAATGTAGAGAATGGACTTGAGGACATAGGGAGGGGGAAGGGTAAGCTAGTATGAAGTGTGAGAGTGACATGGATATATATACACTACCAAATATAAAATAGATAGCTAGTGGGAAGCAGCTGCATAGCACAGGGGGATCCTTTTGTTGCTTTGTGACCACCTACAGGGGTGGGATAGGGAGGGTGGGAGGGAGACACAGGAGGGAGGAGATATGAGGATATATGTATAGCTGATTCACTTTGTTATAAAGCAGAAACTAGCATACCATTGTAAAGCAATTATACTCCAATAAGATGTAAAAAAAAAAAGTACTGACTGCAACATTTCTGTGTTTTATAAAGCATTTTATCTTACCTTAAAATTCATAGTTGATAATGTGAATTATATCAGCTTCCTTTGTGGCTGAAGTGTATGGCTTTTGGTAAGTATAAGAAGACTTTGAGAATTTGCCAAAGTGTTCTACTAGAAAAGAAACATGAGCCATGCTATCATTAATCCTTAACAAGAGCTACACGGCCTTGTGGGATCTGCCTTTTATGAAGCAGATTGCGTCCTCCACCTATTTTATGGGTAAGTCCTGGTTACCTCTACAATGAGCACAAGTGCATTCTATCCCTTTTAATGGGTGACGGCAACCCATCCATGAAACATCTCCTTGACTCACTACTGACCCCAAACTTTTGCTCCACCAAAGACACTTCACTAACATTACTCTCACGAATCACAGTGTTTGTTATGAGCATTTCCTTGCCATGCTACTGACTGAGGTATTGCTTACTGCCTCACTGGTAGCTTGCCAAAGAATGACATAGGTGGTGACCCCATTCTTTCTATTTGTCCCAAATGAGGATCTACATCATAAAGAGTATATGAAAATGCTGGTGACCTGGCTTCATTCCCAATAAAATCACTGGTGTTCTTGTCACTGCCCTCAGTGTTCAGGAGGACCTATAGGTGAAACTGTTTGGGACCCTGGATGTCTGTGGCAAACTGGATGTTAGCGCTATCCAGGCTACCTCTACTCTGTCCACTCACACCACACATTTCTATCATTCTTTGCTGACAAATGACGTCAAACAAAGCAAAAGGCAAGAGCACTAAGACATGCCTAGCAGGATTCAGTCACCTCATTTAAGACTCTCTGTAGAAATGAATCATGCCTATAATGGCGGTTCAGGAATGTTCCTGCCTTCTCCACTCTCAGTGTGGTGTTAAACTTGATGCTACGTCAACCCTACACTTAAGCGGCCTCTTGGAAAAATGTATTGGTTGTCTTCAATTGTTTGTCACTGAATAGGACACCACTTTGAAATAAAGATCTAGCAATAAGCTTTTAGTTCCAGTGAATAATTTAAATTGTGTATAGTTCTTGCAGTATGGGGCAGGACCTGGGATTTTTTGTTTGTATGTTTTTGCTTTTAAAGGCATATTGCCAATCTAATATAAATAAGTCTCAGTAATAGACCAAAATCAACAATAGTACTCCTTGGTATGATCATTATGTAGATTTATTACATAAGCCTATCACTAATTTGAGAAGATTGCTTACAATTTATAACTAGCGAATTGAAATAGTTTCTAAGATTTCAAAACAGCAAACAAAATATTGTAATACCACCTTTGGTCCTGTAATATAAAAAAGAATTTGGGTGGCCATTGTCCCCTGGTTCCTAGGCAGGAGCCTCTAAGCCCTTAGAATTTCCCAAATGATAGATTTGTCTTTTTTATTCATGATGGGCCCCTGGAATCAGGCCTGAGTTATGCTAATGAAGTGACTCATGGTGGACCCATAAATAATTTCAGGATGGGGTCAGGCCATGCTGGAAAGACCATGTAATTAGTGGGTTGGAGCTTTGAACCACATGAGATCAGCCTGACCTCCTGGAGACTGACAGGGCCAATGATTCAATCAATTATTACTAAGTAATGAAATCCAATAAAACCTCTGGACATCGAAAGCCTGGGTGAGCTTTCCTGGTTGGTGCTGCACCTTGAGGTATTGGGAGGGTGAAGCACCCTGAAGACATGTAAACTTGGTGTTTAGGACCCTCCCTGATCCTGCCCTATGGGTCTCTTCCTTTGGCTAGCCTGATTTATATCCTCTACAGTAAAACATTAAACATAACACTTTCCTGAGTTCTATGAGTCATTCTAGAGAATTATCAAACCTGAGGAGGTAGTAGGAATGCCTGAATTTATTTCCAGTTGGTCAGAAATGTAGGTGGCCTGAGAATCCCCAAGCTTTCAGTTAGTGTCTGAAGTAAGGGCAGTCTTGCAGGGGACTGTGCCCTTAATCTGTAAAATCTGAACTAACTCTGGCCAGTCAGCATCAGAATTGCATTGCAGGTCCCTTGTTACATCTTCAAGCACGTAAGTGTGATAAAGGTTAAGTAAGCCTGGAAATATTATAATAGCCATGGACTGCTTCATTTTAGGCACCCTGATATTGATCTTACATGTTGGAACTGGTGATTGGGATACCATTTTCATACCATTAAAAAGCAGTCGGAGGATATAAATGAACTTTTCAATTAAGCCATGGTGGATACCCTAGGCATAACTAGTAGCAAAAAAAAATTCTTGCATTTGTTCAAAGTATAGAGTTTTAGATAAAGTTATTATGATCCCCTTCTGATTGACATAAGACAAATACTTTATTATAGAAAAGTATAAAAGGTTAGAATTGGAAAGAACCTTAAAAATCATGTAGCTTAAGTTGTTCGTTTCACAGGGAAGAAAATAACTGAGGCCAAGGAGATAAGGGATTTGCCCAATAGCTATTTAGTGTCAGAGCTGGGACTAGATCTGCAACATCTCAAATCATACTGTGATTCCAAAGCTCCTTGTGGCAAAACATATTCAGTTACTGAGGCAGATCTATTTTAGTCTAGTTGTCTTGCCAGTGGGAGAGAGAGCAAAAATTAGCATGCAGGATACAATCACATGTTTTGCCTTTCTTCTATTGATCATTAAAGTAGCCCTTTCCATGTCTTCCTTACATTTCTGCTGACTTACCTAACAAAAGAGGTAGCCAATGCAGATATTCACTCATTTCATAAGCATCTATAAAGCATCTATAAAGCATCTATTATAAATCAGTACTAGGTACTTAGAGATATCAAGATTAATTATTAAGCCCCTCTTTTCTAGTGAGAACTTCATCCTTCATTAAAAAATAAACACAGCTGTATAAGTCCTGTGATCAAGGCCTCAGAGAGAGAGCACAGAAAAGAAAGCTGGGGATATCATGGGTGGGTCTTTTCTGGCTGACTAAGGAATTTGGCCATTATTCTGTAGGCATGACAAGCCATTAAAGGGTTTTAAGCAAAACAAAACAAAAAACAGAAAAAAAAAAAAAACCTCCCCTAAGGCATACATGGGACATGACCTTGCCAACTTGCTTGAATATCTCAATAGAAATGCTTCCTTATCTTGTTGCTTTTCTTTCTACATGCCTCAGCAACCACAATGGTTTTGCCAAAACTGTGAAGATGGCCAGATACACTCTAACTTAGTATTGTTCAGCCCCTATTATAGAAGTCTTATGATAAAGAAGGTATAACCAATTCCTTGTATGAACAGTTAAAACTCAGTTCTGTAATTCCTGGCTCAAGTGAGGGCCACGAAGAAATTTGAGGCAGATAGTAAAGGAATCAGGCACCCACTTGAGCGTGTAAGCACATCTGAGGTCCCTCACAGACCTCCAGCCCACTGAGTCACTGAGGCACTGTCTGGGGAGAAACACAAGTAAAATATTTCTGGCTGCAGGAGTCCTTCCAGCATGGAGTTCTCCAGTTCTATAAGAAACAGTGGGAGGCATGTTGCCGCTTATGTAATCCTTGGGTAGCTTCTCAGGATTCCAGGGATGAAAAGTGATACAGTCCATCAAAACAAACACACAAGTATAAATTAATTATTCAAAAAAATGAATTCAATCTTTGTTAAGAGAACTAGCAATTAAGACTATCAGTTTACTATCCAGAGGCAAAGCCAAATTGAGGGGCATCCTACAAAATAAAGACAAGAATACATCAAAAGTGTCAAGGTCAAAAAAGACAAGGAAAGACTAAGAAATTGTCACAGAGACTAAGGAGACATGACTAATGAGTCACAACAATGTAATGCTGGATCTTGGATTGGACCCTGGAACAGAAAAAGGGCATAATAGAAAAACCAGTGATCCAAATAGAGTCTATATTTAAGTTAATTATCTTATACCAATGTGATTTTCTTAGTTTTGATAATTGTTCTATGGTAAAGCAAGATGTTAACATTAGGGGGAGCTGGGTGAAGGGGATAGATAGATAGATAGATATAAACTCTCCTTAACATCTTTGCAACTATTTAGTAAATCTAAATTAAAAAAAGAAAGCTTGTATAGTTTTTTTTGGTTTGTTTTTGTTGTTGTTGTTGTTTTAAGAAATATAGGTTTTAGAGTCAGAGTCTTGGGTTTAAAACATAGTTCTATTTCTTACTAGCAATGTAGCCTTGGGCAACTTCCTTAATCTCTCTGTGCTTTACTTTCCTCATCAGTAAAATGGGAATAATAAAAGCAAGTTTAGGGCTTCCCTGGTGGCGCAGTGGTTGAGAGTCCATCTGCCGATGCAGGGGACACGGGTTCGTGCCCTGGTCCGGAATGATCCCACATGCCACGGAGCGGCTAGGCCCGTGAGCCATGGCCGCTGAGCCTGCGCGTCCAGAGCCTGTGCTCCGCAACGTGAGAGGCCCGTGTACCGCAAAAAAAAAACAAGTTTATAAGTGAATAAGGTTAAATGAAATATTTAAACAGTATTACGTCAGGTACATAACAAATTCCTGAAAAGGTACATCTAGTATTTGCTTATGAGCATTAGCATAATTATTAAAGATGTCATTATTATTGTTGATATTATTAGGATTTTCTGGTTCTGAAGTCACTTCAAGAACTAATAAAAATGCAGTAATACTATAGATAGCATGGATTTACTCTCTTCCTCATTCTGTTGGAGTCAGATGGAGTAAACTGGCTGTAATGCCTTCTGGGGTAAACTAACTCATCAAGCCTGGGTATGTGCAGTTGCTGAGTGTGCTGAGTGTGGAGGTTGAAGAGGGCAAGTACAGAGATGGAGAAGGTTTCACCAGCCTCTAACAGTGCCCTCATCAAGTTATATCATTCTTTTTCAATGAATAGATGATTATACTCAATAAGCTACTACACCAGCTGCCTAAAAGGCACCAGCAAGATTAAGGAATCCATACACTGTTTTATGCTATCAATTACAACCAGATCTTTGTGTTCCAAAGAGCTGTTGAGATTTTGTTTCCAGAAATCTGGTATTGATATTTTTGCTGAATTGGAGGCCACTTTTATACATGCTAGGAATACGGTTCCCAAGAGTTAGCAGTGTATCAGTACAACATTTGAACTAATGAGTGACCTGAGTACTTTAAAAACCCTCTGGATCACTTCTTTAAACAACGAACCATAGACAGTCCCTGATTTACAAACTTTTGAAATAGCATTCATTTATCAGTTACTTTTTAGAGCACAGAATACAGCTCACATAACAATGTAGAATCTACTTGCTATATAAGCTTGTTTAAAATATTGTGCCATTGACACACAAAAAAATAACTAAAATAAAATTCTGTTGCAATGTTAGTAATCCTCACACACACACAAAAAGAGTTATTTTCTAAATGGAACTTTATGTCATATCTGAAAGCTATGTAGGGTTCTGACCCCTAGATTGCCAATTTCCTAGGTAGTCCAAAGGTACTTACACTTGTCTTTCACATTCTCCTTTTCCCCAGATGCTATTCTCCAACACAGACTTCTATTCCTGACCACTTCCCCATGAGCTCTGAATTGTACTAATTCTCCTCCTTCCACTGCTTCAAGGTACTGACCACCACTGCTCACTCCCTAAAGATATTATTCCATAATTTTAAGTTTTTTAAAAAGTAAGTCAGACTTCTGGGAGAAAGGAGAGGGAAATGTACAAACTAGTTCAATCTTTCTGTAGGACAACTTGGCAAAATACCCCATACATCTTCATATTTCCCCTTGAAACTATCAATTCCATGTCTATGAATTTATTTTAAGGAAGTAAATAGAATTAGTGTGCAAAAATCTACAGGATGCACACCTCAATGTTGTTTATAAAACAGGAAAGCAGAAGCAGCCTCCAATAAGCAGGGATTTGTAAAATAGGTTATAGGATACTACACAATGGAACAGTTTGTAGCCATTAAAATGATGTTGCCTAAGAATGCTTACAGATAAGATAAAACATTTATATTGTAGTTAAGCAAATAAAGATTACAAAATAGTAGCATTTTAGTTTGATTACTATAATAATTATAATAGCTGAAACTTATTGCATAATTACTACATACCTTCTGAAATAGGTACTACTAATATTCCCATTTTAATTATAAGGAAAAAGAGACAAAATTAATTAACGTGCCCAAGGTCAAATGGTTAGTAAAGATAATCTGGCTCCCAAAATCACACCCTTAATACAGCCTCTCTAATACCTGTGTATATGCTTTGAGGAAAGCATGGAAGAATATCAACAGTACTTAAGAGAGGTTGGGTATGTACCTGTCGTAAGCAAAATTTTTACAGTAGAATGACTCCCTAAAGATGTCCCAACCCAATCCCTGAATACAATGAGATATGTCTCCCATGATTATATTAAAAGGCACAGTGGACCTTAACACAGTGCAACTATCACAGGTGGACCTAATCTAACCACAGGAGCTCCTCTAAAAGCCGAGAATTTTCTTCAGCAGGTAGCGCGAGAAGCCAGTGAAGATTCCAAGTGTAAGGAGGATTCAGTACACCATTTCTGCTTTGTTGATGGAGTGGACCACATGAGAAGGGAGTTCAGCTGCCTCTAGGACCAGAGAGCAGCCCCCAGCTGACAGCCAGCCAGGAAATGGGGACCTCAGATCTATAGCTACAAGGAACTGGATTCTGACAACAACCTAATCAGCTTTGCAGAGAATTCTTCCCCCAAGCCTCTAGGTTGGAGCCGAACCTCACTCTTACCTTGATTTCAATTCCCTGAGCAGAGAACCCAGTTGAACCCACCCAGACTTCTGACCTACAGAACTGTGAGATAATAAAGTGGGCAATTTCACGCTGCTAAGTTTGTAGGACTTTGTTATCTAGCAATAGAAAACTAATACAGTACTTATGAGGGACTTAGAATTAGGAAACTAAAATTTGTGTATTAAAAACCTACAACAGCATTATACTTGATGGAGAAAATATAGATGCATTTTAAGATCTGGAATAAAATAAGAACATCTATTATTACTACCATTGCCTAACTTAGTATTATAATTCCTGGCCAATGCTATTTTAAAAATGAGGTATATAAGAATTAGAAGAAAAGGGATCAAGCTTTGTTGTCTAGAAATGATTAGAATCAATAAATGACTGAAACCAATAAAAGAGTTCAGCAAGTTGCTGAATACATGACCAACTCAGAAAAATTAAAAACACTTCTCCTCACTAACATTAGCAACCACAGAATATAAGAAAACGAAAAAAACATTCAAAATAGCATAGAAATTATAAACTATCTAGGAATTTACTTAATCAAGAAATAAACAAGCCCTTTAAAGGGGCTTACATTTTTCTTTTTCTTTTACTTATTTTTTTATTTTTTTTGCGGTACGTGGGCCTCTCACTGTTGTGGCCTCTCCCGTTGCAGAGCACAGGCTTCGGACGCGCAGGCTCAGCGGCCATGGCTCACGGGGCCCAGCCGCTCCACGGCATGTGGGATCTTCCCGGACCGGGGCATGAACCCGTGTCCTCTGCATCGGCAGGCGGACTCTCAACCACTGCGCCACCAGGGAAGCCAGGGGCTTACATTTTTCAATTCTCCTTTTTCTGTATTTTCTAAACCATAATTAATGAACACATATTACTTTGTTAATAAAAATATGCCATATCAATATGGTATTCAAAATGTTTAGAACATTGCTACCAATCAATTAGAATGGCACGGGCAATAAAGAAGTAGTTCAGCCATACAGGTATATGCCAGGTGAAGAAGAGCTTCACGACTTATAATTATTAATTAAGTAATCATTATATTTCTCTCCCTGAATTGGCTGGGAAGAACAAACTTCAGCCTTCCACTGTCTTTGAAGAATTTCTGTCAATTAACTATTTTTTCCTGCACTTACAAAGAAAGGTAAGAGAGTGCAATTAGATCAACAAGGCAAGCTGGCTTACTTAAAAAATGCATGAAGCAAAAAACAGAACTGGCATAGAAGGGAGAAAGACATGTCTACAGGGATGGCAAATGGGAAAGTAAGAAAACAAAACCAGGAAATTCCCTGGCAGTCCAGTGATTAGCACTCAGCACTTTCATTGCGGTGGCCCAGGTTCAATCACTGGTTGGGGAGCTAAGATCCCACAAGCTGCACAGCTCAGCCAAAAAACAAAAAAGAAATCAAAACCAACCCATGTGGCCTGCACATGACCAGCAGGCTGACCATCCTATCCTGCCTGAGGGGACAGAGTAAAAACGTGTAGCTCAAATTACATCTCCCCACATGAACTCAGTCTTCAGAGAATGCAAATGCTGGGGACCTTGCCATTACCTGCCTTCAAATTATGAAATGACTAGGGTAATAATCCTTGGAGCTTGATTTTCAGACCCCAGGGGCAATCAAAAATAGTAATTAAAGCATGTCAACATACTAAATAAGTACTTTTACAAAATCCACCAGATTGGTAAGTAAATTTAACATAAAAAGCAGCTTAGGAGGTCAAATTGGTGGGGGTTTTTTTTTAATCACAGTCCTGGTCTTCCCAACAGATAATTTGCTTCTCCTCTTAACATAGAATTGTTTTAGAAATGTCAAGAAATGACTTCTAAAAAATACTATCTCAGAATTTTGCACTTATTCCTTTCCATCTTTGGATAATTTTTGAAATATTATTTGTGCAGCTAGTTCACTATGACAACATCAATGGTGCCTAACTAACAATAGTTGGCATTGCACAAAGCCATAAAATATTTAAAACTGAGGAAATGGAAAGATCCACTTTACAAAACAGAAACAGACTCACAGACATAGGGAATGGACTTATGCTTACTTGGGGGGCAGGGTGGGGGGATTGATAGATTGGGAGTTTGGGATTGACATGTACACACTACTATATTTAAAATAGATAACCAAAGAGGTCAAGTTGTTTTCACTTTATAAACACATTCAAGGAAGGCAATAGAGACACCCTCTGTATACATTAATCATGATTGATCCCAAGCTGAAGGCAGTTTGTTGCCAGATTGCACTAATGATTCATTCATATCACTAAGAAAGGTCTAGTAGGTCTGAAAATGACCATCAAAGGTATCAAGACTGTTCTTCCCTTAGGAGACTCTCAGAAAATGCTCAGGAAATTTCATCCTTGCAGTACTGTCAAACTGGTTCCAATGCCACTCCATTCTTTCCAGTATATAAATTCTCTGCTATTTTTTCCATCAAGCTACCAAGTTTTGTGGTATTATTTGCAATGCCAGAAAGCCAAGCCCTTCTTCTGTGGTAATATAGAAGACACTGGATTCCTAAGCGGTTTTGCAAATAATACCACAAAAATGGGCTTGCTTAAAAGAACATGATTTTTCCCAGAAGTAAACAAGAGGAGATAAACATATGTAATCAACAAGAAATTAGGCTTTGCATCCAGGTAAGTGTTTTGATAAAGAAGAGCTGAACTAGCCTCCAGATTTCCCTGGTTGGGTTAACCAGTGAAAGATACAAGATCCAAAACCCTGAATTGCAAAGGTCCAAAATCCCAAAAGGTGAAACGATGTCAGGTTGGCATCTTCGAGAAGAATTGACTTTATTAAACACATTCGTATTAAGAAGCACATCATGAAAAGAAAGGAGGCGGTACAAACCGAAAATGGTGTTTACTACAAGTTTATGGAAAAGAAATCAGTGTAAGGAAAAGATGAGACCATTTAGTCCAAGGAAGAAAAGAAAACAGAAAGTTTATAAATCAATGATTGAATCAAAAGACAAGAATTGCAATTCTAGAAGAGAACTCTGTCTCATGATTGGTAGTTAAGTGCCTATTTCACTAAACCCAAAGACCACCAGAGACCACATAAGCCTGAAGTCAAGGGGGCTTTGGTCAAGAACTCTCTACACTCCATTGTTTGGTGTAGACTAGCTTTCCAGCAAAGCTGCTCCTTGGAAGGTCATGGGCACTTGCTCACAGGGTTCTCTTGTAATAGAGCCAGTTCTGCTCCTGCCTCCCCAGATAAACTACAAATTCCTTTGAAGTTAGGATCTCATTTTATTCATGTTTATATACCCATGTAGCACATGTGCAAATAAATGCCCATGGACGGCACTTAGTGAATGTTTTTCAAATTACCACTGAGTTTTACTAGAGTACAATTTGGAATAATGGTCATAATAATAATCAAAACAATCACACAGCACCTTTCGCTGGGTGCTTACCAGATGTCATGGGAAAATTCACAGGTTACTTGATTAAATCAGTATATAGATATAATCAGTACTGTAAACCATATTTTACAGAAGTTAAAATTTAAGCCTACAAAAACCCTTAATAATTTGTCAAAGGAGATGTGGCTAGCATATCCAAACTTGGGTAGTGAGAAATTTCTGCAAAAGAACGTATATATATATATATATATATATATATATATATATATATAACTGAATCATTTTGCTGTACAGCAGAAATTAACACAACATTGTAAATCAACTATACTTCAATAAAATTTAAAAATTTTTGAAAAAGAAATTTCTGCACACTACAATAGGCTATGGGAACTCACCTAATTAGAAGTAGAGATTCAAGAATAGGCTACAGAGACAGTATAGTCATTACATTGTGGAGTCAACACTGATGAAGATGCTCATTGATGTAGACAACATAAAAAATCAAGACATCTTTGACTATAGTAGGTGCCTGCTAAATATTTGGTAAGTGAATGCAGAGCTAAAGTGGGAAACAACAATTTTTCCAAGTCAAAGAATTGTACTGAGGTCCTAACTATGCCATTCAACAGGGAATGAATACTGATCCTTTCTTCCCAGCAACAGAACCTAGAGAATAGTTAAACATCTTGACTCAGAAAACACAGCCTCTTCTCAAGTCAGAATTTGCTGAGGCTTGTTATGGTGGGGCTTGCTCTCTTTCTCTGCCCTTAAATACTTTAAGGCCCTGTAGAAAAGCTCTGTAAAATAAAAGGATATGCCCCATTCCTGCTTTATACAGTTTAAACAATGGGAACTATAGTATTAAAATCAATAGTAAAAAAAAAAATGTTTTTAATTCCAGAGTCAAAACCTAAAAACCCCAAACAAGGGATATATAAACTCCTGGCCCATGGTCCATCTGACATGTAAAACACACTCTCCTAGAAATGCATGTACATGTGTGTCCTTCATACTGTTATCATAGACACAATAATGGTTGAACATTTTTCTTTTGTTGTAAAATAATTATTAGGGCATTTCAAAGCTGATTTCTCTAGAGCAGCGGTTCCCAACCTTTTTGGAACCAGCGACTGGTTTCGTGGAAGACAATTTTTCCATAGATGCCAGGGGGGATGGTTCAGGCAGTAATGCAAGCAATGGGGAGCGCTGGGGAGTGGCAGATGAAGCTTCACTCCTGTGTGTGGCCCGGTTCCTAAAATGCCACGGACTGGTACCGGTCCTCAGCCCAAGGGTTGGGGATCCCTGTTCTAGGGTCAAGAAACAGAAAACCATTTGTAACTAAAGCATGGACTTATCAAATTTGTGAGTGTGAGTGTGTGTGTGTGACTGTGCAAAACCAAAACCAAAAAAGATTACAATAATAAAGAGAATTAGGGCTTCCCTGGTGACGCAGTGGTTGAGAGTCCGCCTGCCTATGCAGGGGACATGGGTTCGTGCCCCGGTCCAGGAAGATCCCACATGCCGTGGAGCGGCTGGGCGCGTGAGCCATGGCCACTGTGCCTGCGCGTCTGGAGCCTGTGCTCTGCAACGGGAGAGGCCACAACAGTGAGAGACCCGCGTACCGCAAAAAAAAAAAAAAAAAATAAGAGAATTAAAAGAGAGCCAAATAACCTCATCTCAAGAGCAAAATAGGATGGATAATTGCATATTTCAGCCAAATGAATGTTCATCAAAATGCCCTTTGCTAAGACAGCAAAGAAGATGTACTGAGATTATAAACCAAGTAGAATAGATAAGATGAAACTAAATGTTTCCTTTAAAACTTTTGCCACACAATATAATTGTATTTTAAGCCTTAAGGAGAATTGTTTTGAAAGTGTTTCCTTTGTTACTCACAAGCTAATCTTTATTTAACAGTGATTTATTATTTGCCTTACTTCCCAATATAAGTTCTAGAAAAGCAATGTATACATTACTTATATTTCAAATGAAATTTTTCAAACAACTTTCTGCCATATTCCTGCTCTGCTGTAATCCATTCTCTATGTAGAAGCCAAAATGATCTTTTAAAGCCATACGTCAGATCATATCTTTCTCTTGTTAAGAAAGCATTTCAACCTAATTTAATCCAAACTCACAGTGACCTAAAACGTCCTCGAAAATCTGACCCTTGCCTTCCTCTCCATCCTCAAATCCTACCACCCTTACCTGTGGTTAGGTAAACCAAAACAAATGGTTTTGCTTCTCATTACAAGAAGCTTATACCCACCACTGAGTTTTTTGTGCTGGTTGCTCCCTCTACCCGACCACCCTGCCCATATATCTTCCTGTGGCTGACTCCTTTTTGTCATCCAGGGCTAACCTCATCATGAAGCCTTCCCTGACCATCCAATCTAAAAGAGCCCCAGCCCACCCTCTGTCATAGCACATACAGCTATACGAAGTCATTCTGTTAATTTCTTTGTTTACTTCTTCTTCCTCTCTCTCTCTCTCTCTCTCTCTCTCTCCCACCAAATAGTCCCTACCCCTGGCTACCACCACCCTCCATGAAAGAGGGAATATTGCCTGTCTTATCCAGCACCATGCTCCTAGAACACAGAACAGTCTCTGACACATGAAAGGCTCTAAGAAAAATATTTATTGAATAAATGAACATTTCTAAACATATTATATTTATGGATGCATTTTAGGTTTTTTTTTAGAGTGAATTTTCACTAAGGCCATATCTTCAGCTCTCTCTAAAAATCAAGGACGATGGCTTCTTCCAGCTGCAAACATGCCTGGTTATGACTGCAAGACATTTGGAACAAAGAGGCTGTTCACTGAGAGATAAACACATTTTCAGGATAAAAGTTTGTTTTGCTGTAATCAAAATTCTGAAACTGGCTCTTCATGGCACGCTATTCTTGATATTCAATAGCAACTAACAGAGCTGCTATTATCATTTTTGTAATTTACCCAGATAAATTAGGACCCATTTAGCTTGGGGACAGCAGGAAAAGGTAGGAGACTAAGGATATTATCAATAGGAAGAAGAGAAGCAAATGTTTTTTTTTAATTTATTGAAGGCAGATTTTTTAAGCAAATTTGTTCAAGGACTTACTCCCAGTCAGGCCTATGTCAGAAAAATAGTAGAGTACAAAAATAATCCTCCTTTTAATCCTGTTCATCTTTCTTCACAAATTACAACCGTCTCAATGTCTTTGAGCTATCAAAGCTGTCAGAGCTCTTCTCTGTGAATCTTGACTGAAATCTGAAGGTATCTTAATTTTAACTACATAAAATTTGCATTGTAACACATGGCCAGTGATGTTACAACTGCTCATGATGCTAACTGCAAATAATGTCCAAGAATACGATTGTATTCTTTGGGTAAACCTTCTGAACATACAGAATCGTAAATAGTTTCCATGTCTGAAGAAATATACAATTGAAAAGGTAATAGGGATTCAGTGAGTTAACATCTGTAAAGTGCTGAGGCATTGTCTGGCATATAGCAGGAGCTATATAGATGAGGGGTTTTAATTAATTCTCACACTACAAAATGAAATTTCTAGGCAAAAACTTTACGTTTAAAATGATCACCACAGTTATAGTTTCTAGTTACATTTCAAGAACTTTACTGCTTTTTTCCAAAACTAACATTTAAAAATAAAATCCCTATGTGACATCATATGCATTTAATAACCATCATTATAAGGATGTTGCTTCATTCACTAATTTCTTTTGTAATGAAAGGATTCTAATGGATGAGCTGCATTTTCCTTGAACCTCTCCAAGTAGTGTACCACGCACCACAAGAAATAGAGTAGAAACATATGGCCTTGACTCTGTCATTAGGGGCTCCCTGTCCATTTGAGATATTAGACAGTCACAAGACAAGTAGTGCAAATTTATGACTATATAGAATTTGATGCTATACTTTATCCATAGAAAGAGAGATAAATGTGGGTTAGAATAATCAGAACAGGTTTCATGAAGAAAATCATTAGATATAAATAAAAACAAATCAAGACTTCCAGAATTGTAATTTCTCTAATAAAAAGAAAATCAGATTTGCATCAGTGTAACATGCCATAGCGACATATTCTCCTAGAGAGATGATCTTTAGCCACCAGCCGTATATACATTTGACTATACTTCATGCTAAACCATGCAATTTTGGCATTTCATTTATGAAACGTTAGACTTTCTTCAAGAAATTTTGGAAGGAAAAATACTTAAGTTACTTAAGCAACATTCATATATGAGTGTTCTGATTTTAATTATAAAAGCATTATTTAAGGAACTGTATTCACCTGTACTTAAAGTCATGCTAGCACATTAATTCCTCCATCCCCTCCTCAGGCTGGGTGGTAATCTGTCACTGAATAGGGAGGCCAAACTTCTCCCTCTACCTACCACAAAGAAGGCTCCTGTTTCCCACAGATGCCAGTGGCATTCAGTGGACAGGAAAAATGAGCTTAATTCCAGAATACACACCTTCATCCTTCAAGCTGAAACGTTTTGGTTTTGGCTGTTGGAGAAGGGTGGGTAGTGGGGTGGAGGTAACAAAGAAACTCCTCAGGACTCACAGGGCTTTGTTACTCTGCTCAGTACCTGAATATACAGGGCATCCTTCAGAAATCACTGTGATGTGTGATTTTTAACTGATTGCTTACTTGTCTCACTATCCTGTTTAGCAAATAAATAAGCTCTGGGCGAGTTGAATTGACATGAACTTGAGCTTTCAGCAACCACGTAAAACAAACCAAGAAGTCCAAGAGAAAGGTGACTCCAATGCTGTGGTTATAGATTAAGTCAATTCATACTCAAAGCAGGTATTCGAGACAAGGGCACCGATATATGTAAAGCTGGTTATTCATTCATCATAACAGCCAAATATAAAATGGCTTGCCAAATCAACCGTGAAATCCACGTCAATCTAAAACCCTCGAAATAAGCAGGCTAGCTTTTGTATTACTACCATTTATCTTAGACAGACAAACCTAAAGTGCGCAATCAGGAGGTCAATAGCACGCAATGGAAATTACTCTAAGACATACTGTTGTCTTCTCCATCATCCAGGAGTGCTTTTAGCAAGCTGGCCCTGGCATCCGTATCCACAGATGAGCCTGATACAAGCTTAGAGAGATGAACTAGAAAGGCAAAGAAGTCCTCTAAATGTCATGCATTTAGAACTGCTTAGTATTTTTTTTTCTTGATTGAAAACAGCAATCCTTTATATTCCCTTGAAATAAGAAACAGTCTGCCTTAGCTGTCTTTGGACTTTCAATGGAAAAAACAATCACCACACATCCTATAATAGCTTCAAAACCACCTCATGCTAGCAAAGATTATAAAGACTATGAAATTTCTTTTTTAGCTCTTTTGTATGTCAGGTCGTTTTTTGATTCAGAAATAGTATATGAGAGAAACACTGAAATGGTGAGTCACAAAAATGTCATTATAGAAGCATATAAATATTAAACTGTATCAGAAACTAATTTTCTGTTCACTGCACTGAACACAAGCATAATGATAGAGATATGTGTTGTTACTTCTGTGTTGCAATTTGGAATAAGCTTTCATATTAGGAAATGAGGAGAAAGAAGGCATTCACACAGTTTTTTCTTTCTATATGCAATTCTAATCTGGCTTTTCCCCAAAAAGACTGCATTTCTAATTTAAGCCTATCCACGGGATATGCTGGGTTGGAGAAATATTCTCAGAAGTTTCTTCCTAGTGCATAGGTCTTGGGCAATTCCAAACTACAACCTGGAGCAGGGACAGGCCAGTTACAGGTGCTGAGGTCCACTGTGGTCTGTAACAAATTCGTGGGAACAGGTAGAACTGACATACTTTCTAAACTGGAAATTAGCCATGCTCTTCCCTTCACCGACCCCCTTTCTGATTCAACTTCATGCTTCCCAAATTAGCAGAACTAAAGCATCCACCAGAGTACATACTACAGAATATCAGAAAATTTACTCCCCGTGTTGTATTTTCTTCAATGTCAGAATTCTAGAGCTCAGCCAAGAGGTATTGGGGGCATGACAGAGAGGGAGAGAAAAGCTCTTCTTGTTCTGTTTGAATGTTATGATGCTGCTGTATTCCATTAATAAGAATGGCACAAACAGATTCTTAGACTATCCCAATAATAGTAAACGCACAAACAAAATGCAAAATACCCGAAAAGTCTATTGCTTTCATTGCACTAATAATGCTCACCTTCAGTATAAGATAAAGAAGAATTTAAGGCGAACTATTTTAAAAGTGAGAGGGAAGGTTGCTTTATGTTTATAAAAGGAATAATTTACAACAAAGATATAACAGACATGAATTAACCCCGATGACATTATGTTGAAATCTAAATCATCGAAATCCAATGAAAACCATTAGAAATACAAATATAAACTAACAAAACACAAATATAATAAAATTCCAAGTTCTCATACACATTTTTTTTTTTTTTTTGGCGGTACGCGGGCATCTCACTGCTGTGGCCTCTCCCGTTGCGGAGCACAGGTTCCGGACGCGCAGGCTCAGCGGCCATGGCTCACGGGCCTAGCCGCTCCGTGGCATGTGGGATCTTCCCGGACCGGGGCATGAACCCGTGTCCCCTGCATCGGCAGGCGGACTCTCAACCATTGCGCCACCAGGGAAGCCCTCATACACATTATTTGACAGAACAATTAGAAAGAATAATAAGAAAATAATATTCTATTACCAATAATCTTGATTTAATACCTATGTATTGAACTTTGTAACTTAAAAAAGAGTGTAAATTCTTTTCAAATGCCCATGGGATATTTACAAAATCTGATAATAAGAAGTTAACTAAAAAAAAAGAAAGAAAGAAAAAAACCAAGAAGTTAACTAACTTGAAAACAGTAAGATTTGTAATTTGATGTAAGGCATTTTTTTTTTTTTAACATCTTCATTGGAGTATAATTGCTTTACCGTGGTGAAGCAACTGACAAAGGATATAAGGCACTTTTAAACTGTTAAACTAAACAGCCCTCTGGAAAGACTAATTTTAAAAGAAAAATTTCAAATTTTGTGTTATGACAAAACTACAAAATTATTATTCAAAATATGCTTATGATCATGAAAGGGGACACTCTATATTGTAATTGATAAACTGAACACAAGTCTAAATAAAATGTGAAGAAAATGGTAGTTGTACTTAAAGTTAAATTTAGATCAATAGGATGAAATAAAGAGTATAGAGAGATCCAAACACATTTAAGAATTTCATATATAATAAAGGTAGGAATTTAGAACAGCTGCAGAAAGACCATTTAATAAAAGATTTGGGATAACTAACTAACCATTCAAAAGAAAATTCATGTTATTAACTTGCAAATTAAACCAACATAAACTATGAATGTATTAAAAACATAAATACAAAAAAATGAAAAAGCAAAAGTGCTAGAAGAAAAAAGAAATGAATACCAATGTCATCTTAGCCTGAAAAAGTATTTCTTAACATGAAACAGAAAGCAGTAACTACAAAAGAAATTATTGATTCATTCACTACTTGTATAATTAAAATACTAAGTTAAAAGGCGAACAATGAATATGGAAAAACAATTGCTTTTATAACAATTGATTTTATAATTATTTTTATATATTAGCAGTATCTGGTTTTTGTTATCCAAAAAGTTCTTGAAAATCATTTACAGATACCCACACATTCACAAAAGAAAGGAGATAATGCCCAATAATATAAGAAAAAAATTTCACTCCGTTAATCAAAGTGTATTCTGTATCAGATGAGTAAAAGGATGCACCCAGTATGTTAATAGTGTTTATCTCTGGGTAGTCAGATTTGGAAGATTTTTTAAAATTTTAATTTGTAGCTTGCTGTACTTTCTTACAATAAAATTTTACAGTTAAAGAAAACATTGCAAGTAGCTTGAGGGAATATAACACATGAAATTTAATATTCCTTAATAAGGGTAAGATGCCCGTGGAAATAAAGCGAGGTCTTTCCTTTCCAACAGAGTTCCTATAACATGACAGCGCCTCTCCACCCTCACATCTATATATGCCAGCTTTCTGCTGCCTTCACTGCTTCATCCCTGCTTCGCTCCCCATCCTGCATTCTGTCTCTCTGTCTGTTGTGTGGTTTTTATTTTCCTTGTTTTCTGGTCCTCTGCCGTGAACAAAAATGCGAGAAGCAAAATAGGGGAAGATGTAATCAAAGTAATAACAACAATGACTGTTGCTGCTGCTGCTACAGCAATGTTATTATTTATTATTTAATACTAATACACCTTTGGGCCCAGAGGTTCCTCCACTATTACTAAAGCAATTAACCCTCTACCCTGCTCCCAGGCAAGGTCAGAAAAATACAAATAGTTTTATTTATGTCATACTAAAAGAAGAAAGAAAAGGAAAAGGAGGACGCAGATAAGAGGGATTGGAGGAGCGAGCACAAAGGTTGTGGGTAAATTGAAGGAGCTAGAAAATATGATTCCTAGGATTTGGCTCAGGAAAATTTTCCCAGGTCGTGTCTCTGTTTCTATGCTTTACACTCCACCTGGAGAGACACCCAGCCTTTTGTTCAGTAAAAACCTGCTCAAAGAATATATCAGTGAGTAAATTAACAAGTAGATTAAAGAATAAATGATTTTTTAATTTTCTTAATTTATATTATTAATGTTCATAGCAACTTGTTTTTCTTTATCTTCAGTCCTTGCTAACACTTTCTTAACCTAAATTCTTGGAAGGAATTATTGGGTTTTGTGATGCTTCATTTCACCAACATTTATTTCTCTTCTATATCCTGAGTCAATTCCCTTGTCAAAAGATAGTATAAAATACTACTTTGAATTATGAAATTTTTATTATCTGATTTAATTTTTCTACTACTCATATTTCATTACTTAAAAAATCTAGCTTTTAATATTAATTTATTACAACCTGCTGTATTCTAATCTTGTTCAAGCCTGTCGCAAATACTAAAGAGTTTGTTATTCTTACATTTTTATATCTCTAGAAATTATATACATTATTATCTCTTTTCTCCTTGTTTTACCTTACAATTTACATTACTTGACTTTGGATCACAATTTTTTCCAGTAATATTTCATTTTAAATGATGTGCTATAGATATTTATAAGTTATCAAAAATAATCTCATCCACTACATTCATAACAGTATGCCTGCTACTCTTTTTTTTTCTTTTTTTTTTGCCATAGCTATTTTATTGTATTTTTGGCAAGCAAAAGCATTTATTTGGTTATCCATTTTAAACATAGCAGAGGGATAGTTGGGGAGTTTGGGATTGACATGTACCTGCTATTTTATTCTAACATAAATTATAATCAAATATCTTCATATTTCAATTTTCTATATATGTCTTCCTTTTTCCTTTTCTATAAATACTGTTAATTAAGGCCATAGATATAGTGACCAATTAAATCACAGAGATTGTTATTCTGCATCTAGAACACTGCCTGGCACCTGGCAGGTGCTCAATAAACGTTTGTCAAATAAGTAGACAAATAATTCCTTGTGGACCACCAAATTGGAAGTAACGGCTTCCTACTGTAGCACCCTTATTCATTTAATAACTAATTAAAAAGTGCCTTTGATCAGCCTGTTGACAGATGATGTTTTGTTGGCTTTTATTGGTCGACAGCATTAATATTTGCCAGTAATAGCAACATAACGATAATAGTATAATAACTGAAGCATATGGTACTATGTCAGGCACTATTTTAACTTACAACTATTCATTTATTTAGTCCTCACAACAACCCAATGAAGCGATACTATTACTCTACCTATTTTACATGTGAGGAAATTGAAGCACAGAGTGGTTAGGGACACACAGGAACCAGAAGAAACAGGACGTGAACCCAGGCTCTTAACTACTACATGACACTGAGCTAATATTTTAGCTCCTCGAGTATATCTTTTACTCCAACTAAGTTGTCAGCTCTTCGAGGAAAAAGCTTTATCTTTTAACTCCTGGAATGGGCACAGCCCCAATAGTAGTACTTTATACATAACAGTCTCAATAGTTTTTTGCTAATTTTAGCTTGGTTCAATAATGTATAAGTTAATATCTAATACATTATTATAATTATAATACTACATTATTAGATTATTTGAATTCAAATAAGATGTGAAAGATTAGCACGAAACATCTTTACTTCTGGTGAGACAGTGAAATGAGGCACAATAATCTGAACCTTCGAGGGACATTGTTCAGGAACCTTTTCTGATCCCAGCATGACCAAACCTTCTCAAGACAGGAGAAATGGAAAACATCTGGACTAAACACAGATGACTATTTCTAATTGAGATGGCAGGTGGCAATAACAGCAATAGATGCTTGAGGATCTGGGGATTGTGTTGAGCATTTACTGTATGCCAATCACTATGTTATGAGATTGTAAGGAGGACAAATCATATTTTCCAGTGGTACTTTTAAGTAAGATCCAGTTTTATAATCAGTTCACGGATGTACAAAATTGGCTTCGAGTAACTCCAGGTCACAGCTAAGAGATGGTGGGGCTGGGACCCTGCCCCCCCCCCCCACTGCCTGTGCTTAAATAACTAGAGCATTCTAAAAGATATGCTTGACTTGGGACTGTGCACTAAAAGCTAAAGGGAATCTTTTACACAATCCAGTTGTCTCTGTCTCCTTTGCCATCACACCGCAGCCATACTCTGTTTTGGCATTTCACAATCTGAATTTAATTTGGGGATTCAATAGCTTAGAAGGAGTGAGAAAAACCATCTCCCTGTCTGTATAAAGCCACAACTGTACCCACTCCTCTGTGGCATTACCATCCTGACGCCCAGGACGGAGGACTGACAGAATGACAAATTTACACAAGCTTTGAAAGGTAATATTTGCAAATATCAAAAGACAAAATTCTCCTATTGAATGAAATCCTCTCTAAATACAGATAAATGGCATTGAAATAACAGTTAAAATCTGGTGTGGCTGTAAATGATTTCCGAAGCAAACATAAATGCAAATGCATTTTATATACCTCCTGTAAGGATGAGACTAAGCAAATAAAGTTAAAACTGGCAACCCAGAGAGATTTGGGGCAAATCAACATCTTGAATTGTTCTTGAAATGTTTGGGGGCTTAATTTAAAACCCCAAAACACATTAAGCCAGAAGAGTTTTAGATCCATGAGGGTATAAACTTAATCCACATGTTTCTGATTCATTTACACTTGAATCATTCAAGTAATGTTTTGTAAGTGCCGTCTCAA
The DNA here is from genome assembly GCF_005190385.1 of Monodon monoceros. Classification (NCBI taxonomy): domain Eukaryota; kingdom Metazoa; phylum Chordata; class Mammalia; order Artiodactyla; family Monodontidae; genus Monodon; species Monodon monoceros. The sequence goes on from NW_021703774.1 coordinate 112,841,822, forward strand.
TGTCTGACATCTTTGGGCGTTTTTATGTCTCTCTCCTTAAAAACAGGAAGCCATATTTTGCCAAGAGTAAATAAACTTAAAATACCTAAGTATTCCAGACAACCGTGCACAACTAAATCAACAGACTATTGTGTAAATTCTCAACCTAGCAGTGTCTTTTTTTAATTGATTGACTTTTGGTCCAATTTTGCACCATACTTTTCCATGAAGAGAGATCATATACTCAAATGAGTTCAATTCCAAAGGCCTATGCATAACTCAATATATTTACCAAATCACACTGTAAACCTATGTGTAATATACTTTATATTTAGATAATGTGTGAACAAATGGACTTCTAGAAAATGGTCCTAAACCAGATTCTGCAGGAAGCAGACTTTGAGACAGAGATCTACATGCAGGCATTTTTCTGAGCACAGTGAGGTGATGAGGAAAGCAGGACTTGGCACAGGGAGAAGCAGAGCTGGAATGGAGCTACAAGCTCTGAAGCACATATGACCCTTCAGAAATGTCCCAAATGAGGCAAGGGGGTAAGTGCTTTGGATCCCCACACCCACCTGTCACTGTACACAGAATGACCAAAGAGAGGGGGGCACAACCACGGGCAAGGCAGCTCCCTTGGCTGAGGGTACTTTCTCCAGGGGCAAAACTCACCCCAAAGGGGATCTGGGTGGGGCACCATGTCTACTAAGCAGGTCTGTTGGAGTTCTCTGAGAATTAATCCTCCATGAATAAAAGACCTACTCAATCTTTTAGTCTGATTAGCAATACAAATTGAGCCATGTAGTCACTCAATCAGCTGGCAAAGGCTTGAGGTAAGCAAGCCCATTTTATAGAGAAATTTCAACAATTACTCTGGAGATTTTATTTATGACAATGTACAACCAGTATCTGCAGGTCTTTACTCAAAGAAAGTTTTTCCTTCTGTCTCCTGAAGTGACCCCCTCAAAGATAAAACACCAATAAAAAATACATACATTTTGGGAGAAAAAATGTGTGCATGTAGAGAAAAAGGTGGTGCTAAAGATAATAATGGTGCAAAAATAACTATGAATAAGTTATATCACCTAATTGTTTCCTTTGCCTTCAATACTTTGTATTTAATACTTGGTTCCTTAGTTCATTCATTCAATAAACATCAGTTTATGACCTACTACTTGTAGAAACTAAAGCACAAACCAGTAATATAGCTCCTAGCTACCAAGGACCATTGAGACTGACAGAGGAAACGGGCATGTAAACATCATAACAAAATAATATCATTCCTAGTTTATCCATGATGCTGACAAAATTCCTAAATTCTAGCACCAGATGCAATTTGTAGAATGTTCAGGATCCTCCAGGACACCATTTCCAACTAATACTCCTGGGGAACCTCTGAACACACGTTCCCCTCTTGGACTTCTCCAATCCAAATTCCAATTCAAAGTATTGGAAGTATTCCCGAGGCCGACCAATTAAGTCCTGACCTCATCAGCAGACTGGGTCCAAAGTGGAAATGAGAGCCATTACCCACTGAGCCCTCCTTTATGTGAGATTCATTTAGCAAATACTTACTGAGCTCAACTCTGTGCCAGGCACTGGCCTCAGAACTGAGGACGCAGCAATAATCGAGGTCCCTTCCTTCAAGGAGCTTACATGCTAGAGGCAGAAGCCAAAAAACAACCAAATAAACAGAGAAATGTACCCCATGTTATCCGATGCTGCTAAGTGCTATGAGAGTAAATAAGGCAGAGCAATGGAGGAGAGAAGAGAAAGGGTACTTTTTAAGATAGACTACCTAGACAACATGATATTTAAGAGAGGAGTCGGGGGAGAGCCACATGGATGTCAGGAGGAGAGTACTCCAGGCAAGAGAACACCAAGGCTTCAGGGACAGGAATATGTTCCCAAATCTCTCAGAACTGCTCCTCTGCCAGCTCCTGTCACTGACCTCACACCACGTACTCCACGTCCACCCAAACACAAGAGCAGCCTGAATTCCCATCATAGAAACTATATTTAATGTATCTCTAAAACATACCTTTTCGTCTGGATATGAATTTTAAGCTGTATGAGTCTGAGTTGTTTACGAATTTCCTAAAAGTAGAACCTAAGTCTTACCAGTCCTTTCTCCAGACATCATGATTGCTGCTTCCACATTCCAAACCGGGGAGCACTCCCACTTCACAAAGGAAACCAGCTAAAACAATTTCCGACAAATCGCCTCTAAGATCAGCAGCAATGCAAGAATAACCAAAAAGATCTGACATAAAACTATATGAGAGTGAGGGTCCATTTTGTTTTTAATTTTAGAATGAAACCCATTCAAAGCCCTTTTTATTTGGTACAATTAGATCCAATGATGGATTAGTTATTTTTTTAGGTTGGGAAATAATTCAAACATGTACACATTATGTATATACATATTTATACATTTTCCGTATTTTTCTTTTCACTTGAAGCATGTAACTATACATCTGTTCACCATCCTTTCAGTGTAGAGGCAGGTGCACAAGACACATACACAGATTTCCATTACACAGGTCTTACATATGATAATGAGAGCCAGCCTCTCAAAGAAAGCAATCTTCACTAGTAGTCAAAATGTTCTATTCTGTTGTGTTGTTCCATCATTTGCCACTAGCCCTGTAAGACCTGGTCATTATGATGCCAATACCTTTAGTAATTCAGTAGAATTCAATTAACCATTCATTTTTTGATTTATATCTGACAAACATCTTAGTGACCAAATGTTTAACTATATGACTAGAAATACTAGCAGAAGAGTAACAACCTTAGAAAAATCAAATTCAAACTCTACCTACACAAGAAAACACATTTCTTGGGTAAACTCACCTACATAAGATATCATTTTCTCTTCATATACTTTATATTTATTTTCCCAATTCAAAATGAAACTCTACCCTTGAAGAGAAGGTAAACAAACCAAACAGCCTTCCAGAAAAGATCCCTGAAGTTTAATTGTGTCATAACTCGACAGTTGCTGACTTAAGGAACAGATTAAAAATTACCATTTGGTTTCAATATTTGCTTAATTAACGCTCACCTACAGAACTCAGAATCCACATTCTGGTCAATCATTTCCAATCTCTTGACATTCATACTACTTAAGTTACAGTCAAGCAGTCAACAAGTATTTAATGCTCTGCCAAACTAGTGAAATAAGCATAGCAATAATAATAAATTCCTTTTAGGACTACATATTCTAGAAATGGAACATTAAAAAGAATCAGTACCTGTAGAAAGACAGAAGCAAAGACTATTAAGGAAATGTTACTTAGAAGTGCTGTTAAATGTCTTCTTTTTCCCCGTCACTCTAGAAACATCAGAAAAAATCTTCAAGATTTATTTGGAAAAAGTGATTTACCTAGAATGCATGCAAGACAATTTTGTAATTGCCATTTGACTCTCAAAGATTTTTGTATTAACTTGTTGCTAAATGGAAATGTAAGCTAATAAGTATCTATTGTATTTTCCTGGATTTTTCAGTTGGGATTGTAATTAAATGAATTTATATGAGTTAACCATGTTTAAAACTATAAAATTCAGATATTGAAAATTTTTTAAGTCATTAACAAGTTATATTTTAAACTAATATTACAATTGTACTACATTTCTAAACTTCAGTTCCTGAAAATACACACACACACACACACACACACACACACACACACATTTTCCCCTTTGTGGGAAAAAAAGAACAAACATTAAATTTAAAAAAAAAGCCATAGGGGATTTTTAGGGTGGTGAAACTATTCTATATGATACTACAATGGTGGACACATGTCAATATACGTTTGTCAAAACCCACACACTGTACAACATAAGGAGAACCCTAATGTAAACTACAGACTTTAGTCAATAATAATGTACAAGTATTGGCTCATCGATTGTAACGAATGTACTACATCAGTGCAAGATGTTAATAAGAAGGATGACTGTGGGGTGGAGGGGTGGAGACATGAGAAGCTATATGTGAACTCTGTGTTTTCCACTCATTTTTCTGTAAACCTAAAACTACTCAAGAAAAATTAAGTCTATTAAAAGAGAGATTTCTAACAAACATCATGATCATCTTACCTTTGTATTAAAGTCAATCATCAAACTTAATAAAGTATCCCCCTTTTCATCAGCTACAAATTTTAAAAGTTTTAGAAATTATGCCACTATTGATGTTTTGATGCAGTAAATCCTGCCAAACCCAGACACCATCATCCGCATTCCTCACTTCCTCCTTTTAGTGTGTGCACCTGTACCCCATTCCAGTTTGAGGCTTGAAAATGACAGTGAACACAGGTCAAAGAGTGTCTTCAGATGTTCATTCAAATGACAAATCCAACATTTCATCCTCATCAATCATAGAGAGAAGGCACATGGTGTAAAGTAGGCCATTGACATGGAAGATGTCACAACTATAGTGCATCTATGGGAATTTAGAAGCTTGGTTTCAGAGATATTTTTTAAACTAAGAAGCTTTTAAAACATAGGGTGGAGAATAATGGCTCAGTCATTAATACCTATGCAGTTCCACCTGGGCACTTACGTAGTAAAGGAGAAATGGTTCAACAGAGGAATCAGTGTTAGGTGTTATTTTGGCATTCCCAAGCCTGGGTTTTTCACTCAGGTTCCATTTAGAGCTGTCTGGTGGTCTTAATGTAATGTGCAAGGCACTTATGTCCAGGCCACAAGTTATAAATCCTTCAGACAGAACTTGCCATGAAGACCCAAGACTCCACAAGAGAAACTGAAAATAATGCTTGAAACAACTTAAAACATCAATCCAGCAAGGGGTATCTGTGGTAGACCTACTATACATCTAATGCAGAAATAATTTTCCACACTAAAAAGCATTTTAGAAGTATTGATACATTGGTGTCATATGTGTAGCAATAATTCACAGTTAAATAGAACGCAGACCTCAGAAAATGTTTCACAAAAATAAAATTATATTCCACTAGGAAATATGTTCAAAATATGAATTAAATTGTAATATCTATTTTAACAGTAAAGAAAACCAAAAATTCAGGAAAAGAAATTAGAGAAAAACATAAATTCAAAATATCCATGGTGAGGATGAAATTTTGTTACTTTCCATTCCCTTACAGTAGTTAACCTATAACTCCTATTTCTCAAAGTCAAAAGCCAGAACTAAGTAGAATTTTAAAGGTGACTCAGAACAAGCAAAAACCAAAACACCAGTGATTAGCCCAGTTATCCAGATTATCTGTCTCTCAATAAGTTCACTATTTCATGGTTTTCGGGTTTTCTCCAGAGCTAGGACCTTCATTTTTACATTTTCTTTAAAGATTTTCAGCTACCTCTTTTCTCCCTTTCTTATTATTCCCTTTCCAACCCTCAAATTAATTCCGTTTTTGCTCAGACTCACTGTTTATTTTAAAAAGCTACTTTATTTAAAAGTTTAAGAAGAAGAGGAGCATTACTCTAAGGGAATTTCCTTTGTCAAGTAGCATAAATTAAACTCTCTAAGAATGAACACTGAAATGACTCGATGTGTTGATAGAACTCGTCTCTGCTATTCAGATTCAAACAACTGAACTATGAGCTCAGATGAGACCCCTAACTGGGGTCACCCAAGGCCTCCTAAATTGACAATAAGCCAGCCTCAAAACGTTGACTTGCCATTGACAGATGTAGCCTATCCTCTCCTCGGTTGGGCCCCTAGGACAGTTCTGGAATATCACGAAAAAAATATTTAAATGATACAAAAATTTCAGAAGCCAAATTCAAATTGTGAGGAAATAACAGAGATAGAAACAAAGAATTTTTTTTTTTTTTTTTTTTTTGCGGTACGCGGGCCCCTCACTGCTGTGGCCTCTCCCATTGCGGAGCACAGGCTCCGGACGCGCAGGCTCAGCGGCCATGGCTCACGGGCCTAGCCGCTCCGCGGCATGTGGGATCCTCCCGGATCGGGGCACGAACCCGCGTCCCCTGCATCGGCAGGCGGACTCCCAACCACTGCACCACCAGGGAAGCCCAAGAAATATTTTAAAAGTAGAAATCTTTTTGCAGAATAAAATCAACTACCATAGGATCTGTCTGCAGCAACAGCTCTCAAAGACTTTTCTGTTCACCAGGACCATCAGGATTGTTTATTAAAACCCTACTGGCAACAGTTCTTGGACAATGGACCTAAGGGGGCCTAGAAGAACTGCATTATTAACAAGCACCTGCATAACACGATGCAAGGTATGACCATGACCTTTGTGTTATGTCTACCTTTGTCTCACTCTTTTGCTTTACCTCTACCTGGGTATCACCTGTATTACTATCTTTGGATACCAATCTGTTTCCCCACTGGTACAAAAAAAGGGATCAAAATAATCTTTACTGCCATCAGGAGCTACATACAGAAGGATGTTTTCTCTTTCGTTGTATGTTATCACTTTTTCCATCATAAAGTAAACTGTTGGAGACAGTTATGGTCATACTTATCAATCATAAGTATTTTGTCTCCTACCTAGAAAGTCATATAAATGATTTATGTTTGTTGCTAATTCTTTAAACTTAGCCATCATTTCCAAATAAAAATACCAAGATGTTAAATATAGCTGCTGGCTAAATTGAAAAAGAGGAAGGAATGAAATGATAAGAGAAGAATCCCTGGCTCTCCTGCCAATCATACCCCTCCCTGCATTACTATCATCCTGGGTTAGTGAACTAGTGATTCTTTACCTTATCTACCCATCTAGTTCACCTACACTATCCAACTGTCTCAACCCATCACCTCCCTTTGCAAGCTGAGACCTGGTCATTGTGTGCTGAGAAGCAGCTAGTCTATAAATTACAAGTCCGTGTGGTTTTCTATCAAGACTTACTGGAGTCCATTCTAATATTGTTTTATAGCCTTTTTTTTCACATTTTAGAAACTAATCATATTCAGTATATTAAAACTATGTTACTTTTGTGAAAATTACTTTATACCACACTGCAACAGGTAACACTATGGTTAGAATTGTTTAGGGAGATATTTCTTTTAATTCTGGGCTTGTGGGGAAATAACCATCTATGCCATAAATAGCTTAATTATAAGCCAGAGCTGAGAACTAAAGGAAGTTCTGAGTAGAAGTAAGTTCCAGCATTTAAAAGATGAAACAGCATTGCCCATCAAGACTACCAACTTTGAAAAGACAAGAAACCTTGTACTGAATATCGATTAACTGAACAAAGCAAAAATTGTCAAAACCATAGGTCCTTACCAGAAACGGACTCCAGCAAACGCAGGAGACACACATTATACCCAGGAGCTGGATGACCATTTCAAAATGATGAGACCTGCCTTGTCTGTGCTGCTGACTTTTAAATTTAACTCTTAAAAGTGAAATTCCTGTGATGGCATTGCAAAAAAATGAAATACCAAGGGCTAGGAGCCCCAGAAATGAAAAAAGTAAAAGATAAAACCTATCTTCCCAGTCTTTGATGTGATCTGTTTTGTAGAAACACCAGGTCTTCGACGCTTGAATTTTATAGTCACGATGCCCAAGGATGGGCAGCAAAGCTACAAAAACAGCAAAAAAGCACACTCCACTCAACATCATTTTAACATGTTTGGATGTAATTTTCGTAGAGTGAAATATTGGTTGGGTGACTCCAATACATCGCTCAATGGCCATCACACTGCCTAGAAAAAGTGGGCACAGACCAGAGAATACCATGCAGATACCAAAAATACTGCAAAGGACGTTTGATTTGTCAAAATGGATCCAGTCTTTATCAGAAGCATATACAAAGACTGCTATAGCTCCATTGATGAGGTGCCCAAAGAAATCTGTGATTACCAGAGCACTAGCTAAAAGCAAAAACGATGACTTGTACTTCTGTCTAAATCTCTGGTATGCCTTCATGAGAATAGCAATAGCAAGGCTGTTTGATAAGATTCCCACTGTCATGAAGGTTATCGAAAAAGATATTGAAAGCTCTTCTTCCATTTGGCAAGTTGTATTTGAAAGGAGCCCAGCTGCAGGGGACACTGGCTGTTTGGAATTGTTCGTGGACATTGTTGTGGAGATAAGAGCTGGCCACTCAAGTCATCTTCCTCTCAAAACAGTGCAGGCTTGCGGTCCAGAGATCTGTAGCATAAAGACAGAGAAATTATGAGCCCTGGATAACTGTTCATCTGACATTGAAGGCCAAAGCACCCCAGCACCCTGTGGTGGGAATCAGATTTATCTGGCCTGTCATGAGCAAGGTTGCATCATACTGAAAACAGCACACATCTGCCTGCAGTTCCACATTTCATTTTCAGGGTAAAGAAGCTACCAGAATTGAGACCCCTTGGTTAACCTCTATGGCTACTCTGCCACTGGGCACCTCCTAAACTGCCTCCTGACAATTCACTGACACCTTAAAACTCCTAAGGTTTACGAAGTCGCTTAACAAGGCTAGATTTAAACCCAGTTGAGCTTTTAAAGTATAATAGTCTATTTTAATAACTAGGTGACTTTCTAAAGTTTCTGCTTTTTTCTCTGATGAGCTTTGTCCCCAAAGTGCAGATTATTTCTTTGAGACCTATGACTCTCAGGCAGACAAAATCATCTTCTCCAAACTTTGGGAGGGTGCAAAGTGGAGCCACAGCTCACTGATGCTGCATGGGGCTTCTCTGAATAAGTTCTAAAACTATTTGATTTAGGTCAAATAACAGCAAACCACACACATCAGTGACCCCTGGAAGGCTCAGTGTTGAGTGTCTAGGAAGATTTTCCGGTCCAGCTACCACCTGTGCAGAAATGTTGGCTGATGAGAGCATAGAAGGCGGGCCGCCCTCACTGTGGGCGCATCTGCCTAGATGCTATTGATCTAAGTTATAGCTTCAGGGTAGCTACATCCCAGGCGAATTATTTATTTGTCGCTCTTTCTCTAGTGAGTTGAGGCCTGAGTCACAGACCCTCTATACCCGCCACCACTGCCATCCCGCCCCGAGCTATTTCCACCGGCGTTTCCCCAGCAGCTTTCTGGGAGGCTAGGAATTCCGGAGCCAGCCTTTCCTGGGACCTGCTCAAGTGGGGCCGCCCGGGACTGCCCGGAGGGCGGCCGCCTCCTCCGGTCTTACTCACAGCTCGACTTTCGATCACTACTACCCCACCGCCCCCAGGCCTCTGCTTGCAACATCCTTCCCAAACCTCTTAGCTGCCTGAAACTTTCTGCGATTGCTCAAACGCCAGAGGCCGATTTCCCTCCCACCCCGGGGGGCGCCAAAGGCCTGCGCTGGCCAGGATGCCGGAGTCGAAGTGCCGCGGGCGGGGAAGCAAGGAGAGGGAAGGGGATCTTTTCCTTTACCCGTTTCCCTCCTCTGAGATCCGTTCTACCCGGTCCCCAGGCGCGCACCTCAGGCTCCAGACGGATCAGACATTGCTCTGCGGGTCTCCCCAGCTTGGGGCATCTGGTCCAAACTTGTTGGCCAGCTCAGGCTAAGGTGCCCTCCGGTGCCGCCGGCTGCTGCTGCCGCCGGGCATCCGAGGTGGGGTGGCTAAACCTCAGTCGGGTGGCCAACGCGTGGGAATCCAGCCGCTGAAGGGGTGTTTACCTTGGCATCCCGGGCCGCGGGCAGGGCTCTAGGTGGAGCAGAAGAGCGCGCGGGTCCGTGGGCCATCCCGCGCCCGGCTTCGCTCCGTCGCTTCCGCCGGTTCCTGGGGCTCTGCGCCGCGCTCTCGCTCCAGCTCCGGCCCGGGCTCCGACTCTGTCTCGCCGCGCGTGCTTCTGCGCGCTCTCCCAGCGCGGAACCTGCCGGTGCGCTGGGCTCCTCCGATCCTTTAGCACCTAGCGGCGCTAACCGCCTGGGCGGGGTGGAGGGCGCGGTTGACCTCCGCCCCTTCCTCTCCGCCCCTTTTGCTTGGAGTCCAGAGCCGGACCCGGAGGGACTTGAGAACCGCGCTCGGATGCTACGTCCCCCTCCTCAGCATCAGAGCGGCCCCCTCAGCTGCCCGACCACTTAAGGAAAAGTTTTGTTTTAAACTCATTCTCCAGCTAAAGGCGCCATCTCTACGGCTGTAAAATAGGAACCAGGAGAGCTGAGGAAAGCCTGCAGAAAGCCGTCGTGACAGCGTCTTGAACTGTCAGATTGCAGATTGCAGACAGTTCATCCCAAATCCAGCTCAAAAAGGATAAAGAAACCAGGTAGAAGGAAAGAGATGGTGTATTTGGGCTTAGGGACCGACATCCCCAGGAAGTTAAAAACAGGTATTCGGGCCACGTATTGTCAATGGAAAGTCACTGCCTTAGGATTCACTGTCACTTAGAGGACTGGACTGTTCCTAGCTTTCTAAAGAATGTGAGAAGGGAAAGGGATAAGCAGTATTCTCACAGGACACATGCAGATAAAGCATTAGTAACATTTTAATGATCAAAAAAGCCCAATGGTGAGAGAATTTCTAGTGGTATGTTTACCCAAAGAGATGTGACTCTTAAATTTTGTGGAGATTATTTTTATGATCAAGTAAAGAAAAATCCACTACTTCATTAGGAATTATAATTTGAGCCATTTTAATGCTGTAACCACTTTTTGCTAATATTGTTTTGATCTGTACCTATTAACTATCTCATTTTTATAGCTAATCACTTATGGAAATCTATTACTGACCTTTGCTCTTTTATCAGTAAAATATTGCCACAGCTTTTGTGAAAAACCAATGCCACATGGAAATAAACTCTCTTTTCTCCATTCTAAAATCAGAAAGGGCCTCTAAATTCCTAGAAATTGGAAAGGATCATAAAGTGCTACAGTGAGATAAAATAAATTAGCCATTAACTATAGAAAAGAATGACTGCACAGCTTTCCCCTGTGGTAAATATTGAGAGTTTTTTTTAATGATATGATCATAACTTGTAAAATAAACTGTTACTCAGGTATGGTCAGGGAATTGAAAAATTTGGTTAACCAAATATTCTGGTTAGTAGAGAAATATTACATCTGGATGACCAGTGTCCAAAAAACAACTATGTAATAAACCACATGGAAAATGTGCATGACACAGAGAACTATTCTTTCCTTTAGTGATTAACAGCACTTAATCACATTAGATGCAATTACCTATTTACTTATGTCTCTCCCACTGAATTGAATTCCTGCAGAAGTCTCATTCATCTCTCCATCCTCACCCAGGACTATGCCTGGTCACTTATCCAACGCTGTCTGAATTCATCAATGTTATAACCGACATTTCCAGTATCACACTTCAAAATCTTGAACAGTCCCCATCTCTCACTGACACATCTCACTAACAACAGCTGCTCAATCTACTGGGTAAAAAAAGAGAAAATCCTCGTTAATGCAATTTCAAGTCATAATATTTATTATGTAATATATTTAAAACATTATTAATTTAGTTTTCAAAGTACTAGATAAATCCTATTAAAAAAAACTTTCCAATACAGAAACAGGAAGAAATAGAAAACAGAAATAGAAATAGAAAATGTAAGTAGACCAATCACAAGCACTGAAGTGGAGACTGTGATTAAAAATCTTCCAACAGGGCTTCCCTGGTGGCACAGTGGTTGAGAGTCCGCCTGGCGATGCAGGGGACATGGGTTCGTGCCCCGGTCCGAGAAGATCCCACATGCCGCAGAGCGGCTGGGCCCGTGAGCCATGGCCGCTGAGCCTGCGCGTCCGGAGCCTGTGCTCCGCAACGGAAGAGGCCACAACAATGAGAGGCCCGCCAAAAAAAAGCATCCACTTCACATGTATTCTTGGAGTTCCTTTTTTAGAATCCATTCCTTAATCGACACATTTCACCTGAGTCTCAATAAAAGATTCTAAAGCATCTACATCTCTTCTCAAGACAGAAAGAATATATTAGTATCAGTAGAGAAGGCTACTAATTTATATGGAAGATTAAACAGCTAACTAACTACTCTTAAAAGAAAAAAATATATGTCTGGCCTTATCACACCCAAATCTGATCCCCTATTCCAAATTCCCAATGGCAGCCTCTGACTGCTTATATAAGGAAGACTAGCTGGCCAATCAGCAGATGAGAAACAAACAGATCAAAAATTGTGTGTGGGGGGAGGGGATGGCTGATACACTTCTGAAAAGTGGTAGTTGGTATTGCTACTGCTAAGTGGGCGCACATAAAACTCTTAATTTATACATTCATTCAACAAATTTCTTGAGCACCTACTTTGTGTCAGGCACTGTTTCTAAGAGGCAGAGGTACAGCTGTGTGGACAAAGAATCCAAGCCCCTGCTCTGGTATGGCTTCTAGGCTCGGGGAGGGTACTTACTTTTGTGGAGCATGTGTCCAAAACCCTGATGTGATTTGGTGGCTTCCCTTTAATGGAGGCAAAGCTGATGTCAGCCTGTCTGCAAGGAGATAACATACCATGACAGGTGTGTACCTGGCAATCATCTTCATTCAGGATTAGATGCAGATCACTTTGCTCAGAAGAGTGTGCACATTATAATTAAAGTCAGAGAAACTGGGACTCAGTGACACTGAGGCTGAAATTAAAACTTCATAAAAATCAAAGGAAGTGTTGGAAGTTGATTTTTATAGTTTTAATAAAACTGTCTAGGAAAACTTTTCTGGAACTTGCCATTGACATTAATACTAGAAACTACGCCCAGTTTGGTAGTAATGAAACTAATAACAACTTCTTTTGTCTTTTTATTTTTATTATGTAACTCTTTGAAACACGAAAAGTAACATACATAATGCATTTGTAAGTTGTGAATTATAAAATAAACACCCATGCACCTACTATCTAGTTTAAGGACGGCATTAATTTCCTAGGACTGCTGTTACAAAGCACCACAAACTGAGTGGCTTAAACAACAGAAATGTATTGTCTTATAGTTTGGAGGTTAGAGTCCAAAATCAAGGTGTTGGTTAATTCCTTCTGAGGGCTGTGAGGGAGAATCTGCTCCATAACCCTGGCTTAGCTTCTGATGAATTTCTGGCAATCTTTATTGTTGCTTGGCTTGTAGATGCCTCACTCCAATCTCTGCCGTTCATCTTCACGTGCCATTCTCTCTCTTTGTCCTCACATGGCCATCTTCTTATAAGGAGCCCAGTCATATTGGATTCGGGATCCACCCTACTCCAGTACGACCTGATCTTAGTTGATTTCATCTGCAACAACTCTATTTCCTAATACAGTCACACTCTGAGATACCCGAGGCTGGGACTTCAACATACTTGAGGGGAGGGCGGGGAGTAATTCCATCCATAACAAGGGCTAGACTAGAACATTACTAATATCGTTACATCTATCTGCATATTTCTGCCTCCATTTCATTCCTCTGTATCCATCCCCCAGAGATAACCCCTATCTGGAACTGTCATCATTCCCTTGCCTTTTATTGTTTTATCACATAAATAACCAGATGAACCAATATGTAATTTAATTTTCCTTGTTTTGTAACTTAACCTTCTGTAACTTGTTTCTTTAATGCAAGATTTATAAGATTCACACATATTGTATACAGTAATAGTTATTCATTTACAAAATTCTATAGTCAATGTTTGGATATCCAAATTTTTAGAATATCATCCTATTAATAACCATTGGGAGTATTTCCAGTTTTTTGTTCTTAGGAAATAATCTACTATGAATAATCTTGTATTTATCACTTTGTGTAGGAGTTTCTCTAGGATATATACCTAGAGTGAAATTACTGGGTCATAGCATATGAAAATGTCTAACTTGCCAAGATAAGGCTGTGCCTAAGAGATTTCCTTTACATTTGTGATAACACTTGCAATTGTCTATCTGTTTAATTATTACCAACCAGATGGTTGTAAAGTGATATCACATTGGGAAACTAAATTATATGTCTCTTTGCATTCCTGTTTCTTCTTCTGTGAAATATGTTTGTCTCTTTTGTCCAAATTATTACTGGGTTATTTATCTTCTTATTAATTTTTTATGTGTTCCAGATACTAATCCTCTATCAGTTGTAGAGAAAACATCTTTTTCCAAATCACAGCTTGCCTTTTCATTTTCTTTACTATCATTTCTTTGCTATCATTTTTTTTACAAGCAGTGCTTAATTTAATGGTGTAAAATTTAAATATTTTTAATCTCACATTTTACGCTGTACTCTAACATTTTTTGTGTCACATTTTAAAACGCCTTCCAGAACCTGGATTATAAAGATATTCTACTATATATTTTCTAAATGTTCTAACATTTTTGTCTTCCACATTTGAGTCTTTAATCCTTCAGATAATTATTTTTGAGTATTTGTGAAGTAGGAATCCAGGGTTTTTCTCCATATGGATAACCAACATTTGTGATGCCATTATTAAAGGATCCCACTATTATGGGTTGAATTGCGTCCCCCAAAATGCAAATATTGAAGTCCTAACCCCCAGCACCTCAGAAAGTGACCTTATTTGGAGATAAGATCTTTACAGAGGTAATCAAGTTAAAATGAGGCCATCAGAGTGGGCCCTAATTCAATCTGATTGGTGTCCTTATAAAAAGGGGAAATTTGGAGACAGACACACAAGGAGAACACCATGTGAACATGAAGATGACCCAATTACATGCCATGGAAAGAGGCCTGGAAGAGAATCATAGCCCTCATAACCCTCAGAACGAACCAATGCTGCCAACACCTTGATTTTGGACTTCTAGCCTCCAGAGCTGTGAGACAATACATTTCAGTTGTTTAAGTCACCCAGTTTGTGGTACTTTGTTATGGCAGCCCTATCAAATTTGTACATCCTCCCTTCCCCACTAATCTGAAACATATATCTCTCACGGACCGAGTTTCCATATATGCATAGGGAAATTATTATTCATTGACAGACCTACCATGCTCAGTGGTTCCCACTGGACTCTGGTCCCCCTCGGAAGTACTATTTGGGAAGTGCTATTGTCATCCTTAGGATAAACTCTGAATTCTTTAAGGGTGGTTTTCAAGGCTCTTCCTAATCTATGCCCCTACTTCTGCCCCGAGGTTTAACTCTCATTCCTCACTGCTCGAACTCTTTGCCTCAGCAACACTGACATCCTCAACTCCTACAACCTGTCCCTTGGCCTTCTGCCACCTCTATCTTTAGCAATCTTCCTCCAACCCCTCACACGTTGCCTGATCCCTATTCAGGCTTCAGTGCTCAAAAGTTATTGTGGTTTCTGTACATCATGCTAACTGCATGTCTATCATTGCCATTGTATTTCCAGCACCTTGCACATGCTGTGGAAGTGCTCATGAATGAGTGAATGAATGAATGAATGAAGTAGACATACTACAGAAGTGGAAACCCAAGCACAAAGAAGTAACTTCCCTGATTAGAGTGGCAAGTACATGTGACAAAACCAAGTCTATCTGACCACAAAACCCATACTCTTACCAACTCTTCGTATTGCCTCTGGGTTTAATAAAACATAAAGTGCTGTCCTTTATGCACAGGGTTTGTTGCTGCTAAGCCTACCACAAGAAGGACAAATGCCTGTATTGTTTTTCTTTTGGTGCAAGAAGTTTTTCAATAATCCATCTACGTCCTTTCACAAGATCCAAGACCCACAATGCCACTTTTTTAGCACTGATGTTTTTGTTAACTCTTCAAGACAGGCAGAATGGAAAGCCTATGAGGTGAAAAGATGGGAAAGGTTGGAAGGAAGCAGAATAGCAAGATAATATTTATTGACTTCCTGCCCTGTGCCCAGCACTGTGACAGGCTCTTTAAATGCACACATCAACACCATCAGATGGTCATTTTATCCTCACTACACAGAGGAGAAAGGAAGAAACCGAAGCCCAAAAAACATAAATTCTTTGTCCAAGATCACACAGCTATGATGAAAGTGAGATGCAACCCAAACCATGAGGTGCTCAGCAATTTCTGCTTCGTTCAGGGACAGGGGGCCATGCAGATCCTCTTAAAACTCCTGTCTATTCCCACACCTCCCCATCAGCCTGGACCCTGTCCCTGGCTAGTCCCTCTGGAGCCCTGGATGCCTATCACCATTCACTATTTATTCTACAAGTTTATTAGACTCAAAGTGAGCAAGGTGTTATGCTAAGGACTTTTCAGATGCAGGGATCATGTAGCCCCAGCTTCTGCCTTCAAGAAACTTAAAATCTAGATTAGTATGCTAGTTCTTGTTAATGACCGATTTTTTACTTTTCTTTCCATTTCACCTTCATCCTTTTCCTGGCTCCCATTTGCCCTTTTGATACTTTTCTTCCTGATTTATTTGACTTCAATATTTCATATAGATAGCTAGGATCCAACTAAGAAGCAAATTTAATCCACCCAGTAAACTATCATTTTTAAGTGGCCCTGAGCAGGTGAGACACAAGACATACAGTGTTTGACAAAAGTGAAAGTGGCAAGCAAGAGTTTGCATCAGGGGAGAGAATGGACCAGATGCAGCATCACAGAAATGCCTGAAGGCACTGGGGACCCCACAGGGGCCAAAAAGGAAGACAGTGTTATGCAAAGAAACTTTGTCTCCTTCACTATTTTTTGCATGCTTGCATATGAAAAGATATAGAATTTACATCTGTTGAGAATTGGCTATGTCTCAATGCTAAACACTTTACATATGTATTCAATTAACTTACCCTAGAACTCTATTAAAAGAGGCAAAATCATGATCTTCGTTTTGCACAGAGGCAACTGAGGCACAGAAAGATTAAGGGGTTAAATTGCTTAACGGTAGAGGAGGAACTCAGTACCAGGTCTGTTCAACTCCTTGACCCTAACCCCTGGCCCAACCGCCTCCCTGAAAATGATAAGCAGTCAAGACACCCCCGCACGCTGTGGTTGGACACGCAGGGTTTTCCCAGTATTGGCAGCTGTCACGGAATGTCCTTTTGTGGCTAAGCAGTTATCAGGGGTCATCTTGATTCCTCATCTGCATTCAGTGTTTGTCCCGGGTTTTCACGTGAATGTCGCTTCAGTGACGTTTCAAAACACCCGCACCCAAATCCAGAGCAAATCTGAAACCACCATGAAAGATGATGAGACCATCCTTGCTAAAGTCAAGAAAACCTCCCCTTAAAAAAACATTAAAAATGAGTCCCTTGAACTGCAATTTAAGTAAAGAGAGCTTGAAGAAGAAAATAGTGATAGGTTCACTGCTCCTCCAGCTCAGCACAAAAGGGAAACTGCTTTTCTTGAAAGATGGAGCCATCTCAGCTGTGGAAACAAGAGCCACAAGCGAACTCCAGAGTAGGACTGCCTTCTTGGGCAGGCAGCCAGTGCCACCTTGAAATTTCTTAATCATTTTATCTTTGAACTGGTGTATTTAAGTGAAGTGCAGTGGGACAATGGAGCCTGCACCAAGGGCTTAGACCTCCAACTCCTGCACAATCCCACCTCCCTGGGATGGGCCTACCTGGGATGGGTTCTTGGCCACCCATTCCCCTGTCCCAGACCTCAGCCAGTCTCCTCTGACACCCCCAGCAGGTGACTGCTGCCTCCCTTTACCTGAGAAGGGGCCTGGCCACGAGCTTTGGTAGGGTGGAGATCAGGCACACACTCTGGTATCTCTGGGCCAAACATGGCTGCTGCCATTCCCACTCCGGGTGAGACTTGTCTGGGCCAGGACAGGACAAGCCTCTCACCCCCTCAACCAGGTACTGAGCACATCCTGGCACAGAGGTTTAAGATCTTGAGGGGTCTCCCATCTACCGTGGGTTGGGGCAATGGGCCCGTGGAAACAGAGAGCCACCTGGCTAGACTCCCTTGGCCCAAGTCCTCTACCGGGACACTGCACATGGGTCCCTTGTTTGAGGGGAGGAGGAACCCAGTAGCCATCAGGCCCCAGCAAATGCATACACACCTCAAATCACAGAACGGGACCCTTGGGTATCTGTGAGGGTTTTGCACTGGCCCCTATGCCCCGAGGGCTCCCTCAGCCAGCTCCAGGCTGCCGGATTTTCTCTTCTTCCTTCCAACCTTCCTCATTCAGTCTTGAGTTTGTCTCTGACCAGCTAGAGGCACCCTTGAAGGACAAGCCACAAAATACAAATTGTGTAATTTCGGTGACTCCACCCCAAAGTGAAATGTGATATTTGCATTTGAATTGGTATTGCACCATATAGAGAACAATAAAATTCATGCTAGTAATGTATTATTTTAGTATCTATTTTCTTAGAACATCAACTAGCAAATAAACAACACCAAGACAAGGCCAGAGACAGACCACAAAGGAAGGAAAAGCTTTATATTTTAGTACCTTTGCCCTTTTTTCTGCTTTTTGCATTTCTTTCTCAGCTTACACACATTGAACACTGGATCCTAGTTATCTGGGAACCTCTAGGCTATAACATACAATCAATAAACATTTGGTAAGTGAATGAATAAATTCCTGTAACAACTTTTCCCTTACGGCACTAAAAGCTTTCTACCTGCTAAACTGACAGAGAGGCTGTGACATCTATATTTTTGTATCTTCCCTAAAACTTAGCACATTTCCTTTGTTGATGATCATTAGAGTGTATTGAATCACCACATACATTTGTGTTTTCCCTTGTCTCAGTAACCATATCTCTCTAGACAATGTGAAGTGGAGATCAAAATTATAGGCTGAATAAATTTAAAACAAAAAATACTCTCAAGTTATCCAACACACAAGGCAGAAAAAAAAATTGAGAGGAAAAGTCGTTCTCAGACTGAATTGTGCAACTTATTAGCCACGTTCTCCACAACATGTTTCCTACCCAGGCAGAGCTGAGGCAACACATCTCATTTTCAAAAAGGCCAGTTAGAACTTATTCTAATGTGGTTGACATTGTTTCTTCTTCTATCGTGAAAATTTTTTTAATCAAATTGAAAGTTGAAAGCTCTGTATGGTCATGACTTTTTTTTAATTCAAAAAAAATTTGGCTTTCAGAGTGTGACTTCTCTGACTGTAAGAGGCTCTCATCTTGTGAAAGTGTCAGCCAGAGGCATTTTTCACTAATCAGAGGGAACAATGCTGCTGTTAGAATGCCGCAGCCTTGACAAATAGAAACTTGGCTCTTTTCACACATGCTGAGAGTTTGTTCTTTCACATCATCATAACTGAGAATAAATCTCTATTCTCAACAGGACAATCATCAGACAGAGATGTCTCCCTTTCCAGAACACCTCTCTTGCACATTGACTACCTTCTGTGTCTCTGCCACAGCTGATGGTTTAAACACAATTGAATGAGGGTCAAACTTTGTCTCAAAATGTGAACACTCTCCTGACACCTCTGTTCCTTTAGACAATCCCAGGTATCCAGCAGGTCAATATATTAGTCATCTTTGATGCCCCCTCTCTCCCTACCCCACCGATAGCTCAACATACCAACTCAGTCACTAATTAGCTGATCATCTTGGACAAGTCGCTGGACTCCTCTGATCTTCAGACGTCTCATCTACACACTGGAGAACAGCAGGCAATGGAACAGAAAAGAGAAATGACTAGGCTAGAATGCTCTTTAGGATTCTGTATTAGTTCTCCAGAAAAACAGAATCAATAAGGTGTGTGTGTGTGTGCTTGTGTATGCATGTGTGTGTGCATATATACACTACATATATATATTACACATATTATATATATATAAATTATATATAAAGTATATATTATATACATATATATGTAATATACTACATGAGTGTTCAGCCCACAGGCAGAGACCCAGAAGGACCATGCTCCAGTTCCAGTCTAAAGGCAGACCACTGGAGAATTCCCTCTCACTTGGGGATGCCTGCCTTTTTGTTCTAATCAGGTGTTCAGTGTATATACATATACACACACAACTTAGTGGCTCTGTTTCTCTGGAGAACCCCGATACAAAATCCTAATCCTACTGCTTGGTCTCTACATGAAAACGACCCTCCCATACATCATGTGGGTGGTCAGGGCACCAGCAGTTAGATAGCATTCCATACAGAGAACCAGTCACACAAGGAACTAGAGGACAGAATAAAAAACCAAAGGAAAAGCCTGTTTGTAAAGAGTGGGTGAATGAAGTGGAATGAGTGTAAGTCAGCCCACCGGACATGCAAGTGCCTAGGACTCTTCCCACGTACCCCATGGGCAAAGTCCACTCCAGTTCCCCTTTGCTTGTGGTCTGAGTCCACTGACTGCTCCATCAGAACAAGCCCAGGAATCTGCTAGAGAAGATTCTAACAAAGACAGGCACTCCCTGCTAATTCTACCACTGGTTTACTAATTTATTCAACAAATGTTTATGGGTTTAGCTTGAACAAAATTCTGGATACAATGATTCCAGACTTCCTGGAGTAAGTTTGCCATCAAGTTATACAGCTAAAACTTAAGTGGGCAAGAGGCCTTTGATAGAATTGGCATGGTAGACATCACCCAAATATAACATGTGAAGAAGAAAGAGGAGTTGAGCTCATAACCACACCACATCTACAGGTGATTTTAGAACTTAACCACATCAGGGTGTGGTATGGAAAATACTTTGGGTAAACCAGGCTGCCTCGGAAAGCCTGAAGGTACTTGGAATATGAAATGAACCACTGGGCCAGGATTAGGTTGGCAATCACTGTGTCATTGTGCCTTCAATTTACCAAGATATCTGCTCAAATTGGTCAGTCCAGGCTGTTCGGCCATGAGGGCCTGAGGCTGACCCATCCAACTAAAATGTATTGATAGTTACCCCTGCCTCACATGTGGAATCTGTCAGTTTCAGGTACATTAAATCCAGATATAGACTATACCAAAACTGCACACTGTAATCCAAAACCATATGCTAGAAGAAGAAAAAAATTAAGAAGAAATTATTTCATCAGTATTGTGAAGTTTGACCTTAAAATAATCAATCAAAACTTTATAAAACAAAAACAGGCAGTGATATCCACTGAAATTCAGTTTAAGTACAGTCCTCATGTATTTACACTCAAAAGCAATGGAAAACTATTGTCTCACACACATCATCAGTTAATTGATTTCACTCTTCCAAACTGGTGTTTTGAAACTAATTTAGAAGATGTCTCTGGGTCTAGGGTTATCCCCTAGTTTACCCTATCAATAATTTTTTTCAATTGAAGCCTATTTAACTTAACTGACCAGATATTTATTATCTTCTAGAAAATACCTTCTAGCAAATCTGCAAAATGGTTTCATTTTCCTAACAGTAGACTTTACGGTGGCTTCCACGCTCAGCTTGCAACTACCTCTCTGATCATCCTTCTCTACCTCGTCATCTTAATCACCCTGGCTTTTTTTTCCTACCTTAGGGCATGTGTACTGTTGTTCTCTCCGACTAGAATAATTTTCCCACAGATATCCGCTTAGCCAACTCCTTTACCAACTTCATGTCTTTGTTGAAATCTCCCCTTCTCAATGAGTTCTATTCCTAGTTATACTGTAAACGGTTCCCCCCATGCCTCAACAGCACCCCTGCATGGATCAGACCCTCTCCATCCCTCTTACCATGCACTATTTTCCCTCTTTTCCATAGTACTTATTAACTTCTAACATAATATGATTTCTTTCTTTATTGTAACTATTATTTGCTCTCTCCCCCTCTAGGATGACACCTCTGTGAATGCCTTAGTACCCCATGGCTGCAATAACAAACTACTTCAGACTCGGTGGCTTAAACAACGTAAATGTGTTCTCTTATGGTTCTGGAGCTCAGAAGTCCAAAGCCAGTTTCACTGGGCTAACACCAAGGTATCAGGAGGGAGGCTCTGATAAGAGGATCCATCTCTTTCTCTTTTTCAACTTTTAGAAGCCACCCTCATTTCGTGGCTTGTGGGCCCTTCCTATACCTTCATAGCACATCACTCCAATCTCCACCTTCCCCTCTCCTGAAGGAAAATCTCTCTCTGCCTCCCTCTTGTAAAGACACTTGTAATCACATTTAGGGCTCACAGGGATAATCCAGGCTAACCTCTTGTCTCAAGGTCCTTAACCTAATCCTACCAGCAAAATCCCTTTGCCACAGAAATTAACATATTCACAGCTTCCTGGGACTATGTCAACTTCTTTGGTGGGCATTTCTCAGCCTATCCCAATGAGGATAGGCATTCTGTCTGTTTTGTTCCCTCAGGTTATCTCAACCCAAACCTGGAACACAGTAAGGACTCAATAAATACCAGTTGCATTAATAAAGTTAAACTGTATAAGGTGAAATCATACAAGTAGTTTAAAATATTTAGTTGAGGATTTGACTGTATCATATGTGATCTTGAGAAGCATTCACAGAGAATTTCACAATGTGGTAAAGGCATCCAAAGAAGCCGTACTGCCTAGCGTTATTCACACAATTACTTTACCTCTGCCACATCTTAGAACATTTCTTTCTGTGAAAGAAATGAAGTCTCTATTGAATTGAATCACCCCTGAATGATTAGATTGAAATATGACCCCCTTTTGTTTCCTTTCTTTAAAATTATTCCACCTTTTCATTTTGTCTGTGTGCTGTACAATCTCTGTGAAGGACTACTTCTCGGGGTACATACATTCAGAGTTACTAATTCAGAATGTTTAACTAACCAGTCAACAGTTATTGAATGACATATTAGTCTTGGCATGCTTTTAAAATGTTTATTACCTCACAGAATTCCAGCTCCAGATAATAACCCACACTATTGACTCTCAAAAATGTATATTTTATAGGTGATTATTTGAGATTCATAAACCTTGTGGAAACAACCAGGAGCAGTGGTCACTCTCAGTTAATAACTATTGTATCTTTAATCCACCCTGTTAAGCAATTTATCAAGCTATGGATATAGGCTTTATTTATTTATTCATTCATCTTGCTCCACAAAAGATCTGACTGTAGCCTAAAGGGGGTTGTTTTAATAAACAGATGGCTAATAAAAAGGCAAGTTTATTTTTTAACTTATTTTTTATTGAAGTATAGTTGTACAATATTAAATAAGTTACAGGTGTACAATATAGTGATTCACAATTTTTAAAGATTATATTCTATTTATAGTTATTATAAAATATTGGCTATATTCCCCGAGTTGTACAATGTATCCTTGTAGTTTATTTTATATCTAATAGTTTGTTAAATAAAAAACGCAAGCTTATAGTGGGAAGCAGCTGCATAGCACAGGGAGATCAGCTCGGTACTTAGTGACCACCTGGAGGGGTGGGATAGGGAGGGTGGGAGGGAGGCTCAAGAGGGAGGGGATACGGGGATGTATGTATACACATAGCTGATTCGCTTTGTTATGCAGCAGAAACTAACACAACCTTGTAAAGCAATTATACTCCAATAAAGATGTAAAAAAAAAAAGACAAGCTTAGAATTAAAAATCAGGGCTGAGCAAAATACAAATAAGAGAGTAGGATAGCAGGGAAACTTATCAGCATTATAATGCAAGTTGTCAGCATTATAGAGTTACTGTATTTGAGTCTCATATTTGGATCTAAGCTTCTTAGTAGGTCTCTTGTAAAGGAAGAAATAGTCATATAGTTGTTTCAGACAAAGAAGGAAGGGAGAAATGCCAGTTCTTTAAGGTGGGGGGCGAGGACTGTTCCTAGCACGTGAATGAGAGATACCATGATGGGAGATGTATAACATGATGTGACATGTAATGTGCAAAGGTGAATAAGCACACTAGAGTCATAAAGATCTGGGTTTGAATACTGGCCCCACTACTTAACCTCTGTAAGCCTCAGTTCTCTCACCTGTTAACAGAGGTTTGTTGTTTTTTTTTAAGTCCCTACCTAAGGACATTATTGTAAAGAGTAAATGATGTCTTACATGCAAAGCAATTGAACATGGATAGCAATATCTACCTTAAAGGATTGCTGTACAGACTAAGTGATGCAAGTGTGTCAGGTAGATAGACACTGCACCAAAAGATTCAAGCAATCTTGGCTATCATTAACATCCACTAGCATTTTATGTCTAAGATAAATGTCCTACCTGGGAACCTAACTGGAAGCTTAAAGTTAAATGTGAGGTTCTAGTGTACTGTTTTGTATTAATAACAATAGGCTGGAATTAATTTGACAATTTCTAAATATATTACCAACTTTGCTATAAATAACGGTAATATCTAGTATTATTGAGTGTCTGCCATACAGCCAGACATTGTTCCCAGTAATTCACACATACCGTATCACTGAATCTTCAGTACAACCCTATAAGGAAAATACTATTCTGTTCCTCATTGTACAGTTAAAGAAACTGAAGTTCGAGGAGTCTAAATAGCTTGCCTAACGAAGCCCAGCAAGGAAGTAACTGATAACTCTAGTTCTCTCCAGATTTGATTGAACAAATTGTCACAACCTTATAATAATAGCAGACTGGAAAGTTCAATGAGAGAACATCTAATGTAACTCCTCATTTTAAAGATGGATGGGTTTCCCTGGTGGCGCAGTGGTTGAGAGTCCGCCTGCCGGTGCAGGGGAAACGGGTTCGTGCCCCGGTCCGGGAAGATCCCACATGCTGAGGAGCGGCTGGGCCCGTGAGCCATGGCCGCTGAGCTTGAGCGTCCGGAGCCTGTGCTCCGCAACGGGAGAGGCCACAGCAGTGAGAGGCCCGCTTACCACAAAAAAATTAAAAAAAAAAAAAAAAAAAAAAATAACAAGTGATGCTGCTATGTGTAGATATAGTTATATTTCTCAGAGTGTAAAATATGATCTTTTCTAACATAATAAATGCTTATTTAAAGTGTCTTTTCTCTAGAGTCCAATAAGAAATTAATTAAGTAGTAAGAGCTCTTTAACACCAATAAAAAGTAAAAGTAAAGTTTTAAAATAATAGTTCAGAGAGGGGTTTTTTTAAAGTATTAGATTGAATATTTGAGGAAAAAAGTTGTATGACTCAATCTTTAAAAACATTTCATTTTAAAATTATTCAAAAAACTGTATTTATAACGTGACAGCATGTTCCGTCTCCTAATGGTTCCCAGGGTTCTAAGTTCAAAAAGAGAATTTGCATACCTTTATGTGTGCAGTGTGGAGGGTGAGGTAAGCTGAAACTGGTACAGGCTAAAATAACCAGCTACAAATAAGAAGTAACAACCAATGGCTCAAATGAATTCACTTTCTTTTAAAACCAAATAACAATTAAGGAAACGATTTTTAATTACTGAAGCAGTAACAATCTTAACTGTGAAACTATTACTATGCCCACCAGCATTTTCTGTCTATAAGCACTGAAGACAGATTTTATGATTCATAGCTCTCAAAATTCTTTCTTGGTATTTTTATGAGGTTCAAGATGATAATTTTATAAAAACTAAAGCCTAGATTCTCTGGACATCTTCCAGAAAAGAAATGTTTAGGGATAATATGAAAAATAATGTTAGCCATTCACCAGCATCTGTAGAAAACTCAGGAATGTAGACCGAGTGATTCAGAGGGACAGAAAGCAGAAGTGCAAAGACTCTGGGAGGATCCCCCCCAATTCGGGCTGTTCCCAGCAGCTGCAGGCAGCTGACCTGGCAGGGCAGAAGTTTGGCACTGAGCAGCCCCATTCTCCCAACCCACAGGGCCTATGGGGATAAGTGAGTATTAAACATCTCTGAACTGACTGTGCAAAAGGTTCCAAACAAATGCTTGGGTCTTACTCTCATTTCCCCGATTAAAAAAAGGCAAAGATGAAAAAGTTCCATTTGAAAAATAGTCATTTTTCACTGTTCATCAAAGGAAAACCTGAAAATATGTATGATTCTAATTAGATTTTCTTTTTTGCTGTTTAAAAAACAGTTTACCAATGTGTAATGGAAACTTAGGAATTTTAGCTAATAGCAATATGTTTTACTTATTATTTTTTAAGTAGAAGTTCAAAATTTTCAAAATAAAAATATATATTATATGATTAGATTGAAAATATTTCCCAAGAAATGACAAGATAAATGTTCATGAAGATAAATTGTTTTAACTTTTCCTATTGTTTTAATGAATATTACAAATATTAATATGCACACTTAAGAATAAAATATCAAGTTGCAAAAAAATTGGATCACAAAATATCACTCCCCTACTTCTCTCACCTTCCCTTTTTGAAGTAAAAAAATAGTTTGTGGAAAGATCATTGAAATATAAAGCATACTAGAAGGTAGACTTAAAAAGAATAAGATAGTCAAGGCAGAGAGAAGTAACACTGACAAAAATAATTATTTGCAAAATTTTCATAACTGTATAAGAAATTGTACAACTGAAATCCATACATTCCCTGTCATAAGATATCATTAAAAGTGAAAATTTATTTACTTAACAAATAATTTTTGAGGCATTGCTATGGCATTGGGTAACACTCTGAGAATATAGCAGTGAACAAAACACCAAAATCCCTTCCCTTGGGGAGCTTTCATTCTAAGGGAGGAGACCTGGGTCCTGGAACTAGCTGTTCCCTCTGGCATAACTGCTCTTACCGTGTTTTCTGTCGACTCCCTCTCGTACTTCAGGTCTCCAGTTTGGAGGTAACCAGACTAGCTCAGGAAGGCTATGATGGCAGCTTGGAACCAGGTGGTGGAAATGTGAGAAGTGGTTGAACATATTTTGAAGGTAGAGTCAGTAAGATTTACCGATGGATTTGACACAGAGTGGAAAGAAGAGCCAAAATGCCTCCAAGATCTTGGCCAAAGCAACTAAAGGATAGAGTTTCTATTAGCTGAGAAAAGTAAGACTAGGGGTAGAGAAGGTTTGGTGAGGGAGGCAGGAATTCAGTTGCAGATATGTTAAGTTTTAGATGCCTGTTAGAACTACAGGTAAAAGTGTTGATCAGGCAATTGCATACATAAGCCTGGAGATCTGACTGAAGATGTAAATATGGGGAATGTCTACCTATAGATTATACTTAAAACTAGGGAACCAAATGTGATCACCAAAGGAGTAATAAGTATAGACAGAGGTAAGAAGAAGAAGGGCTTTTATACTGAGTTCAGGTTGATGACAAGGGAACAGAAAAAAAAAAAAAAAAAAAACTAAGAAGAAGCAGATACGGAGAAGGCAGAGGAGGGAGAGAGGGGAGAGTGGGGGGGGGGCGGGGGGGGGGAGTAAAGAAAAAAAAGTAAAGGTAAAGGACAAAAAAGTAATCAACTATGACAGATACTACCAGGAGGTCAAATAAAGTTCTAAGAATTGATGTTTAGGAAAGTGGAAATATCTGGTGACTTAGACAACAACAACTAAATACTATATTAAACTAAATATTATACTAATACTATGTATATTAATATACATACTATACTAAGTACTATATATTATGAACTACATACTATATATAAATCAATATATATTAAATACTAAATACTGTAATTTGTTCTTTGTGCCGTATTATGAGAAAGTCTGGAAAGTGAGTTATGAAGTCAGGTCTCAAACCCAGGTCTTCAGACCTCAAATTTTGTTTATACAATTTATATAATCTTAGTATGTATAGATAAGCGCCAACGATATTTTGATCTGCAGGGCATTCGTATGTGGCTGTTTAGGTGCCCAACAAAGGGAGCAAGTGGGCCCCTAAGTGTGTGAATTTGCAAAGCTGTGTACTATCGTGTAGGCTAATTTTCTCTTGTACCACATTGCAAACATTTCTCATGAGGTCACATTTGGAGACTGTTGGCATGTAGACAGTTTTTAAAATTGTAGGTGAGAGTGAAATAACCTTGGAAGAAATAAAGATAAGTAAAAGAGGAAGGCTACTAAGATGTTGAGCATAAGAGAAAGGAAGAAAAATCAACATAATATGGAGGTCATTGGTGAATTTAACAAAAGAAATTTCAATAGGTGATGGGGCTAGAAGCCAGATTGGAAGAGGTTTAAGAGTAAATGGAGGTGAGGAGGAAGAACAACATGTGTAAAAATCTCTTTCAAAGAGCGCTGTTTTAGGGCTTCCCTGGTGGCGCGCAGCGGTTGAGAGTCCTCCTGCCGATGCAGGGGACACGGGTTCGTGCCCTGGTCCGGGAAGATCCCACATGCCGCGCAGCGGCTGGGCCCATGAACCATGGCCGTTGAGCCTGCGCGTCCGGAGCCTGTGCTCCGCAACGGGAGAGGCCACAACAGTGAGAGGCCCGCGTACCACAAAAAAAAAAAAAAAAAAAGAGTGCTGATTTACATGCATTAACTCATTTTATTCTCTCAACAACCTCGTGAAATAGGTACTCTTATTATCCTCATTTTACACATGAAGTAATTTGTCCAAGGTCACACAGCTATTAAGTGCTAGAGTTGGAATTTAAAACCCGGTCACTCTAACTCTTAAGCCCATTCTCTTAACTATTATTCAATATGGCAAGCTACATAGCACAAGATAAAATACAGATTTTGATATACAGTGATTCATTTGTTTAATGTACAAGAGTTAAATCAGACTATAAATTCTTAGATGTTTACCTAACACAGAAGCAATTCTGAATATCTGAAAAACTAGATTTGGTATTCAAAAACTGGTATTTATAATAGGGGACTGAAATGTTAATAAATTCATGAAATATTCACTCATCACTTCCTGTGTACTTAACACAATGGTGAGATAACACCAAGCATAAGACTTGTCTGTTCTCAACTACCTGAACCCACTTGGCTACTGCATTGCTAAAATGATGAGCCAAACCATCAACACTGTGTTTAATCTAGGTAGAATTTGCTTATATTTCTATGTGGGACAGTGGAAAGAGATATTTGCAAGGCTATTTTAAACTCATTTTGAAATACTCAAGTCTAGTTTATTTTCCAGGCACTTTTAAAACTGTGAAATGTTAATGTTGCAACACTCTTTATCCATTTTTCTCCTTTATCATCTGATGACTTCAAAATAATATATATTAGGTATATACTCACACTTTACAGGTGATGTGATTATAAAATATGTAGTACCACATTGTTAAATGATTCTTATGTCCTGACTTTCTAGCTTGGATTTCAAGAGGTATACAATTGAGTGTTTTATTTCCATTCCTATGTTCTTGAGAAGAATTTCCTTCAGTGTTAAGTTCTTCCAGCAATTATCACACCACAATGTGTCCATTCTACTACACCAATCAAAATCACAAAGTTCTTTTATTAAATAAATCTGTAAATTTTTATATTCTTCCTTGTGTTGCCCTAATGTTTCTCCAGACCTTTTAATTTTATCACAGGATTTTTCCATGAGTTAACTTCAGCCAAATTCTTAACATTCATGTTTGGTTTTTATGCAGCATTGCTTCCCAAATTCTCCACAAGTGATTTACTACTGGACTGACAAACTAGAAAATTCTCTAGGAATTTATGTGTACTTACAAATAGTCTCTGCAATATATGGTGTGTGTATATTCAACTCCACTAACAATTAGTAATATATATATATATATATACATATATATCAGTATATATGAATAATAATATTTTTGTTATTATTAATAGTGCCATGTTCTCTGACACATATTTGGAAATAACAAATATTCTCAGAAAATAATTCAATATAAAATTGATAAGAATCTAAATTCTAAATCAAGGTAGAACAATGCAATTGCTCTATTCCACTTATGTATATATGGAATATGCTATATTATATATAGTTATATTTGTTTATTTTAAAATTAATTTATTTAAATTATACTAATAAATTTAAATTAAATGAATATATATTGATTTAATATATAATTATATATTTATGTATATACTGTTAGTGATATTGTTCCACCTTAATTTGGATTTCTGACTGTTATCAATTCGACAAGTTGGATTATTTTCCAAGAATACTTGTTATTTCCAAATAGCTGTCAGAGAATATCATGCCTCTATATAAACAGAATGTTGCTGAGCAGCCAGAGTTTGGCATCTTTCTTGACTGGGAGATGCTGCCAGACTTTATCGTCAGTTGAATAGCAACTGAGCTTCTGCTGATGCTGGAGATCCACTCCCAACAAAAGCTCCCAACACAGCTCCATTGTCATGCTCATATCATTTAAGGAACAGCATGCCCCTGAGATTATGCTCACCAGATCAAGCATAATTCTGGGACTTAGTTGAGAATTGGAAAGGGATTGCAGTCCTCTTTGCAACCCCAGTTATTGGCACACAAAATACGCCACAAATGTTTGCAGAATGAATGAGGATAATGCATAAGAAGGCAGAGTTAATTTAACAGTGTCTCTAATACTCCATTATAATTCTGTACCTCCTTTCCACCAACAGAATAATTTGAAACTGTCTCAGTTTCCTTAATTCTTCAACTCCCCAATCCCTTTTATCGAATCCATTGGTAAATTTAGTTGGTCCCACTTCTAATATAAACCCTGACTCCATCTATTCCTCCCACTTCTCTGCCCCACAACATAGCTCAAGCCGCACTCTAAGTCTCACCTGGAATACTACAATAGCCTTCTTGCTAGTCTCCTGCTTCCTCTTTTGTCTACCTCCAATGTTCCGTACAACTCCCAGAACAGGTTTTTAAAATATAAATCTAAATAATGCCACTGACTTGCGTGACATGCACCAACATCTTCCCAATACGCTTAAATGAAAGCCAACCTCTCTCCCCCAAAAGTTCGGCATGATCTAGGTCCTGTCTACCTCCCAACTACATCTTTCGCCATTCTTCCCTGAGCTCACACATCTCCAAGCACACGAGCCCAGTTATAGTTTTCCAGATACACAAAGATCTTCAAGATTTGCACACATACTCTTTCCTTTGCCAGTTTGAAAGCATAAGAGAAAACCCTTCCCCAACAAGGGCTTGATTCTTTAATGTCAGGGAGGATACCTAGACATTTTCTGATGAGATTTTTTTGACTCCATAGCTGTAAAGAAAACGCTACATACGTTTTAATTTTTTTTAAAAATTATCCCCAAATGAAAGGGAATCAAATAGGTGTTAGATTTCTATTCTATATTATTAAGTATAAGAATTTAAAACATAGATCCCTTAGCAGCTACTAGAAAAAAATAGAATTCTGAGAAAAAGAACTGTGACCTCAGAAATACTTGTTAGATCCAGGAGAGAAAAATTAAATAAGGTAACAGAGGATTAGAATAACTCGATAAGCTTGATTTATTAGTATGTAGAATTTTGTACCCAATAAAATACTCATTCTTTTCAGATATCATGGAATTATCTTAAAAATTAATGATATAGCAAACCATAAAAGCAATCATAATAAATTCCAAAATGTATAATTATTACAGTGTGCTTCACTAACCACACTGTGATAAAATCAATTCTTACTAGCAGTTGTCTTCCACACTCCCACCATCCAGCTAACCATCTGCAACTTTAAAAATCTTCCTCCAAATAATTTGGGTTAAATAGAAATTGATTCTGAAATTATAGAATTTTTAAAGTGAAAGGCAACGATAACACATTGAAACAGTAAGATGAAATCGAGAAGCATGGGATAAAAATAATACAACCCCAAACGTATTTATTAGAAAATAAGAAATATCAAACAAGTTAATTCACCATTCTTCTAAAGGAGCTAATGAAGGAATAAGTAAGTAAGCCAAAAGGGAGTCAGAAGAAAGAATTCGTAGAGATAGAAGCAGAAATTAATAAACTAGAAATGTAATATTTCTAGAAATTATGAAATGAAATCTTTTCTAGCATGAATAAGACAGACAAACATCTAGCAAGTCTGAAGAAAAGCAAAAAAGAGAGAGAACAAATAATATGCAAAATTAGCAATAAGAAAGCCAATATAGTCACAAATACAGATGAAATTGAAAATCTAAATAAAATGGGTGATATTCTAGAGAAAAATAAATTATCAAAATTGGCCCAAGAGGGATTGGCTCAAGATGGCGGAATAGGACATGAGCTCACTCCCTCTTGCAAGAGCACTGGAATCACAACTAACTGCTGAACAATCTTCCACAAGAAGACACCGGAACTCACAAAAAATGATACCCTACATCCAAAGACAAAGGAGAAGCCACAGTGCGACAGTAAGAGGGGCTCAGTCACGATAAAATCAAATCCCATAATCACTGGGTGGGTGACTCACAAACTGGAGAACAATTATACCATAGAAGTTCACCCAATGGAGTGAAGGTACTGAGCCCCACGTCAGGCTTCCCAACCTGGGGTTCTGGAACCGGGAGGAGGAATTCCCAGAGAATCAGACTTTGAAGGCTAGCGGGATTTGATTGCAGGAATTCAACAAGACAAGGCAAAACAGAGACTCCACTCTTGGAGGGCACACACAAAGTAGTGTGCACATAAGGACCCAGGGGAAGGAGCAGTGACCCCATAGAAGACTGAACCAGACCTACCTGCTAGTGTTGGAGGGTCTCCTAAAGAGACAGGGGTGGCTGTGGCTCACCACGGGGACAAGGGCACTGGCAGCAGAAGTTCTGGGGAGTAATCCTTGGTGTGAACCCTCCCGGAGCCCACCATTAACCCCACCAAAAAGCCTGTAGCCTCCAGTGCTGGGTCGCCTCAGACCAAACAACCAACAGGGAGAGAACGCAGCCCCATCCATCAGCAGACAAATGGGTTAAAGTTTTACTGAGCTCTGCCCACCAGAGCAACACCCAGCTGTACCCACCATCAGTCCCTCCCATCAGCAAGCTTGCACAAGCCTCTTACATAGCCTCATCCACCAGAAGGAAGACAGCAGAAGCAAGAAGAATTACACTTCTGCAGCCTGTGGAACAGAAACCACATTCACAGAAAGATAGACAAAATGAAGAGGCAGAGGACTATGTACCAGATGAAGGAACAAGATAACTGAGGGAATCTGTAAAATTACTAACAAAATAAGAATTCCCACTGACAGCTACTATTCACCATTACTCCACATGACCTAGCCAAGCATAAAAGGAAAAGAATAAGAGGTAAGTATTGGAAAGGAAGAAAAAATAGTATTTGCAAATGATATAATTGCCTACATAGAAAATTCAAGATCAAGATTGTCCATTAAATTATGTGTGTAAACTGGTCTCTACACTCAGTGAACTCACAATTTATCCAAGCCGATGTATATGTAGTCAGAAAGAGGTGAAAAATAAGGATAAGAGAAGGAAAAAGATCACTGAACATAAATAAATCAGTTAATAATTTCCCCATTTTATCTCAAGAGTAGCAACAAGACTAGAGGAAAAACACATATCCCTTGATCTGAATTTTGTATTCATGGAAAATTATATCAATCCACATGATAGTAGATAATACAATAAGAAGTAAATCTGCTTATAATTAGCTGTGTGACCTTTGACGTGGTAACTTACCTAGGTGCAAGATTTGGTTGAATCTCAGAATTAAGAAGAAAATTACAAATCACCTAATATGAACCAAAAGCCTTATAAATATTTACATTGCTGTAACATATCCACTTCAGAGAATGTCTCATTAGAAAGAAGTCAAAAATATGCACAATGATGCTCACATCAGATTTTAAGAGTGCAACATTGCAAACTTCAATGCACACAAAAGGCTATTTGCTTAAAGAAATTACAGTACATCCACACTGTGTACCTAAACTGTGTTTACTAAACTGACCTTAAAAATACCATGACCACATGAGAAATGTTTGCTAAGTGGTACAAGAGAAAAGTAACCTACAAAAGAGTGTACTGTGTGATCGTAGCTTTGCAAATTCACACACTTAGGGCCCCACTTGTTCCCTTTTCTGGGCACCTTTGAGCAGAAATAATCTAAACAGCCACATAGGGATGCCCTATGGATCAAAATATTACTGGTGCTTATTTTCACATACTGAGATTATATAAAGATGACTTGTATTTTCCTCTTAGGCTTCCCATGTCTGCAAAATCTACACAATTCTTTGTAACCAAAAAATAAATTTAATAAATGGTATTTAACTTACGTAGGTTAACCACAAAACCTGTTTTTAGTCCTCCTGAATAATACTCCTGCTGCCTTCTTCCCTTCCATGTTCAAAGGTCTCCAATGAGGTGACCTAAGGATCCCCAGGAAGACTTCTCAACTGTGAGAGAATTTGTTCTTGTGTTCAGCTGTAATCTGATTCCCTATAGCTTCCATTCAGTGGTCATGGAGAATAAGTTTATTCCAGTTATAAACAATAGTTCTTCAAAAGTTTTTAAGATATCAAGCATGGAGCATTTATTCTTCTTTTCTCCAGGTAAAATATCTCCTGGCTTTTTACATCTTTCCTCTTGGTAGCATAGATTTGTAATATTTCCCTCAATGTGTGAAAAGATCTTTCAACATATTTAGAGGGTGAAAGAAGTGAATATAGTCTTGGCCAGTTTCTCCAACAAGAACAGGCATGGTAAAAATAATAGCTGGAGTATCACTTTATGACATAGCATTCTTGCTACACTGCATTTGCTAATTTAAAACAGCAATGTTGTTCAAATTATCAATCTATTTTTGAAAGAATAAGTGCCTGCTTATCAAGTATGTAAGCTGGGGTTAGGATAAGTCACAGCCTGAAAGTTGTTCAAGTAGCAAAAACTACATTCTTTGTCATTTTGTTCTGTTGTTCAAGAACTCTCATAATGACTCCATCTCTTGGGTAAGGAGTCACCAAAAAGAACTGTTCCACCCATTTCTATGTGGGAGATGAGAGAGAGAAAGAATGAGGCTCATTATTAGTGAGAAACTTCTCAGCCCCAAAGATTTATAAAGATTGCTCGTAACAGACTCTCTTAACAAAAAAGTTCCGATAAAAGCAAGCAAAAGTATATAAAGCATCCATGCAGGCTTGTAAAACTACTTAGTCATACAAGAAAACTTACAGTATAAAGTAAACAGGAGGAAACAGAAGTATGGAATTGAAATATGGGATTGAGGAAAATGTGGTAACATTCAAGTATGACAAAGGTTAAAGGCGTTACCACAGTCACATCTCTGGACAAAGAGTTGGGTGACAGCCATTGGAGGAGGAAGGAGGAAAGCATAGCTGTCCTCTCTCACCCTGAGTCCTTGACTTTCCATCACTGAGACACTTTGGCGTATAAGGAAGATGACTCCACAAAGCAAGGTCCTGAATTGTCTTCAGTTCCCTGTGATAATTTTTCAACTAGGAGATTAAGACACGGAAATCTTCCCCAAACTTTGTTTCTGCAGTTATCCCCTTGTCCTGCATTGTCAATCTCACCAGGTCTATTCAATCATCCTGAAGTGTTCAGACATTCTCTAAAAGTCTTCCTTCCTCGGCACCACCCACACGCTACTGTCCCATATTCCTGCTCTGCTTCAAAACAAAGCTTAGCAAAAAGTCTCACAATACCCTGTAACCACTTCTCTATCTTCTGAACCCTTTTCTTTTCAACATTTTAATTAATTTTTAATTAAATAAATATGCATATTCATTGTACCTAGTGAAGGAATGCAATGGTATAAGGATGTTTTATGTAAGGTCACCAACGTTAATAACATGGTTTGTATTCATCCACATGCCCTTCCATGTGTGCAAACATATATGCATGTATAGAGGGGCTTTAGGTTTTTGTGGTTTTTTGTTTGTTTCATTTTTATTTGAGTATGGTGGATTTGCAATGTTGGGTTAGTTCCTGCTGTACAGCAAAGTGAATCTGTTATACATATACATATACCCACTCTTTCTTAGATTCTATTCCCATATAGGTCATTACAGAGTACTGAATAGAGTTCCCTGTGCTATATAGTAGGTTCTTATTAGTTACCCATTTTATATATAGTAATGTGTATATGTCAATCCCAATCTCCCAATTTATCTCTCGCTCCACCTTTCCCCCTTGGTAACCATAAGTTTGTTTTCTACATCTGTGACCCTATTTCTGTTTTGTAAATAGGTTCATTTGTACCATTTGTTTTTAGATTGGGGGCCTTTACTATCATTGCTTGTTCTTACAGAGTGAAATTGCATGGCATAAATTATTTGCTACTTGCTTTACCAATTTGACAGTTCGTGATAGAATCCACTTCAGTATGGCTTCTGACCTCCCATACCTCTGAAAGTACTTGTCAATATCACTGTATTACCCCTGTGTTACTAACCACCTCCATGCTGTCAAGTATAATGATCACTTCTGTAGTTTTCACCCTCCCCTGGCTCCCAGCAGAGTATGAAAGGTGACCACCTTCTTAAAGCACAATCTTCACTTGATTTTGTGATGCCTCAATTCCTGGCGTTATTCCTATCTCTCTGGGTGTCTCAGCAGTTTCCTTTGTTGGCCCCTTCTCTACTGACACCTAAATGTTGGATGTCTTGGGCTTTTTTTCACTTTTCTACCTCTGCAAACTTAATTTGACATCTAATAGAAATTTTATATTTCTCATGTTCAAAATTGAATTGATCTTCATCTCCAGCTACCCATTCACTCCAACAAATATCCAAGTGGATCATCAGGAAGGTAGTGGATATACAAGTTTGGAGATCAGGGAAGAACTATAATATATGAGTCATAGTAATAGATGATTTTAAAGCCATGGGCGTGAATGAAATAAGCTAAGGAGAGATTATACTCAGAGGCTTCCCCAAGCCCTTTGAAGAAATCAAAGAAAGTAGTGTTTTATTAATTTAAAGTTTGAGTGATTTTTAAAAGAAAAATGCAGCCTGGAGACAGCAATAGATTATTTCATGACCATGGATCAGTCCTTCAGTCCTAAAAAAGAGGCTCTCCTTACAGCTATTTGAATGGCTCAGTGGGAAAGACAAGACAGTCAGGGGTTAGAGACCTACAGGACCCAGACTGAGCCTGGTTGCCTCCAGCTAGGGTGACAAAGGCAGTGCCAGGGGCCCCTTTCCCTAATTGGCTTTCACACACAACCTTTACTCCAGCTGCACTTCTTTGTCAAAAGCCAAAGAGTAACTATCTGACCATCATCTCTTCATTATCTGTAGAAGGAAGCTCATTCCTTGAGCTATATGTTGTTTTGAGAAATATAAGAATAGTAAGTGAGCTTCTCTGAGTTCCTTATCTGAAAATCAATCCCACTGCTAGAGCCAACTGAGCAAGATGAAATGCTGAAATCAAATTGCTGACCTATAGAACATGTGGGCTGAATGACAGTCACATAAAATCAATGAAATAACCATGAATTCTTGTCTGCCAGGTCAAATTAACTCTTAAGTCTTAAAAAAAATGTAGTTATTTTAAACAGATCGCACATGATAGTGATCAGCCTTTTTGAGGAAGAAAATGTGATTGTGTAGTTTGGGATTTCTGTCTCTCTCTGAGTTATGGAAAACTCATTTATTGTGAGGCTGAGCCTATATAATAATACTTAACCAATAACATGTCCAAACAAGTGTTTAATGTCATATATTCCTAGAATCGGGGGAATGAACTACTGTTTTGAGGAAATCAAGAGTATCAACTATGAGTATTCACAAAATAAAAGCATTCATATTCTACCTTAGCAATTCCTTCCAATTCATTATCACATCGGATATCAAGTAAGTTCTGGGATGGAAGATCTACAATCTAGATAGTGACCCAAAGGAGCTATACCTCCAAAAGCAACACTCATTCCTTTGTTCAGTAACAAAACACTGTTTGTCACCCACTATGTATTAGACACTCAGCCCTGGAGAGACACCTGCATGACACACACCCACTCCTTCAAGGCACCCATAGCCTAGCGGGAACACGATTATGAACTGTGAATATTATATATACAATGATTGGGTGTATATATACTATGAGGATGTGGGTTTTTTTTTTACTTTAACCAATTAGAAAGGAGTTTACAAAGGACCAGGGAACGTTAGAACATTAGTAAATTGATGATGCTGAAGAAAGGATTTATCCAAATCATGGAAATAAGGGGGGAAAAAAAAAAGAATTTCAAGAAGGTCACATTTTAAAAAGGTCATAAAAAGAGTTGGATGGGGCTTCCCTGGTGGCGCAGTGATTGAGAGTCTGCCTGCCGATGCAGGGGACATGGGTTCGTGCCCCAGTCCAGGAAGATCCCACATGCCACAGAGCGGCTGGGCCTATGGGCCGTGGCCACTGGGCCTGCACGTCCGGAGCCTGTGCTGCACAATGGGAGAGGCCGCAGCAGTGAGAGGCCCGCGTACCGCAAAAACAAACAAACAAAAAAAAGAGTTGGATGTAAAGAAAGTTTCATCATGTCAGAGTTGAGAAATTTGGCTTATCCTTAAGAAAACAATGCTAAGTACACAAGAAAATATTCTCCCTTTGTAGAAGAAAGTTCAGCAACCTAGATATCGTGCTGAACAAAGAGTTTCTAAACACCAGAAATACAAAGGACGATGCCCCTTATGAAATAGTGTTGAATAGCATGGGAGCTAAGGGCGGAGCCCCAGACAGAGTTCCCAGGTTTGAATTCTGACCCCACTGTCTATTATGTTGTGTGACTTATGAGCAGGTTATCAAACCTCTCACTGCCTTATTTTCCGTGGTTGTACATTAAAACTAGGTCAATAATAGATTGTATCATAGATTTATTTTGAAGCTTAAAGTAAGTAATCTACTGAAAAAACTTAGCTCAGCTCGTGGCACATAGGCAAGATCCAAACAAATATTTTCTGTTATTACTAAGCTTTCTGGAATATTCAAACAATTATTTCTCACATATTTATAGAGTTCACCAGTAGATTATACTCAGCCTGAGGTGTCACTGAGGAGATATTGGGAGAACAAAATTGACAAGGTGCCTGCCCACAAAGGGCTTAAAACAGGCAGGAGAGAGAGAGAAAAAAAATAGGCAATCACAGTGTAATATGAACTTAGAAAAGGAAAACTGGAGTGTATATAATTCCCATAAAAATAATAAAAAATGAAGGAGACCTTCAAGATAGAGGAGGAGTAAGATGTGGAGATCACCTTCTTCATGACAAATACATCAGAAATACAACTACATGAGGAACAACTCCTACAGAACACCTACAGAATGCTGGCAGAAGAACTCAGACTTCCCAAAAGGCAAGACACACCCCACGTACCTGGCCACGTGGCTGACAGGGCCTTGGTGCTCTGGCTGCGTGTCAGGCCTGTGCCTCTGAAATGGGAGAGCTGAGTTCAGGACATTGGCCCTCCAGAGACCTCCCAGCTCCAGGTAATATCAAACACTGAAAGCACTCCCAGAGATCTCCATCTCAAAAATAAGACCCAGCTCCACTCAACAATCAGCAAGCTATAGTGCTGGACACCCTATGCCAAACAACTGGCAAGACAGGAACACGACCCCACCCATTAGCAGAGAGGTTGCATAAAATCATGACAAGGTGATAGACACTGCAAAACGCATCACCGGATGCGGTCCTGCCCACCAGAAAGACAAGATCCAGCCTCATCCACCAGAACACAGGCACTAGTCTCCTCCACCAGAAAGCCTACACAACCCACTGAAACAAACTTAGCCACTGGGGGCAGACACCAAAAACAACAGGAACTACAAACCTGCAGCCTGCAAAAAGGAGACCCCAAAC
Source organism: Monodon monoceros (assembly GCF_005190385.1). Taxonomy (NCBI): domain Eukaryota; kingdom Metazoa; phylum Chordata; class Mammalia; order Artiodactyla; family Monodontidae; genus Monodon; species Monodon monoceros. The sequence goes on from NW_021703774.1 coordinate 112,881,000, forward strand.
ACAATAAGTTAAGCAAAATGAAAAGACAGGGAAACACACATGGTGAAGGAGCAAGATAAAAACCCACCAGATGAAACAAATGAAGAGGAAATAGGCAGTCTACCTGAAAAAGAATTCAGAGTAATGATAGTAAAGATAATCCAAAATCTTGGAAATAGAATGGAGAAAATACAAGAAACGTTTAACAAGGACCTAGAAGAACTAAAGAGCAAACAAACAATGATGAACAACACAATAAATGAAATTTAAAATTCTCTAGAAGGAATCAATAATGGAATAACTGAAGCAGAAGAAAGGATAAGTGACCTGGAAGATAAAATAGTGGAAATAACTACTGCAGAGCAAAATAAAGAAAATAGAATGAAAAGAATTGAGGAGAGTCTTAGAGACCTCTGGGACAACATTAAATGCACCAACATTCAAATTATAGTGGTCTCAGAAGAAGAAAGGGACTGAGAAAATATTTGAAGACATTATAGTTGAAAACTTCCCTAAAATGGGAAAGGAAGTAGTCAATCAAGTCCAGGAAGCACAGAACGTCCCATACAGGATAAATCCAAGGAGAAACATGCCAAGACACATATTAATCAAACTATCAAAAATTAAATACAAAAAGAAAATATTAAAAGCAGCAAGGGAAAAACAACAAATAATATACAAGGGAATCCCCATAAGGTTAACAGCTGTTCTTTCAGCAGAAACTCTGCAAGCCAGAAGGGAGTGGCAGGACATATTTAAAGTGATGAAAGGGGAAAACCTACAACCAAGATTACTCTACCCAGCAAGGATCTCATTCAGGTTCAATGGAGAAAGTAAAAACTTTACAGACAGGAAAAAGTTAAGAGAATTCAGCACCACAAAACCAGCTTTACTACAAATGCTAAAGGAAATTTTCTAGGCAGGAAACACAAGAGAAGGAAAAGACCTACAATAAAAAACCCAAAACAATTAAGAAAATGGTAATAGGAACATATATATCAATAAATGCCTTAAATGTAAATGGATTAAATGCTCCAACAACGAGACATAGGCTGGCTGAATGGATACAAAAACAAGACCCGTATATATGCGGTCTACAAGAAACCCACTTCAGACTTAGGAACACATACAGACTGAAACTGAGGGTATTGAAAAAGATACTCCATGCAAATGAAAATCAAAAGAAAGCTGGAGTAGCAATTGTCAAATCAGACAAAATAGATTTTAAAACAAAGACTATTACAAAAGACAAAGAAGGACAATACATACTGATCAAGGGATCGATCCAAGAAGAAGATATAACAATTGTAAATATTACAATTTACACCTAAAGCAATTAGAGAAAGAAGAACAAAAAACCCTAAAACTTAGCAGAAGGAAAGAAATCATAAAGATCACATTAAAAATAAATGAAAAAGAAATGAAGAAAACAATAGCAAAGATCAATGAAACTAAAAGCTGGTTCTTTTGAGAAAATAAAGAATATTGATAAACCATTAGCCAGACTCATCAAGAACAAAAGGGAGAAGACACAAATCAATAGAATCAGAAATGAAAAAGGAGAAGTAACAACTGACACAGCAGAAATACAAAGAATATGAAAGATTACTACAACCAATGATACGTCAATAAAATGGACAACCTGGAAGAAATTCACAAGTTCTCAGAAAAGCAAAACCTTCCAAGACTGAACCAGGAAGAAATGGAAAATATAAACAGACCAATAACAAGCACTGAAATTGACACTGTGATTTAAAATCTTCCAACAAACAAAAGCCCAGGACAAGATGGCTTCACAGGCGAATTCTATCATACATTTAGAGAAGAGCTAACACCTATCCTTCTCAAAATCTTCCAAAATACAGCAGAGGGAGGAACATTCCCAACTCATTTGATGAGGCCACCATCACCCTGATACCAAAATCAGACAAAGATGTCACAAAGAAAGAAAACTACAGGCCAATATCACTGATGAACATAGACGCAAAAATCCTCAACAAAACACTAGCAAACAGAATCCAACAGCACATTGAAAGGATCAAACACCATGATCAAGTGGGGTTTATTCCAGGAATGCAAGGATTCTTCAATATATGCAAATCAATCAATGTGATACACCATATTAATAAATTAAAGGAGGAAAACCATATGATCATCTCAATAGATGCAGAGAAAGCTTTTGACAATATTCAACACAAATTTATGATAAAAATCCTCCAGAAAGAAGGCATAGAGGGAACTTACCTCAACATAATAAAGGCCATATATGACAAACCCACAGCCAACATCGTTCTCAATGGTGAAAACTGAAACCATTTCCTCTAAGATCAGGAATAAGGCAAGGTTGCCCACTCTAACCATTATTATTCAACATAGTTTAGGAAGTTTTAGCCATAGCATTCAGAGAAGAAAAAGAAATAAATGGAATCCAAATTGGAAAAGAGGAAGTGAAGCTGTCACTGTTTGCAGATGACATGATACTATACATAGAGAAGCCTAAAGATGCTACCAGAAAACTACTAGAGCTAATCAATGAATTTGGTAAAGTAGCAGGATACAAAATTAATACACAGAAATCTCTTGCATTCCTGTACACTAATGATGAAAAATCTGAAAGAGAAATTAAGGAAACACTCCCATTTAGCATTGCAACAAAAAGAATAAAATACCAAGGAATAAACCAACCTAAGGAGACCAAAGACCTGTATGCAAGAAACTATGACACTGATGAAAGAAATTAAAGATGATACAAATAGATGGAGAGATATACCATGTTCTTGGACTGGAAGAATCAACATTGTGAAAATGACTCTACTAGCCAAAGCAACCTACAGATTCAATGCAATCCCTATCAAACTACCAATGGCATTTTTCACAGACTAAAACAAAAAATTTCACAATTTGCATGGAAACACAAAAGACGCAGAATAGTCAAAGCAATCTTGAGAAAGAAAAATGGAGCTGGAGGAATCAGGCTCCCTGACTTCAGACTATACTACAAAGCTACAGTAATCAAGAGAGTATGGTGCTGGCACAAAAACAGAAATATAGATCAATGGAGCACGATAGAAAGCCCAGAGATAACCCTGAACACATATGGTCACCTTATTTTTGACAAAGGAGGCAAGAATATACAATGGAGAAAAGACAGCCTCTTCAATAAGTGGTGCTGGGAAAACTGGACAGCTACATGTAAAAGAATGAAATTAGAACACTCCTTAACACCATACACAAAAATAAACTCAAAATGGATTAAAGACCTAAATGTAAGGTCAGACACTATTAAACTCTTAGAGAAAAACATAGGCAGAACACTCTGTGACATGAATCACAGCAAGATCCTTTTTGATCCACCTCCTAGAGAAATGGAATAAAAACTAAAAATAAACAAATGAGACCTAATGAAACCTAAAAGCTTTTGCACAGCAAAGGAAACTATAAGCAAGAAGGAAAGACAACCCACAGAATGGGGGAAAATATTTGCAAATGAAGGAACTGACAAAGGATTAATATCCAAAATTTACAAGCACCTCATGCAGCTCAATATCAAAAAAACAAACAACCCTAATCCTAAAATGGGCAGAAGACCTAAATAGAACTTTCTCCAAAGAAGATATACAGAATGCCAACAAACACATGAACAAATGCTCAACATCACTAATCATTAGAGAATGCAAATCAAAACTACAATGAGGTATCACCTCACACCAGTCAGAATGGCCATCATCAAAATTCTACAAACAATAAATGCTGGAGAGGGTGTGGAGAAAAGGGAACACTCTTGCACTGTTGGTGGGAATGTAAATTGATACAGCCACTATGGAGAACAGTATGGAGGTTCCTTAAAAATCTAAAAATAGGACTACCATACGACCCAGCAATCCTACTACTGGGTATATACCCTGAGAAAAACATAATTCAAAAAGAGTAATGTACCACAATGTTCATTTACAATAGCCAGGACATGGAAGCCACCTAAGTGTCCATCGACAGATGAATGTTCATAGAAGGTATGGCACATATACACAATGGAATATTACTCAACCATAAAAAGAAATGAAACTGAGTTGTTTGTAGTGAGGTGGATGGACCTAGAGTCTGTCATACAGAGTGAAGTAAGTCAAAAAGAGGAAAACAAATACCATATGCTAACACATACCTATGGAATTAAAAAGAAAATGGTTCTGAAGAACCTAGGGGCAGGACAGAACTAAAGACGCAGACGTAGAGAATGGACTTGAGGACACGGGGAGGGGGAAGGGTAAGCTGGGATGAAGTGAGACAGTGGCATAGACATATATACACTACCAAATGTACAATAGATAGCTAGTGCGAAGCAGCCGCATAGCACAGGGAGATCAGCTCGGTGCTTTGTGACCACCTACAGGGGTGGGATAGGGAGGGTGGGAGGGATTCACAAGAGGGAGGGGATATGGGGATATATGTATACATGTAGCTGATTCACTTTGTTATACATTAGAAACTAACACATCATTGTAAAGCAATTATACTCCAAAAGATGTTTAAAAAAGAAAAAAAGAAAAAAACTTCCCTCTTAGAATTGCTTTTTGCTGCATCCCATAGGTTTTGGGTCATTGTGTTTTCATTGTCATTTGTTTCTAGGTATTTTTTGATTTCCTCTTTGATTTCTTCAGTGATCTCTTGTTTATTTAGTAACATATTATTTAGCCTCCATGTGTTTGTATTTTTTACAGTTTTTTTCCTGTAATTGATATCTAGTCTTGTAGCATTGTCGTCAGAAAAGATACTTAATACAATTTCAATTTTCTTAAATTTTCCAAGGCTTGATTTGTGACCCAAGATATGATCTATCCTGAAGAATGTTCCATGAGCACTTGAGAAGAAAGTGTATTCTGTTGTTTTTGGATGGAATGTCCTATAAATATCAATTAAGTCCATCTTTCTAAATGTATCATTTAAAGCTTGTGTTTCGTTATTTATTTTCATTTTGGATGATCTGTCCATTGGTGAAAGTGGGGTGCTAAAGTCCCCTACTATGATTTTGTTACTGTCAATTTCCCCTTTTATGGCTGTTAACATTTTCCTTATGTATTGAAGTGCTCCTATGTTGGGTGCATAAATATTTACAATTGTTATATCTTCTTCTTGGATTGATCCCTTGATCATTACATAGTGTCCTTCTTTTTCTCTTGTGATAGTCTTTGTTTTAAAGTCTATTTTGTCTGATATGAGAATTGCCACTACAGCTTTCTTTTGATTTTCATTTGCATGGAGTATCTTTCTTCCATCCCCTCACTTTCAGTCTGTATGTGTTCCTAGCTCTGAAGTGGGTCTCTTGTAGACAGCATATATACAGGTCATGTTTTTGTATCCATTTAGCCAGTCTATGTGTTTGGTTGGAGCTTTTAATCCATTTACATTTAAGGCAGTTATTGATATGTATGTTCCTATTACCATTTTCTTAATTGTTTTGCGTTTGTTATTGTACGTCTTTTCCTTGTCTTGTGTTTCCTGCCCTGAGAAGTTCCTTTAGCATTTGTTGTAAAGCTGGTTTGGTGGTACTGAATTCTCCTAGCTTTTGCTTGCCTGTAAAGATTTTAATTTTTCTACTGAATCTGAATGAGATCCTTGCTGTGTAGAGTAATCTTTGTTGTAGGTTGCTCCATGTTCTTATAATGCATAAATGTGCCCTCCTTTGTCCCAGCTTTGTCTTCCCCACTGGGATGTGGATACTGTGATTGAGCTTTGGTCCTTCTTTGACCATTTGGACAAGGCCAAGATCTTGGGATGGAAGAGCCTGGCTTTTAAATATCAAGGAGCTGCTCTATCAACATTGGGCTCAGAGTGTTAAATGAAAGAAATATCCATTTCAATCTTCTTTAAGCTCCCATATTTTAGAGTCTATATTATAGGATCCTGCACCCTAATTAAGGTCAACAATTGCAGAAAGCTACTTTGCCTAAGGATCAATTAGCTAAATGCCAATTTGTCAAATTTACCAAATTTATGTATTAACCAAAAACTTTTTCCTTTGGATTTTTATAAAGTTCTCAAAAATGTATGGTTCTCCAGCAAAAGAATGTGTAAATCCAAGACTCTAACCTCCTTAGACTTCCAACCTCACTCCATGCCCCCATTCCCTCCCCTGGTTCTTTGCTCCTTAGTCTCCCCACTCTCAAGAACAGACAGCTGAGATGGCACTGAGACTGACTTTCCTTCTTTTTTCTAGTAGAGGGTCCCTATCTCTGCCCTGGTCCATTTCAGCATGGAGTTGGAAAAGAGACAAACTCAACATTCCTTTAAAAATTGTTATGAAGGAGATGTGGATGGACTTAGAGAGTGTCATACAGAGTGAAGTAAGTCAGAAAGACCAAAGCAAATATCGTATAATAACACACATATGTGAAATATAGAAAAATGGTATAGATGATCTTATTTGCAAAGTAGAAATAGAGACACAGACATAGAGAACAAATGTATGGATACCAAGGGGGAAAGGGGTGGGGAGGGAGGAATTGGGAGACTGGGACTGACACATATACATTACTGATACTATGTATAAAATAGACAACTGATGGGAACATAGAGTATGGCACAGGGAACCCTACCTAATGCACTGTGGTAACCTAAAAGGGAGGGAAGTCCAAAAGGGAGGGGATATCTGTATATGTATGGCTGATTCATCTTGTTGTGCAATGGAGGCTAACACGACATTGTAAAGCAACCGTACTCCATTAAAAATTAATTTTAAAAAATTGCTATGAAGAAAGAAATGTAAACATCAACACCTAACATTCTCAAAAATGCTAAAAATTATTAAAGGTATTAATAGTATCCTATCCAATATAAATTTTTTTAAACTTTATAAATATTTTCAAGAAACACAGGCATTTAGTAAAAGATAAATTAGGAATTTGGTCATTTGATTGATCCTTTGGTAAATAAGTATTCAAATAATTAATTTCAGGGACTTGGACTGGGATTTCTCCTTCTAGAAACCATGGATTGGCTTGTTTCAGACCTACCTTTTTGCTGAGAACAAAGAAAATAATCTGGGCATATTACTATTTTTTAAAAATCTACTTGAGGGTATCAGTAAGCTACCAGTAGTAGAAGCTCAAGAGAATGAAAACACAGAGGAATTAGCCTGGAATTTGATACTGCCATTCCTCATGAGTCATTTAGTGATTCACAACCTGCAGCTGAAGGTCGGGAGAGACAAAAATTGAAACTTAGGGCCCACTAAGCAGGAGGGGTCCTGGAAAACAGTTAAAGTTTTCAAGTGGGCCCTTGGAAGCATATACCTTAGAAGCAGAAGTAAAGTGGAACTAATCAGCCCCTACCAAGACTGAAGGCCAGCTGTTAGTCAGCACAACTCTTAACTGAATTAAAGAGGTCTGCCCCTAACTGCTTCCCAGAGCTAAGAGTAAATTCTCTCTGAAGGAAGACAACATTATCCAGAGCCTCAAATTATCTCTACAATTCTTCATAAACAGTACTGTTAGGCTGAATTGTATCCCCCAAAAGTCATATGTTTAAAGCCTAACTCCCAGTACCTCACAATGTGACTTTATTTGGAAGTAAGGCCTTTAAAAAGGTAATTAAATTAAAGCAAGTCTGTGAGAGTGGACCCTAATCCAATCTGACTGGGGTCCTTATAAGAAGATGAGATTAAGACATAGACAGACACCAGGGATGCACAGAGGAAAGACCATATAAGGACACAGTGAGAATGCAGCTGTCTTCATGCTAAGGAAAGAGGTCTCAAGAGAAACCAAACCTGCTAACACCTTGATTTTGGGCTTCCAGCCTCCAGAACTGTGAGAAAATAAATTTCTGTTTTTAAGCCACCCAGTCTGTGGTATTTTGTTATGACAAACTTAGCAAACTAGTACATATGTCCAGAAGTTAATTTTTTAAAAGGAAAAAAGAAGAAAGGAACTGACCACAAACTAAGGGGAAAAAATTACACAGAACAGGCACATGGGAGATCCAAATTTTGGAGTTAGAAAAAATATTTGGAAGCAATTGTTATTAATATGTTCCAAAATTAAATGAAAAGATGGAAAATATAAGGAAAGTGAAAGGAAAGAAAAAAATAGATATTCTAGAAATTTTAAAAATACAATAATTGAAATTAAGATGAGTTTAACAGCACATGAGACACAGCTGAAGAGGAAATTTATGAACTGAAAGATTAATCAGAAGAAAATATCCAGATTGATACAAAGAGAGACAAATGGACAAGGTGTAGGGGTCTAATACACAGGTAATTGAAGCTCCAAAAAGAAAAGAGGAAGAAAGAACTGAGCAGAAGTAATATTTGAAGAGAAAATAGCTGATAATTTTCCAAAACTGGTAAAAGACATCAAGCTATAGATTCAAGAATTTCTACAAACCACAAGCAGGATAAATATTACAATGGAAAGCATACTTAGGCACCTAGGCATTGTACAATTCCTGGAAATAGAAAAAAACAGAGAAAATCTTAAAAGTTACCAGAGATTATTGCTGACTTCTCAAAAAACAATGAGATAATCTATACAAAGTTCAGATAGAAAATAACTGTCAACCTGGAAGTCTATATTCAGCAAAAACGTTCTTTGAAAATAAATATGAAATAAAAATACTTTCAGAAAAGCAAAAATTTGGAGAATTAATCACCAGCACACTAAAGAATTCAATATCTACATTAAAGAAAATACTAAAGATAATTTTTTGGGCAGAGGAAAATTATCTCAGGTGGAAGCCCAATAATTGCAGAAGAAATAGCCATAAAAAGAGTAAATACATGAGTAAATCTAAATTAATATTGGCCTTATAAAACAATAATTTCTTATGGGGTTACAAAATACATTGAATTAAAATGTACAAAATTAGCACAAAAGGAAAGAGGTGAGTGAATGGAGCTACAGTGTTCTAAGATTCAGAAAGTGATGTAAGTAATATTAGACTTCAACAAATCAAGGACGTATGGTGCAGAGTTACCACTAACACTGTAGTAAAATAATGTATAACTAACAAGATAATTCAGAGATGAATTATCATAATTAATTCCTTAATTAACCCCCAAAAATGGTTAAAAAAGAGAGAGAGAGGAAAAAGAACATAGAACAGTTAGAACCAATAGAAAACAAATTAAAAGTTGACTGAATTAAAGATATTTAACCACTATATATCAATATTTCCATTAAATGTACCAAAATATTCCAAGTAAATGATTATCAAACCAGTCTCTTTTAAAAAGAGACACATCTTGGGCTTCCCTGGTAGCGCAGTGGTTGAGAGTCCGCCTGCCGATGTAGGGGACGTGGGTTCGTGCCCCGGTCCGGGAGGATCCCACGTGTCACGGAGCGGCTGGGCCTGTGGGCCATGGCCGCTGAGCCTGCATGTCCAGACCGCAACGGGAGAGGCCACAACAGTGAGAGGCCCGCGTACCGCAAAAAATAAAATAAAATAAAAAAATAAAATGAGACACATCTTAAGTAAGGGTATATAGCTGATGTTTATATCCATGAGACCAGATGAGATCAGCAAGGCAGTAAGTCTAGTTAGAGAGGAGATCTAAGGACTGAGCCATGGATCACTCCAAAGTTAAGATATTGAGAGGATAAGGAGCAAAAAGCCAAACAAGACTGAGAGTGGCTAGGGAAGGAGGAAAACCAGGTGAGTGTAATGTCCTAGAATTCAAGTCAAACAAGGGTTTGAAAGATAAGACAGTGATCAACTGTGTCCAATGGTCCTAATGAGTCAAGAAAGATGAGCATGAAGAAATGACTATTGGATTTGGCAACATGGCAGTCACTGGTAACCTTGACAAGAGCAGTTTGGGTAAACTGATGAGAGTAAAAGCATGATTGGTGTGGGTTCAAAACAGAAAGGGACAACAGGTATCAGAGATTAAAAGTATAGATAGCTATTTCAAGAAGACTTACTCTGAAGAAGAATGTGGCAATGAGGCAACAGCCAAAGAGGAAGTGGGATCAAGAGAGGTATCTTTTGGTTGGTGTTTTGTTTTTGTTAAGGTGGGAGGGGAAAAAACAGCCCATCTCTGTGCTATTGGGAATGGATCCAGTAAAGAGAGAAGGGAAAATTGCTCAAGGGGTGTCTTAATCAAGTGATGTCTCCTCATGTACAAGAGGAGAGATTAGCCTCATATAGGAGCATGGACATTTTATCCATAGTCACACAGGGGACAGAGTCTATGTGTACAGATATGCTTAGGTGGGTGGAAGAAATGGGAGCTTGGGGATGTTTTCTGCAGAATGCTTCTATTTTCTTAGTAATATGGAAAGTAAAGTCAGGCAGGATGGAGGAGGAAATTTTCAAAGTTTAAAGAAAGAGGAGAAGTAATGAAATAATTGTCTAGGAGAGTGAAAGAGAGTATACTACAGAAATAAGGTGTGATTGCTGAGCAGCACTGAAGGTTCCAAATAAAGTCAGCTTGCAGGGGTATAGAGGGAGTAATATTAATCTAGCTAAGGTAAGAATTGGGGAGGAGGGAAGGGGAATGAATACTCATAAGCTACTTCTACCTGTTTAGACTCGGAATCTTGTCTGGGGTCTATTCTCAGACCTTGTTGTCTCACAAACCTATGTCTTTGATCATATTTCTTTTGCCTTAAAGCACCCTTTCTTCTCTCCTTTTCCTGGCAGAACTCTTTTTCATTCTCTGTAGCTTCCCCTGATCCACATAAAGTCATTGTGTTTTTCCATCCTTTATGCCACCACTGTCCCTGGTACATACTTCTATTATTGTACTTAGCATGATGTAGTGTGATTTTTTTAATGTTAGACTTCCTGATAAACTATGGGCACCTTCAGAGTAAATACTACCTTAATCATTTCTGTGTTCTTACCTAACACACTGTGTAGGTATTCGTTAAATGTTTATACAAGGAACTGAATGGATAATGTCCTACCATTAATGAGAGTATCAAAATATTTCTGGATCTTTTTTCCAACAAGGAAAATTAAAACCTGAACAAATTTTTAACAAAAGAGTTTTTACATGGACTGTGTAATTATCTGCAAGTGTGATATGAAAAGCATCATTATACATCTCCTTTCTGTTTACTCATCTCTACCAGCTTGTAATGCCTAATAAAATCTACATTAGAAATCCACTCTTTCAAGTAAATAATATATAAATAAGAAATACCCTTCTTTTCTTTATCAAGAAAATTAACAGTTAAATGTGAGCAATCTTTGTAGTGTGTATCTTTGGGGTTGTCCCCCAGCCCCTCTTTTTCTGAGCACCATCATTCCTCACAGCCACCTAGCCTCATCTGCTTGGTGAAAAAAATAGCTCCCAGGAGTCACAGTTATGCATATGACTCCCGTCCCCTAGCCACAATTGACCAGTATGAGAGTAAGTACCTTAACCAAGCTTGACCAGTAAGAGTTCTGCCTCTAAAATTTAGAATTTGGAACGAAAGAAAAATTTAGTCTTTCTTCTGGTGGCTGAACTTGCTATAAGAAAGCTCAGAAACTATATGAGCCATGTTCTTCCATGTAGTCCAAAGAAGTAGAAACCTACCTGCAGGAGAGAAAAATGATACAGACTTCTCCAAAAAGTAGTTGATGAAAGACACAGAAAAAGCCTGATAGCATTTCAGCCCCTAGTTCTAGATGTAACTAGTACGCAATCCAGTATGCAATCCTTGGGCACCATGAGCTGTCCATGCATCCTCTTTCTGCTTTATTCTAGATCAGATGGAATTCTGTTGCTTGCACCAAGTCATAAGAGAAATTTATTAGAAACTCTCCAACTAAAGTCTAATGCCATTTTTCTTTTCCAACAAAGTAATGTGAGCAACCGTAATTAAATAATACAAGGCATTTCCAATACCCCTCTCCCCAGTGTGATGCTGGCTGTCCACAAGGTAAACTTTGATGAGAGGATTGTTTGGGAACTCCACAGTGGTGGATTTAAAGAAGCATATGACTGAGAGTGTAGAGTAGGCACGGCTACAGAACACTGAGCATCTGGAGAGAAGCTAAGGATTATAGAGGAGCAATAAGTTTGCTGGGATGGAAGGGGACTAAGATTGACATTTGCCTACTTTGCGATTCCCAACATGGAACCCAGGATATGGTTATTGAGATATACCCAAGAAAAACAATGAAATACCAAAGGAAGAGCAAGAGGAGTAGAAGGAGAAGAGAAGGAGAAGGAGGAAGAGCAGGAGGCAGGGAACGATCAAGAGACAGATGAGATGAACTCTAAAGTTCTCTTCAAACTTTAAGAGGAAACACGAGGTGTGAATGGAAAGAGGCTAATTCTTGAATGCTATCGCTCAACTGTAATAATAGCACTGCTGCAGAGTTTTAAAAACAAGCAAACAATATGCCTGTTAAATTATTGGGTTTTCAAATTCTAGCAACTCACTGGAAAAAGAAAATTTGATCTCCCTTACATTTATCATAATTGAATTGCTTTTCTTTAGTACAAGAAATAAATGATCAATCATCAGACATCATTACAATAAAAAGTTTCCAAGGAATGGGCTAACTTAGGAACACTTTGGGTTTGGTGATTATTTCCAGATATTTTTCAACTGTCTGCGGCTTTACCAAACCCTAAATAAGTTTTGCCAAGTAACTTTTTACACAATTTTTTTGAAGTCATGTGTATTTTATGTGAAATTTAGTTCATATGTTTCTAATTTATTTACACACAAATAATCAAAATTTTGTTTTGTAAGAACTATTTTATGTCCACAGAGGCATTTTATAAACAGTCTAAAGTCGTTAATAATTTTAAAGCTTTTTTTTCCTAGAAATAGGCAATTGTTTTCTTTGAATTTACTTAGAGCTTCTCCTTATTCCCCAAACGTAGACACTCAAAATAATCAAAATTAAAAAGCTAGAAAATTTTTGTGTTTTAATTACGAATTAAGGAAGTTCTTTGTTTTTCCTAGAATCTGAAGATAGAAAACTAGGGAGATTTTCTTGCTGATCCCTTACTCTACATTTTCCCCATCCTTTTATTTCCTTTACTCTACATGCTATTAGTGAAAAAAAAAAATGTATGTTTAATGTTTAAAGAATTCGATCTCTGAGAAAAAGTAACAACTTTGGTAAAGTCTGTGTAGCATAGGTAAAGATAAACAATCATTAAATGAAGAAGAACAGTGCAGCACCATATTGTCACTGATAATGCTAAAACCAAAAAGACACTAGCCAAAATTGACAAAAAGGCATTGTTGATGGCTAGTTCCCTGAAATAAGATGTAATCAAGGGAGATAATTAAAATATCTTAATGCATCCTTTACCCTTCCATTCTCTCCTTCACCTGCCCCATCACACACACACACACACACACACATTTTTTTTAATGAAATGTTAAAACTTAACATTTGACATTGTGGTATGATCCTTTTCATCTTTTCTTCTGAATAACCTGGAAGAATTATGCAAACTATCTTTGATCGTTTGGAGAGGCTCTTTGCCTCTCTGTAATATAAATACCAACAATAATAAAATTTTTATATTTCATTTGAAGATTTAATTCTATAAAATTATTTCTACTCCTACATTAATAGTTTATGCCTTTAGATTGATTTCCAAAATATACAAACAGCTCATACAGCTCAATATCAGGAAAACAAACAACCCAATCAAAAAAGGGGCAGAAGACTTAAACAGACATTTCTCCAAAGAAGACATACAGATAGCCAATAGGCACATGAAAAGATGCTCAACATCACTAATTATTAGAGAAATGCAAATCAAAACTACAATGAGTTATCACCTCACACCAGTCAAAATGGCAATCAACAAAAAGTTTACAAATAATAAATACTGGCTAGGGTGTGGAGAAAGGGAAACTTCCTACACTGTTGGTGGGAATGCAAATTGGGGCAGCCACTGTGGAAAACAGTATGGAGATCTTTAAAAAAACTAAAAGTAAAGTTACCATATGATCCAGTAATCCCACTCACTCCTGGGCATATATCTGGAAAAGACAAAAAATCTAATTTAAAAAGATACATGCACCCCACTGTTCACTGCAGCGCTATATGCTATAGCCAACATGGAAGCAACCTAAATGTCCATCAACAGATGAACGGATAAAGAAGATGTGAGATAGGTAGATAGATAGATACATAGATAGATAGATAGAATATTACTCTGGCATAAGAAAGAATGAAATAATGTCATTTGCAGCAACATGGATTGACCTAAAGATTATCATACAAGTGAAGTCCGACAGAGAAAGACAAATACCATATGATATCACTTATATGTGGAATCTAAAAAAATTATACAAATGAGCTTATTTACAAAATAGAAATAGACTCACAGACATAAAAAAAATAATTTATGGTTACCAAAGGGGAAAGGGCACAAGGGAGGGATAAATTAGGAGTTTGGGATTAACAGATACATACTACTATATATAAAATAAACAACAAGTACCTACTGTATAGCACAGGGAACTATATCCAATATCTTGTAATAACCTATAATGGAAAAGACTCTGAAAAAGGAAATATATATATGTTCCTTTATAAATATATAAAAACATATATATATATACATAACTGAATCACTTTGCTGTACACCTGAAACTAACACAGCATTGTAAATCAAGTATACTTCAATAGAAATAATTATTTATTTTTTTTTTTTTCGGCAGGCGGGCCTCTCACTGTTGTGGTCTCTCCCGTTGCGGAGCACAGGCTCCGGAAGCACAGGCTCAGCGGCCATGGCTCACGGGCCCAGCTGCTCCGCGGCATGTGGGATCTTCCCAGACCGGGGCATGAACCCGTGTCCCCTGCATCGGCAGGCAGACTCACAACCACTGCGCCACCAGGGAAGCCCCTGATTAATTTTTTTTAATAGTTTATCCTTTTAATATTTTGTTCCTCTGATGAGAATTCTTTCTATTCCTGCATTACTAGAGTTCAACTCCTTAACCTTCTATCCCTTTGCCTAAGTGTTTCATTCTTTTTTTAAATAATGTTTATTGGACACTTACTAATTCTTCTAGGTTCTAAGGATACGGATGTGACTGAAACTGACAAAAGTCTCCGTCCATATGGAGCTTATATTCCAGAATATGTTAGTATCATAAAATTAAGTAGATAGAAAGGATAGCTAGTAGTTAGATAACTTAAAATTAAGTGTTATTATTAAGGATATACCTCAGTGAATTAACTATGGCCTAACCATAACTTTTGTCATCATAAGTATTTCATCCTTAAGCTCTTTATAATTTCACCTGATACTTGTGCACCTACCCTGTTTGCATCAAAAAAGATGACAAATAGATATTAGGACTAAAAAGCACAGTCCTGACAGCTCTATGAATAGTAAATTCCA
The DNA here is from genome assembly GCF_005190385.1 of Monodon monoceros. Lineage (NCBI taxonomy): Eukaryota > Metazoa > Chordata > Mammalia > Artiodactyla > Monodontidae > Monodon > Monodon monoceros. The sequence continues at coordinate 112,896,292 of NW_021703774.1, forward strand.
CTCACATTTCTGCCGGTGGAGCATACCATTCTTTCCGATCAAAAAACTATTTCAAGGATTCCACCTAACCAAGCTTAGAGAAATTACTTTATCATCATAAGATCACAAAATTCCCAAATAAGTGTCACATTCATAACCCAAAGTTTGGGATGTCAAATTTCCTCAAATTTAATCTCCATAGATACAGATTTGGAAACACTTTGCCAGTGGGAAAACAGCTTGCCTGCAGCACTCAGCGTGTAAAGATGAAATTAAGCAATTCGTTAACCATTGTACTTCAAAAGTAGAAAAAGCATAAAAGTACACTTCTCCCAGGAACTACAAATTATTCCTCAGAATGGACTTTGTTTAACAGTAATAAGCTTTTGCTTGAAATTTCTGGCCCAAGATCCCTCTTATCACAAGTCACAAACAACTACCCAACAAATGCACTCTTTTACAGTCGGGTAGTGCAGCGGCAAGAGTGAGGCCTGTGGGATCAGTTCTGGATTAGAACACCATCTTGGCCACTTTCTAGCGGTGTGACATTGGCTGGGTCACTTTAACATTGTCAAGATTTATAGGGTTGTTGTGAGAATCTAATGTACCATATACTATCAGTTTCATCTCATTTAATCCTCACAGCAATCCTGTAATAATTCAATAAGCAGCACCCTATAATAATCTAACAGGTATTTTAGAGTTGAAGAAATAATTTAAATAAAATGTCTGCCATGGAACTCGGCACAAGACAAACACTAATTAGCTAGTTCCCTTCCCCTGCTGTATGCGAGTGCATGAAGTCCCTCGCATGTGTAAGAAGAAAATGTGTAAACGTACAGCTGTTTAGTCACTTAATGCTTGTCTCGGTCGTAGTAAACTCCATTCATCCTGTTTACACTCAATTCTTGGATCACTAAGAGATGGCTGTGAAGTGTAGATCCCTAACTTTCTACTGCTTCAGACGAGCTTTTCTATCCTCTCACAAGTCAAAAGCAGCAAGGCTTATTGCAAAGACTAAAGACTAATGAGCTTCGTTAACTTACATTCCAGCAGATGCCTTCCTTTTGGTGTCTCTTTAGGGAGAAAGAAAGGCCAACGCTTAAGAGTGCCATCCCTCATAAAGAAAGGTGAGTGGGCTTGCCTTCCCCTTTTCCTCTACCCTTTCAATAACTGTTATTGTTCATTCGGTTGAAAGCATTAAGGAGGATAGGTGACTATCTTCATTCTTTTTTCTTTTATGTGAAGGGGAAATGCACACAATAGTTTGCTTGGTTAGGAACTGAAGAAAAATCCCCAGAGAGGAGATAAAAGAGTCCTTCCCTGGACAATGGACTGGAGCTTTGCTGAAAGGAGCCAGGAGAACACCATGAAAATGCCTCGCGTTATTTAATTATTGTTGTTCTTACTCTTTTCTTTTCCATACAACACTGAATTCTGAGTCAATGACTCACAACATAAACAAGTGTGCCCACTGGGGAACCCTGAAGAATCGGAGTGTTAGGACAACTTCACCTATCTCGCTGGTCCGCTCTGAAGTTTAAGTCTGCGGTGTTATTCCCACTTTAAGCTCCATGACCCATGGAGACCACCTAATGGTTTTCCTCTTTCTTTTTCTGTAGACTTTTCTTCCTATCATTACAATACTCATACAGTAAGTCAGATGGACTCTCTGGCTATACAATCGTATTTGTATTCTAAGTTTAAACTCCTCTTTGGCAACCTATTTGTATACTTACAAAACTCTTCTGTGAAGAGTTGTTTAATATTTATAAAATATTTTTATTTCTTAAGACCCATATTAACTTCTAATTCATTAATATAATATGGGTCCTCTATCTTTCTACTTAAAAATTCTTGATTTCAGACATAAATAACATTTTTAAAGTGAATTCTCATTGACAGCGAGCAAGCTTCTGGCATACATTTTCAAGTTTTAACCTTCATTAAGCTGTCTAAATAGTTACTGGATATATATTTATTGAAACTCAAGAAACATCAAACTTCTATAGGTGCACAGCACTGTGCCAAGTACTAAAATATTATAATATGTTCGAGATTTAAACTAATGTAACTGCAGCAATGTCCATCCATGTATCATGAATACCAATAATAATAGAATCTCTTAATTCACTTAAGAATGTAATTGAATATAATAATTATTTCTTCCCTATATTAATAGTTTTTACACCCTTTAATAATCCAAAATGCTTTCTATCCTGCAATATTTTAGTTTAACTCCTTAATATTCTTTGTGTCTAGGATACCAAATAATTTGCTAAACAAAAGAGCAAAATGTGAGCACAACCTTATTTTTCTAAGTGGTGGCCCTATCTCCCACTTCTCTAGAATATATTATAATTACCTAATAAGCACCTTTTTTCACCATGCAGTCATACTATTTTCTTCAGGCAGCTGAGTAATTGTTTTTATGTTTAACACTAAATGGTCCAACCGTTTATTACCAATATGAAGCTCAGCTATAAAATTTACCCCATCTTCATAGCAGGGTCCAACACTCTGGCAAAAGCAATAACCATATTAGAACCTTATAATTTACAGAAAATTTAATATAGTCCTCCAAATAAATAGCCTTAGCTTGTTTTACTAGATAAGTATTTTAACTTTCTAACTTGGAAAAAAAATAAAAGCAGTTAATTGCTCAATTCTCCACATCCCTTCATACAGACGAGGCCCACAATATGGGCAGTGCTGTTTGTTGCTCACCTACTCAGGCACACAGTGAAAATTTATGTTGAAAAGCAATGAGTGCCTCTTATAAAAAGATAATGTAAATACTAAGTGACATTACATCATCAGAAATAAAGATCACTTGAGTAACCACAGCAAATGAAAGGGACGTTGAGAAGCTGCCATTAGGTTTTATTCCCTCCCCCTGGAGCTAAAGTCATGCTGGCTGTCCTCTTCTATGCTTCTTGGTTCCAAACATTCTATAAGACTCTACAAAGTTTCACAAATTTGTGGGCTAGGTAGGCTGGTGGAATTCATTTTATAACTCTGGGTGAGGCTTAGATTTTCATTTATGGAGTCTTCATTCTTAATGATTGGGGAAAAGAGAGCCATAAATTTATTTTTGCATAAATCATGTTTCGTTTACTGTTGCTTACGTAAGGGAAACTATAAAACCAAACCTCTATTCTATTTATTATAGGAGATTAAAACATACCAACTGAATGATTACAACAACAGGTACCAACATCAAACAAGAAGATTCTGGAAACTGAAGTATGTTTTCCCCATTGTAATGCAGTCAGGGAGTCTGTGATATTATGTGACATACAGGTCACCAGAATAACTTTATACTCAGTTTCAGTGCAGATGTAGAGAAAACACTATGCTCCAAGAGACATCACCTAATCGCAGACATAAATACTTGTTGAAACTGTCATGATCTCACTTGTCTCCTGTCCAACAGAAGTTTAAAAGGAGGAAGGGGGACTTTGAAATTGAGACAAGGCAATGATACAAATACATATTAGCTCTTTCTTTCTACAGCTTCCATGTTGGGGACAAATTATCCTCCATATGCAGATTGATTGTTCTAAGATACCAATCTAAATAAAGCTTAATTTCCTGGGCCCCACTCCTGCCTGCTGTGTTTCTGGATCAATCTCTCCTTAGAGTTGATATGTAACCTTCTCAGCCTCTCTTCTCAGATTCTTTTTTCTCCATGTTGGAAGAACTATAGTACGGACTAGGAAGTTTTCCAGCATCTCCTGCATCTGCTTTTCCAGACTGACTTGGTTGAAAGAGTTCAGAACCTCACATACACCTGTACACAAATCCATGAGAAGTCAAACAAAAAATTTTAACTATCATCATCACTTCTCCTAAATTAACAAGTTTAATCATGGTTAATAAAATAAAAAATGATTATAGAAGTCAGTCAGACTTGGATTTGAGTCCTGGCTCAGACCCCTCATTGATCATTAGCAAGGTGATGAACCTTTACAAACCTCAGTTTCCTGTTTTGTAAAATGGGTAGAATAATGCCCACCTATCAAGGAAATTGCTAAATAATATAACTTAAGTTCTTAACACATAATAAGTACACAACAATTATTCTTAACTTGCTATGAAATTATCCATAGAACATTTACTCCTGGGCCATCATCCTGAGAACTTGCTTGGTCAAGCCATTCACATTCTGTTTTCCCCCTTCATCTAATAAAAAAGTCAAAGTAGGGCTTCCCTGGTGGGGCAGTGGTTGAGAGTCCGCCTGCTGATGCAGGGGACACGGGTTCGTGCCCTGGTCCGGGAAGATCCCACATGCCGCGGAGCGACTAGGCCCGTGAGCCTTGGCCGCTGAGCCTGCGCGTCCGGAGCCTGTGCTCCGCAACGGGAGAGGCTGCGACAGTGAGAGGCCCGTGTAACGCAAAAAAAAAAAAAAAAAAAAAAGCCAAAGTATTCCAGAGACAGAATGCCCCTTGGCCACATTTTATGTTCTTTTTGGCAGGCCTTTGCTTTACTACTAACCAGTGCTCATCCTATGCCATTACTAAACTCATTCCTCAAGATCATCTGACAGTGTCTTTCTCATTTCAGTTTCTGCCCCACTGCATTGCCTGTAAAGCAAACTATAAACCAACTTTTCTTCTTCCTCTTGTTCTTTTTTTGCCTTTCCCTTTCCTTCCTGAACAATTCTATCCAAAATCTCTTAGGTGGGGCTGAGCAAGGTAAGCATCAGCACAGGGGCTATGGCACATGGTGGCATCCCACATGGAAAACTGGAGCCCAAGCAAAAGGAGGAGGATGTTCACCTAGGGAAGCAGTGATAGTGGCAGCCCAGTTTGGGGCGATGGAGCCTTGAAACGAGTGAAGAGAATGTCCTTGCCAGGAGACATCCCAGAGTGGGTTGTCAAAGCCTGAGCACGGTGAGGAAGGTATCCACGTAGAGGGATGGCCAGGTGCAAGCTGTCCAAATGGAGTGAGGAGGGTCTGTGTGTATATGACAGCACATGGTGTCAAAGCCCAAGCAGAGTGAGATGTCTAAGCAAGGTAAATAGAGCATCAACGCAAGGGGTGTTGGCAGTGGGAGATGGGCTATACACAGGAGAATTGAGCAAATAAATATATTGAGGATATTGGGAGCTAGATTTCTCACAGTTGGTGAAGGGAGTTACAAATATGGCAAAAGAAAAAACTAGAATGATTCTTGTGGTATTAGATTGGAACTGGAGATATATCTGTGAACTCACAGTTTCAACATTTAGATGGAAATAGAAAAATTTGGATGTAAAAAATATATATTGGGCTTCCCTGGTGATGCAGTGGTTGCGAGTCCGCCTGCCGATGCAGGGGACGCGGGTTCACACCCCTGTCCCGGAGGATCCCACATGCTGCGGAGCGGCTGGGCCCGTGAGCCATGGCCGCTGGGCCTGCATGTCCGGAGCCTGTGCTCCGCAACAGGAGAGGGCACGGCGGTGAGAGGCCCGCGTACCGCAAAAAAAATAAATAAATAAAATAAAATAAAATAAAATATATATATAAACTCATTTGTTGCTACCCCTGGGCACCCGGGAAAAAGCTGGGGAATATATAATTATATATATATTATATATATAAACAAATAAATAAAGAATATATAATATTTTAATTATTCTATATAACAAATAAATAAATAATATATAATTATATTATATATTTCCCAGCTTTGGCTATAAGGGGCCTGGGAGCAGCAATATTACAATAGTAACAATGAGCTTACTTAGCATCAAGATCTTGGTTTCTAAATACCATTCTTAATGAAAGGAATCAGAAGTCCTTGGAGAAATGGATGATTCCAGGACTAAGGCAAGGAAAATAAAAAATGAACCTGGAAGCTCTTCTTGTGCCAGAAAGTACAGATGTGTTCAAAGGATAATGGGCTGTCAAAAGGACATAGGAGCCAGCTTGAAGAAGATTCCCCTGATCAAATGAGGGAATATTTTAAGTTCAAAGTAAATAGTGATATAAATAGATTATAACCTTTGAATAAAATAAGAATTCATGAGTCTATACTGAGAAATAGAAAGAGCAAGATGACAGATAGATAGACAGGTAGGTAGATAGATAGAGAGAGAGATAGATAGATGATAGAAAGATGATAGAGGGAAGGCAGGGAGGGAGGAAGAAAGAGAGAAAAAGGAAGAAAAGAAAGAAAGGAAGGAAGGAAGGAAAAGAAAAAGAAAGAAAGAAAGAAATAAGAAAGAAAGAAAAAAGCTTGTTGAGGAAAGGGATGTCTAGCTATTCTTGAAGGACCATTTTATAGAACATTCATTAATTACAAAGAGTAATTACAAAGATAAACTGGCATACACCACCTTAATCAAATCATTAAACATCATTAAATGATTGATGAGCACATCATCAATAATGGAACAAATAGAAATCCTGATGGGATACAATGAGATGAACCCAGCACCACTTTTGTAATATTCCTGCCAAAGACACATAAATAGAACCAAGAAAAATAACATTGAGGACTTTGCACAAAATAACTTCCCTATAATTTTCAAGGTCAAGAAAGTCAAAAAAAGATTGAAAAAAGGCTGAAGGAGACTAAAGAGGCACTCATGACAACTGAATGCAACTTGTGATTTTCACGTGGATCGTTCTGCTACAAAAGACATTTTCAAGATAATTCACAAAACTCAAATGGAGTTTGAGGGTTAGATGGTAGGAATGTGTCAGCGTTAATTTCCTAATGTAATGGTTTTATTGTGGTTCATTAAGAGAATGTTGGCAGTAGTAGGAAATACACTAAAGTATCCAGGGGTGATGGGGAACTTGCTCTCAAATAATTTAGGGAAAAAATTCTTTGTACTCTCTTTTTGCAATTTTTCTATAAATTTGAGATTGCTTCAAAGTAAAATATCTTTTTATAAATAAACACACTGACATAAAAGCACTGATGTACAAGAACTTTCAATACATCATTAGAAACAGAAGTAGAATCCACAGAACCAGTCAATAGTTTCTACAAGCTACCTGACAAGTTTTATGTGAAGGTTTGTAAAAGAAAACCTGCCTCATTGTTCACTGCATGGCCATTTCATTTCTGGCTGTCTGGCTTCCGCCACCAATGCTGATCCTGCCACTTCTTTTCAAGAGGAGTACACAAAGTAGACACTGGAGCAGAGAAATGACTCTCTCTCTAGGAAGAGCACAGTAAGTTCCCATGACAATTTGGAATGCTGAGATTCACCAGGGCAGCTCATGTCTTTGTTTACATACTGGCATGGGAAACCCTTCATGCCATCATGATTTCATATCCAAGCTAATTTGTTTTACATCTTTACTGGAGTATAATTGCTTTACAATGTTGTGTTAGTTTCTGCTGTATAACAAAGTGAATCAGCTATATGTATACATATATCCCCATATCCCCTCGCTCTTGGGCCTCCCTCCCACCCTCCCTATGCCACCCCTCCAGGTGGTCACAAAGCACCGAGTTTATCTCCCTGTGTTATGCAGCTGTTTCCCACTAGCTATCTATTTTACATTTAGTAGTGTATATATGTCAATGCTACTCTCTCACTTCGTCCCAGCTTACCCTTCTCCCTCCGCATATCCTCAAGTCCATTCTCTACGTCTGCGTCTTTATTCCTATCCTGATCCTAGGTTTATCAGAACCTTTTTTTTTTTTTAGATTCCATATATCTGTGTTAGCATACAGTATTTCTTTTTCTCTTTCTGACTTACTTCACTCTGTGTGACAGACTCTAGGTCCATCCACCTCACTACAAACAACTCAATTTCGTTTCTTTTTATGGCTAATATTCCATTGTATATACGTGCCACACCTTCTTTATCCATTCATCTGTCAATGGACACTTAGGTTGCTTCCATGACCTGGCTATTGTAAATAGAGCTGCAATGAACATTGGGGTGCATGTCTCTTTTTGAATTCTGGTTTTCTCAGGGTATATATATGCCCAGTAGTGGGATTGTTGAGGCATATGGTAGTTCTATTTTTAGTTTTTTAAGGAACCTCCATACTGTTCTCCAGAGTGGCTATATCAATTTACATTCCCACCAACAGTGCAAGAGGGTTCCCTTTTCTCCACACCCTCTCCAGCATTTATTGTTTGCAGATTTTTTCATAATGGTCATTCTGACTGGTGTGAGATGATATCTCATTGTAGTTTTGATTTGCATTTCTCTAATGATTAGTGATGTTGAGCATCCTTTCAAGTGTTTGTTGACAATCTGTATATCTTCTCTGGAGAAATGTCTATTTAGTTCTTCTGCCCACTTTTGGATTGGGTTGTTTTTTTTTTGATATTGAGCTGCATGAGCTGCTTGTATATTTTGGAGATTAACCCTTTGTCAGTTGCTTCGTTTGCAAATATTTTCTCCCATTCTGAGGCTTGTCTGTTTGTCTTGTTTATGGTTTCTTTTGCTATGAAAAAGCTTTTAAGTTTCATTAGGTCCCATTTGTTTATTTTTGTTTTTACTTCCATTTCTCTAAGAGGTGGGTCAAAGAAGATCTTGCTGTGATTTATGTCATAGAGTGTTCTGCTTATGTTTTCCCCCTAAGAGTTTAATAGTGTCTGGCCTTACATTTAGGTCTCTAATCTATTTTGAGTTTATTTCTGTGTGTGGTGTTAGGGAGTGTTCTAATTTCATTCTTTTACATGTAGCTGTCCAGTTTTTCCAGCTCCACTTACTAAAAGGCTGTCTTTTCTCCATTGTATATTCTTGCCTCCTTTGTCAAAGATAAGGTGACAATATGTGCGTGGGTTTATCTCTGGGCTTTCTATCCTATTCCATTGATCTATATTTCTGTTTCTGTGCCAGTACCATACTGTCTTGATTACTGTAGCTTTGTAGTATTGTCTGAAGTCGAGGAGCCTGATTCCTCCAGCTCCGTTTTTCTTTCTCAAGATTGCTTTGGCTATTCAGGGTCTTTTGTTTTCCATACAAGGGTGCCTACTCTCACCACTATTATTCAACATAGTTTTGGAAGTTTTAGCCATAGCAGTCGGAGAAGAAAAAGCAATAAAAGGAATCCAAATCAGAAAAGAAGACACAAAACTGGCACTGTTTGCAGATGACATGGTACTATACATATATAATCCTAAAGATGCTACCAGAAAACTACTAGAGCTAATCAGTGAATTGGGTAAAGTAGCAGGATACAAAATTTATGCATAGAAATCTCTTGCATTCCTATACACTAACAACAAAAAATCTGAAAGCGAAATTAGGAAACACTCCCATTTACCATTGCAACAAAAAGAATAAAATACCAAGGAATAAACCTACCTAAGGAGACAAAAGACCTGTATGCAGAAAAGTATAAGGCACTGATGAAAGAAATCAAAGACAATACAAACAGATGGAGAGATATACAATGTTCTTGGATTGGAAGAATGAACATTGTGAAAATGACTATACTACCCGAAGCCACCTACAGATTCATTGCAATCCCTATCAAACTACCAATGGCATTTTTCACAGAACTAGAACAAAAAAATTTTTACAATTTGTATGGAAACACAAAAGACCCCAAGCTAATTTTTAAAAAGCAAAATTAGCACTCCGTAGGTCAGTACCAGACAGCTTGTGACACGTGTGGTTTTAAAAATGTGCCATTAAAGCAATGGCAGTTACCCTAAACCAAAGTGGCTAAGTTGATGGCCAGAATCAGTAAACACACAGCCAAAGGAGGTATATAACGGACAGCACTGGTGACATTATTTATAGAGTGCAAAATCCCACAATGTAAACACACACACACACACACACACAGACACACACACAAATTCTTGGACTTAATGTCTCTGGTGTTTAATCATTTGAGAGTTTTCATTTAGAAGTGTTCTAAATTAATCTAATTCATGATCTGATACAAAACGTATGTCTCAAACATAAGCTAGGTTTGAACCACTCCAAATGTGATTCTATAGGTAGTAACCACACAGATGTATCTTTTAAGTCAACTCAGAAAATTCTGCTTCCAACACAGGCTCCCTACTCCAGCAGGGAGTTCATAATCCAACCCAGGTAAAGGCAATCTAAGTCATTTTCAAATTATTTTTCCTATTGTGGTTTGCATCCTATCAAGTTCCCCCCACACCAGGTGACATATTCATTTTATTTTTATTTAAATGGTATCTACTCTATATACTTATCTTGGTCTGTTTCTTCTGCCCTTAGCAGCATATTACAATATTATAATTCTTTCTCATGTCAAGAAACCTTTTTCAGAACCTGACTGCATAGAATTCTCTTAAAATAGATGGACCTATTTTTTTTTAAACTTGTTAGTTGACATAGAGTTGACAAAAGTTGACTCTTTTAATGAATGTTTATATGAATGTTTCTTTTGCCCAACTCCCTAAAAATGAACTCACTGAGCCAAAATGTGTACACACATTAAGGCTTTGACAGCATTAACAAACTGCCCTTCAGGGACTCTACTCAGTACTCTGGAATGGGCCCTATGGGAAAAGAATCTAAAAAAGAGTGGAGATACGTAAATGTATAACTGATTCACTTTGCTGTATACCTGAAACTAACACGACGTTGTAGATCAACTATACTCCAATACAAATTTTTTAAAAAGTAGAAGAATAAAAAAACAACTTGTGGGACTTCCCTGGTGGTGCAGTGGTTGAGAGTCCTCCTGCCGATGCAGGGGACGCGGGTTCATGCCCCGGTCCGGGAGGATCCCACATGCCATGCAGCGGCTGGGCCTGTAAGCCATGGCCCCTGGGCCTGCGCATCCGGGGCCTGTGCTCCACAGCGGGAGAGGCCACAGCAGTGAGAGGCCTGCGTACCGAAAAAAACAAAACAAAACAAAAAAACAACTTGCCCTCCAAAAAGGTTCTAACAATTTGTCCTCCCATGAACCTCTTCCCTTCCCCCCACCAGTGCTGAGTATTATCACACTTCAGTGAAATTAGTTGAATTATTAAAAAATTAAGTAATTGTACCTAATTGTGTAGACCACTCCTTGGGAAAAAATATTGCTTAGAGAGTCAACATCTTTTGAGCTCCAGGGGGGTTTTGTTTGTTTGTTTGTTTGTTTTTTCAGAGAACACTGCTGCCTTAAAAGGCTGGTAATCTGCTTATCTCAAAGAGAGCAACCTTCTGAATACTACCATCCTTCAGAGTTGTCTGGCTAAAGTAAATTGCCCAAAAAGCAAAGAAATGTTTATTTCTTTGGACTTCTTTCTGAGTTCTACACCAGTCACTTCAAGTGTTGCAACTCACTTCTTTTTGCCAAAATCAGCTCATTCACCAACTGTTTTTAATTAGCTATGGCTGCAATGGTGTTTGCATTTTGCCCCATTCCTCTTTGTGAAACATAAATTTCCAAAATAATTACTTATTAGGCTTGAAGTCTCATGCTTTGGCTAAGCCTGAGGGTGAAGTTTTTTGTTTTGGTTTGGTTTGGTTGGTTTTTTGTTTTGTTTTGTTTGTTTAGTTTGTGCTTGTTTTGGAAAATTCGTAACTCCATTTAGTTCTCTCCGATCACATAGCCAAATAAACATAGGTACCGTTTTTGACAGCAGTTATTAAAATACTGTACATTTTTTTGGCTAGTCTACTTGGTTTTTGCTACAGGAAGCAGATAAGGTTATTGACTCCATTCACATTATTATAAAAATGAAGATGCAAAGATACAAGATAGGCAATTGGGTTTAGCTAATTGAATACATTTAGAGAAAAGTATACTTGAACATGTATAAACAGACATTTACTTGGATTTTTCAAAATTAATCTTCCTTACACTGGCAAAAAAAGTAGAATTTCCTCTCCTCACTATCCCATTATTGTTTTTTATTTGAAATATGTTATATCAATATTATAGAGGGTAATGTAGCATAAAGAAAGACTTTATAAATACAGTGAGGGAGAAATCCATATATTACTATTATCGTGTAGTCCTTTTAATTTTAACGTTTGCTTTGGTATAATGAAAATCTCATGCTAATGTTGCATAAAAATCATTTTTGCATTTAAATTTCCTTGCTCTTACACAAGATCCATTTGGGATAAGACAAATGGAATCACAATTTTGCGTTAATTAACCTGGAAGAATGAAGCCTCCTGAATGGTTTTCAGGTACTATTACATGTACCAAACTATATCCGCACCATAGTTTGGTCTAACCGCACAAGGAGAATATAACCTAATAGTCGTATTTCTTGAGAACGCCTGAACTGAGCAACAATGTTAAATCAGGAAATGAACTCTGCAGTTTATGAGGCTCCTCAGGATTCAGCTTGACTCTGTAACAGTTCAGAAACAAAAATTTTAAGGTCAGTTTCAGAATGGAGATTTTGATTTTTTTTTTTTTTTTTAGCCTGGAGTTCCCTCATCTGATTCTCTTGAGAACGGATATGGATGATCTTTCTTCCAGAGCAAATAATTTTGGTACTTTAGGGGGGACAAATTATTTGCTAGTTGGGCTCAATACGTTGATTAATGACATCATCTCTGCACACTCTGGGGACAAGTTCCTACAGGAGTTGTGCCCACCAAGCTGAGACCAAGCTCTGGGCACAACAGACAAGCAGGATTACAGGATGTAGAGTCAAAAAGACCTGAGATCTAAACCTGTTTCTGCCACTTGCCAGATGTGTGGGCAAGTCATTTGACTTTCAGTTTTCTCATCTGTAAAATGGGAAGGATAGCAATACTTGCTTGACAGGGTTGTTATGAAGATTGAGAAATATAATGCATACAGAGCAATGTGCAAGGTTTAGAACATTATGTACTGTAATATTAGTTATTTTTATTATCCTTTTTATTTTACTGTGTATAGTCCAGAAAACATTAACAGAAAACATAAAAACTGGAATTTTTTCAATTCATTCAGAATTTTAGCTCATTGAAATGCTTCAAATTTCATCATTTCTTTTCCTTAGGCTACTCATAATATAGCTAGTTTTAGAAATCACAGCATTTCATATACTTATATTTAAGACTTTTTAATTTAAGGTTTAAATATGAGATTTTCTTACATATGCATTTTCTCACATTTTAAAAAATTTTCCAAATTTAAAAAAATGACAAAATCAAATGTTCAGGTGGGGAGACTCAGAATAACTTTAATATGTAAGTACTTAAAAAGTTTTTGAAAATAAAAGTGTTTGTCCTCCAAAAAAACAGTTTTTGAAAACTTTAAAATTGTCCATCTGGGAAAAATTATCTTAAGGAGGTATACTTTTCCATATTAAGAACTAATTTGTTTATTTTACAAAATTTCATTCATTAAGTACCTACTATGTTAAATACCTACTAAGTAGTATTAAGCACCTCGTTCAAGCACCTGTGCTCGTTACTGAGCAGGTGGAAGCAGCTGCCGGCTTCCTCACAGAGCTCACTGACACGGTTCAGCTCATAGAGTTCACAGTCCCGGCAAACTGGATGGGGAGGTCCTAGAATTTATCTTTTCAAACATATCCGTGTTTTAAAAATTGAATAAATAAAACATTCAGGTTCTATTTGCAACTCAATTTTTCCTGGAGTCTTTCCCCACTTGACTAGAACCACAATTTCTAAAGTCTGTGAGGAGTATTGATTTAGTTTAACATATTTATAAAAAGCCAATGGCCATGTCTGTATAATGACAGAGTAAATTATATTTTTAACTTTAATTTCAGCTAAGTTTGTTGTTTGGAATCACATAAACTATCCCATAGGATAGTTTTAAGATTAAATGGCACAATGTTTATACGATACCTAGTACAGAGTAAGAATGCAATAATGACAGATATTAGCATTCTCATTTACAGCTATAGCAACAAGGAAGAAGAGTCACAGGCACATTTTAGGCTGTGGAGCAGTAATCTTTGGCCTTGTGTGACTAGCATGCTTCACAGTGCAAATTTAACCTATATGATAACAACTTTCACATTCTATTTTAAAATATTTCTCAGTTATTGGGAGGCCCTCTCTGGTCTATATTTGCATACATCGATTTCTCATAATAATTCTGGAAGTTATGTATTCATTTCGATGTTTTACAGACAAGGAAATTAAGGTTCCAGGAGTGAAATAATCTGGCCAAGTCTACAAGGTTAGTAAGTAGCAGAACAAGAATTCAAACCTAGACTTCTCTGACTCCAAAGTCTTTCCTTTTGCCTCTGTTGAAAGACTTCCGTTAATAAAATTGAATTTATAAAGTTGTTTTTCAAACTGTTCTTTCTTCTCGAGTCCAGAATTCCTAGAGACTCCAAAGAGATGTCTGGGATTAGCTAACCACTATTCCAACAAAACCATACACCAAAAAATTTTTCTGCAGTTTTATTTTCTTACACAGAATAATTTTCCAATATTGAAAAAACTGAAGGTAATTTTCAAATGACAAAAGCTTCACCTTGACAGTTTAAAGTTTGGACTGATCATATATAGTTCCTTTCTCTCTCCTACTTTGTCTCTTGTATAACAGAAACCTAAGAACAAAATGCAGGAATCTCATGCTATCTGGGCATCAGCTGAACACATCCACACCACCTTGTGACACCTGCTCTCCTGTCTCATGGTTGAAAAACTAAGGGAGCTTTGGAAACCAGATCAAAATTGAGTGACAAGCAAATGGAAAGTATAAAATGTCTTTTACTTAAAAATGGGAATATAGTCATGGTCAAAATTGCCACCAGCTTTACTGATATATGTCAGCTTCTAGACTGACAAGGTAATTCTGCAGGGGAAACATGAATGGTTCAAAAGTTGATTCCCATTAGGAGAGAGATGGAAAAGCAAGCTGAGCAGTTACCCCTAAAATAAATAAAAGCATATTCTTAGGGCAGGCGTGGAATCTCCATGAAGTACAAAAATGAACAAGACTTGAAGTGCTGTTTTTTAAGGCAGAAGATAAAATTAAATGATTTCATAGCGAATCCATGATTTTCTTAAATCACATAGTGGTAATTTTAGGGGCAAACATTCATTTAAATTCTCTGAATTTCCTTCCAATATGATTTTTCACTTACTTTCTGATTTAAGCAATTTCTTAAGATACTTAACATTTATTCACCGATGGTACTTATTTTGTTCAATCTCTTACCTAACTGCAGAACCGTTACTATCTTTAATCTGCTCAGGACTCAGGAATTGTAGTGGAGTGAGAAGGAATACCCCCAGAACTCTTTTGTCTGGTCATTCCAATCAGCCTCACAAGCTCAAGCAGAGCTGATGGAGCCAAACACATATCAATACAAATAAAACGTTGCAAGAGACTTGGCAGGTTTTCGTGTGTTGTCTGAACATTTTCCACAAAGCAACGCCAGTTACACCACCTCTTAGCTACTCCTATTCTACTTGCAATCAAAACTCCAACATCTGGAAAGAATAATCATAATTTTTAACATGTTAGTCCTTAGAGGACTCATGAGAGAAGAGAAAATAAGAAGCTCCCAAGGATTTCCAAGTCATTTAGAAAGTTAAAGTTGTAAAAAATAATCTTTCTCTTATATTTGTAGTTGAAGAGGGAGGACAAAATTAAATATGCACAGGGAGCTGTCTTTTATTGGCATTTATCATGTTTTATAAATCTTATAGATTCTACTGGCACTGGCAGTGATAGCAAGAGTATTCTCCCAGTAAACTCTTCAAATGCTAGCTTCGGGGTGATGTCATTCTAGCTTGTTAAATCCTCTGAAATCTTAAGTGACTATGGATCGTGGTGGCATTCATACCAGGAAGCAGCAAGAGGCAACAGGAAGAACAAAGACTTTGAGATCAGACAAGCCTGAGTTTCAGTCCCAGCTCTGCTTTGTTCCCTTAGGCCAATTACTGAACTTTCTGATCTTAGGTTCCCTCATCTGTAACAGAGGGCCAGTGGGGATAACCCTGCAATTACAAGAAAATTAAATAGGACACTTTACAATCTAGCATAGTGCCTGAGACATATAGGTGCTCAATAAATGTTGGCTGAAATAAAATTAAATGAAAAATCTACATGTATCAGACCCCTAAAGCTCCTTTGAAAAATAATGAAGAAGTCTGTGGTATGATGTTCAAGATTAATACACTAAGCATAACAAGAGTTACCCCAATCTGGGTAGGAAATACCCACCAAAATATAGGAAACTCACTCTAAAGTAAAAGGATGTCAATAGACTCAGATGTACCCCTAAATTAATCACTAATAGAGCATGATGACTGAGTTCCACAAGATGAGGCCCATCCAATGTTCTTAGCTACCCTTTGTGGGCCCAAAATCTCATTTGCTCTCAAAAAATATTCCCCAGTTTTGAGAACTGGGCCACCAACACTGCTTCAAGTGCAGTGGCAGAAGAGGACATAGTGACAGACAGCAGCCCCAGAGTTAAGCTAAGAGAAAGAGGGCAGCAGCAATAGTGGAAGCCACAGCTCACAGCCAGGAGTGCTCAGGACCCATAGGCTACAGCCAGAGAGAGACCAATAATACCACCTGATAGAGTCAGCACAAACCACCACTGTGACTACCCATGCTTTTTGTTTACCTGCAAACGAGGACTACAGAGAGGAATCCTATTTTGTTCAGTCAATATTTATTCAGTCCAGTATAGAAGCCATGGCTTGGGTTCCACTTCTGTTATGGCTATAGTTTTATAAAAAGGAAAGTAATTCTAAGGAATTTTTGGTGTAGACAGATAGCAAAATGGATGTGAATGGACAGAGCTGAGAATGTAAACAATCCTGACCCTAGCACTTTCTTCTTTTGAAGCAAGCACTTCACAGATCCTAGCTTCAGATTCCTTGACTGTGAATTAAATACAATTCTACTTGCCCTAAATGTTCCACAAAGCAATTCTAAGTTTGTAATGAGATTGTGTACTTAGAAGTTCTTGGAAATGTGGGACACAATTTTGTCCTTGTATTTGGAAACAAAAGCAATTGGCTAGGAAGTAGGATGGAGGAAGTTCCAGCATTGGAGATAATTAAGTTTAATATACATCCAGTTTAGAACCCTCAAAGACCTTGTCATCTGGCCCAGGAGACTGACATGAAAATAACTGTAATAAATTATGTAGTAGATGAGCAGACAAATTGCTACAGAAACATAGTGAGTTATGCTTGGGAGGCCATTGAAGTAGTGACATATGAGTAGGAGTTTGCCAACAGAATGAGTGTGGAGGATGCATGTGTGCAGGTAAGAGGGGTAGGACCCTCCAGGTAAAAGAGACCATGTGAGCAAAGGCAGACAGGCATAAAAGCACATGATGTTTGGGGGTCAGCAGTATTCTTGTTTGGCCACAGCCTAAGACACATGAGAAGGAGTAGAAACTGGAAAATTAATCTAGGATCAGAGTGCAAAACCATACTAAGGAATTTGACCTTTTTTGGTTAGGCAACAAGAATGTCACTCAAGGTTGTTAAGCAAGGAGAGTGACATAATCAGATTCCTGTTTCAGAGTGCCCACTCCAGCAGCAGTGAGCAAAACAAATTGGAGACAATTACAAAGGGCCTTCTGTATATTGCCAAATATGTATCATTTAAGTGCTTTGCTCCAGGAGGCCAAGAAGAGTGGTGTCTTGTTATCTCATTGGATACACAGCACCTAACATGGTGCTTGGCTTATGGCTCCTAACATGGTGCTTGGCTTATGGCTGGGCTTCATAAATATTGAATATTTGTTGAATTAGTTCATTGCTATTGGAATGACTGTGGAGACTGTTCACAGATGTACTTTAACCTTATTTAACCCTCAATGTTGCAATTTGTGACACTATTTTCACATATTTATACCCTCGTCATCTTTGTATTCTCAACACCTGGCTCACTCTCTAGCATACGACAAGAGCTCAATAAACCCTAATGAACTGGACTGAATACAAGATCATTCATAAAACCTGCCCAATGGACACAGGGAGAACTATTGATCTTTAACAAAATTAAGGTGTCCAAATTATTACTGGCACATTTCATTTAGACCTGAATTTGCAAAACAGGTAGGTCCATTCTTGAAAAGTAAAATAGCTACCCTCCAAAAACCATATATATGTTTTTACCGATATGTATGCACTATGAATACAAAAATGTGACAAATCAGTTAACCAGACAATGGCAGAAGCCCATTACTGACCCAGTGGACTTCAAAAAGTGAATGAGCTTTAACAGTGCTTTAATTTCCAAAGTGTGATGAAACCATTAAATTCAGAGAGGGAGAATCAGTGAGCCTATGAAAATAATTATTACTAACATTTGTTGCCATTTTTGTAAGTCAAAAATAACCTAATAGTAATTTCACATAGATCAAGCTAAGGTTTGTTCTATACAAGTCTATCATGTTTTTTTGAATCACTCTTCATGACATGTCCAAATGAGTTCAAAGACAAAAAAATAGACACTGGTCTTTCTTGCTGTATGTGTAAAACAAAATTGACAATGTTAAGAAGCTTATTACATGTTTCTAAAATTTATTAGCAATGTTAGGTAGATTAAGGTGCCAAGACAAATTTTATTTTTGATAAATACTTTTTAAAACTTTCAATAAAATGTTCATGTAGGGCTTCTCTGGTGGCGCAGTGGTTGAGAGTCCACCGGCCGATGCAGGGGACACGGGTTCATGCCCCGGTCTGGGAGGATCCCACATGCCGTGGAGCGGCTAGGCCCGTGAGCCATGGCCGCTGAGCCTGCGCGTCCGGAGCCTGTGCTCCACAGCGGGAGAGGCCACAACAGTAAGAGGCCCGCGTACCGCAAAAAAAAAAAAAAAGTTCATGTAAGCTAACAATTCTGACAGGTCATTTCTACACAGGACTAAATCTCACAGCCAGTAATTTGAACATGCCATCAAAGCAGTGATTCACCATTACATGTTTTTGCTGAATTCAGTCAAATTTACTTGCATGTGTGGACACAACCATATTGTGGGAGAGACTTGCAAATGATATTAATCAAGGCTTATTGACTCTGGGACAACATTAAACGCACCAAATTCGAATTATAGGGGTTCCAGAAGAAGAAGAGAAAAAGAAAGGGACTGAGAAAATATTTGAAGAGATTATAGTTGAAAACTTCCCTAATATGGGAAAGGAAATAGTTAATCAACTCCAGGAAGCACAGAGAGTCCCATACAGGATAAATACAAGGAGAAATACGCCAAGACACATATTAATCAAACTGTCAAAAATTAAATACAAAGAAAGCATATTAAAAGCAGCAAGGGAAAAACAACAAATAACACACAAGGGAATCCCCATAAGGTTAACAGCTGATCTCTCAGCAGAAACCCTACAAGCCAGAAGGGAGTGGCAGGACATACTGAAAGTGATGAAGGAGAAAAACCTGCAACCAAGACTACTCTACCCAGCAAGGATCTCATTCAGATTTGATGGAGAAATTAAAACCTTTACAGACAAGCAAAAGCTGAGAGAGTTCAGCACCACCAAACCAGCGTTACAACAAATGCTAAAGGAACTTCTCTAGACAAGAAACACAAGAGAAGGAAAAGACCTATAATAACGAACCCAAAACAATTTAGAAAATGGGAATAGGAACATACATATCGATAATTACCTTAAATGTAAATGGACTAAATGCTCCCACCAAAAGACACAGATTGGCTGAATGGATACAAAAACAAGACCCTTATATATGCTGTCTACAAGAGACCCACTTCAGACCTAGAGACACATTCAGACTGAAAGTAAGGGGATGGAAAAAGATATTCCATGCAAATGGAAACCAAAAGAAAGCTGGAGTAGCAATTCTCATATCAGACAAAATAGACTTTAAAATAAGGACTATTAAAAGAGACAAAGAAGGACACTACATAATGATCAAGGGATGGATCCAAGAAGAAGATATAACAATTGTAAATATTTATGACATAGGAGCACCTCAATACATAAGGCAAATACTAACAGCCATAAAAGGGGAGATCGACAGTAACACATTCATAGTAGGGGATTTAACACCCCACTTTCACCCATGGACAGATCATCCAAAATGAAAATAAATAAGGAAACACAAGCTTTAAATGATACATTAAACAAGATGGACTTAATTGATATTTATAGGACACTCCATCCAAAAACAACAGAATACATATTTTTCTCAAGTGCTCATGGAACATTCTCCAGGATAGATCATATCTTGGGTCACAAATCAAGCCTTGGTAAATTTAAGAAAATTGAAATTGTGTCAAGTATCTTTTCTGACCACAACGCCATGAGACTGGATATCAATTACAGGAAAAGATCTGTAAAAAATACAAACACATGGAGGCTAAACAATACACTACTTAATAATGAAGTGATCACTGAAGAAATCAAAGAGGAAATAAAAAAATATCTAGAAACAAATGACAATGGAGACACAACGACCCAAAACCTATGGGATGCTCACAAAAGCAGTTCTAAGGGGGAAGTTTATAGCAATACAAGTCCACCTTAAGAAGCAGGAAACATCTCGAATAAACAACCTAACCTTGCACCTCAAGCAATTAGAGAAAGAAGAACAAAAAAACCCCAAAGCTAGCAGAAGGAAAGAAATCATAAAAATCAGATCAGAAATAAATGAAAAGGAAATGAAGGAAACGATAGCAAAGATCAATAAAACTAAAAGCTGGTTCTTTGAGAAGATAAACAAAATAGATAAACCACTAGCCAGACTCATCAAGAAAAAAAGGGAGAAGACTCAAATCAATAGAATTAGAAATGAAAAAGGAGAAGTAACAACTGACACTGCAGAAATAAAAAAAATCATGAGAGATTACTTCAAGCAACTCTATGCCAATAAAATGGACAATCTGGAAGAAATGCACAAATTCTTAGAAATGCACAACTTGCCAAGACTGAATCAGGAAGAAATAGAAAATATGAACAGACCAATCACAAGCACTGAAATTGAAACTGTGATTAAAAATCTTCCAACAAAAAAAAGCCCAGGACCAGATGGCTTCACAGGTGAATTCTATCAAACGTTTAGAGAAGAGCTAACACCTGTCCTTCTCAAACTCTTCCAAAATATAGCAGGGGGAGGAACACTCCCAAATTCCTTCTACGAGGCCACCATCACCTTGATACCAAAACCAGACAAGGATGTCACAAAGAAAGAAAACTACAGGCCAATATCACTGATGAACATAGATGCAAAAATCCTCAACAAAATATTAGCAAACAGAATCCAACAGCACATTAAAAGGATCATACACCATGATCAAGTGGGGTTTATTCCAGGAATGCAAGGATTCTTCAATATACACAAATCTATCAATGTGATAAACCATATTAACAAATTGAAGGAGAAAAACCATATGATCATCTCAATAGATGCAGAGAAAGCTTTTGACAAAATTCAACACCCATTTATGATAAAACCCTGCAGAAAGTAGGCATAGAGGGAACTTTCCTCAACATAATAAAGGCCATATATCACAAGCCCACAGCAAACATCATCCTCAATGGTGAAAAACTGAAAGCATTTCCACTAAGATCAGGAACAAGACAAGGTTGCCCACTCTCACCACTCTTATTCAACATAGTTCTGGAAGTTTTAGCCACAGCTATCAGAGAAGAAAAGGAAATAAAAGGAATCCAAATCGGAAAAGAAGAAGTAAAGCTGTCACTGTTTGCAGATGACGTGATACTATACATAGAGAATCCTAAAGATGCTACCAGAAAACTACTAGAGCTAATCAATGAATTTGGTAAAGTAGCAGGATACAAAATTAATGCACAGAAATCTCTGGCATTCCTATATACTAATGATGAAAAATCTGAAAGTGAAATCAAGAAAACACTCCCATTTACCATTGCAACAAAAAGAATAAAATATACCTAAGGAGACAAAAGACCTGTATGCAGAAAATTATAAGATACTGATGAAAGAAATTAAAGATGATACAAATAGATGGAGAGATATACCATGTTCTTGGATGGGAAGAATCAACATTGTGAAAATGACTCTACTACCCAAAGCAATCTACAGATTCAATGCAATCCCTATCAAACTACCACTGGCATTTTTCACAGAACTAGAACAAAAAATTTCGTAATTTGTATGGAAACACAAAAGACCCCGAATATCCAAAGCAATCTTGAGAACGAAAAAAGGAGCTGGAGGAATCAGGCTCCCTGACTTCAGACTATACTACAAAGCTACAGTAATCAAGACAGTATGGTACTGGCACAAAAACAGAAAGACAGATCAATGGAACAGGATAGAAAGCCCAGAGATAAACCCACACACATATGGACACCTTATCTTTGATAAAGGTGGCAGGAATGTACAGTGGAGAAAGGACAGCCTCTTCAATAAATGGTGCTGGGAAAACTGGACAGGTACATGTAAAAGCATGAGATTAGATCGCTCCCTAACACCATACACAAAAATAAGCTCAAAATGGATTAAAGACCTAAATGTAAGGCCAGAAACTATCAAACTCTTAGAGGAAAACATAGGCAGAACACTCTATGACATAAATCACAGCAAGATCCTTTCTGACCCACCTCCTAGAGTAATGGAAATAAAAACAAAAATAAACAAATGGGACCTAATGAAACTTCAAAGCTTTTGCACAGCAAAGGAAACCATAAACAAGACCAAAAGACAGCCCTCAGAATGGGAGAAAATATTTGCAAATGAAGCAACTGACAAAGAATTAATCTCCAAAATTTACAAGCAGCTCATGCAGCTCAATAACAAAAAAACAAACAACCCAATCCAAAAATGGGCAGAAGACCTAAATAGACATTTCTCCAAAGAAGATATACAGAATGCCAACAAACACATGAAAGAATGCTCAACATCATTAATCATTAGAGAAATGCAAATCAAAACTACAATGAGATATCATCTCACACCAGTCAGAATGGCCATCATCAAAAAATCTAGAAACAATAAATGCTGGAGAGGGTGTGGAGAAAAGGGAACACTCTTGCACTGCTGGTGGGAATGTGAATTGGTTCAGCCACTATGGAGAACAGTATGGAGGTTCCTTAAAAAACTACAAATAGAATTACCATATGACCCAGCAATCCCACTACTGGGCATATACCCTGAGAAAACCAAAATTCAAAAAGAGTCATGTACCAAAATGTTCATTGCAGCTCTATTTACAATAGCCCGGAGATGGAAACAACCTAAGTGCCCATCATCGGATGAATGGATAAAGAAGATGTGGCACATATATACAATGGAATATTACTCAGCCTTAAAAAGAAACAAAATTGAGCTATTTGTAATGAGATGGATAGACCTAGAGTCTGTCATACAGAGTGAAGTAAGTCAGAAAGAAAAAGACAAATACCGTATGCTAACACATATATATGGAATTTAAGAAAAAAAAAATGTCATGAAGAACCTAGGGGTAAGACAGAAATAAAGACACAGACCTACTGGAGAACGGACTTGAGGATATGGGGAGGGGGAAGGGTGAGCTTTGACAGGGCGAGAGAGAGTCATGGACATATACACACTAACAAACGTAGTAAGGTAGATAGCTAGTGGGAAGCAGCCGCATGGCACAGGGATATTAGCTCGGTGCTTTGTGACAGCCTGGAGGGGTGGGATAGGGAGAGTGGGATGGAGGGAGACGCAAGAGGGAAGACATATGGGCACATATGTATATGTATAACTGATTCACTTTGTTATAAAGCAGAAACTAACATACCATTGTAAAGCAATTATACCCCAATAAAGATGTTAAAAAAAAAAAAAAAGACTTATTGAATACTAAAATGGGTTGCCCCAGAAGGCAATTGACTTGGCAAACAAATAAGATAATTTGTAAACAAATAGAGCTTAGTAATCCAAGAATTGCTGCTGGAACAAAGAACCCATCAGTTAAAAAAATATAAACACAATGCCAGGGAAAAAGCACTTTGGTTGGTTACAAGAAATATTTCCAACATTCAGAAGAGACATGTTAAATATAAGAAATAAGAGTAGACAAACAGAGTAGACATACATGTCCCCAAGGAACAAAAGAAAAGCAAAACTGACCATAGCCAAAAGGTGTCTTCCCCTCTGTCTTAGTCTGCTCAGGCTGCTATAACAAAATACCTTAGACCGAGTGGTTTAAACAATAGACATTTATTCCCCACATTTCCGAGGCATGGGAAATCCAAGATCAGAATGTCAGTAGATTCAGTGTCTGTGAGGGCCTCCTTCTTGGCTTACAGGTGGCAGCCTTCTAGCTATGTCCTCATATGGTCTTTCCTCAGTGCCTGCACCCAGAGGGAGAAAGATCACTCTCTTCCTTTTCTTCTAAGGCCACCAATCCCATCATGACAATTCTAATCTAAACTTAATTACTTCACAAAGGTCCCACCTCCAAATACCATCACACTGGGGATTAGAGTTTCAACATTTAAATTCTGAGAGGACACAAACATTCAGTCCATTAACACCCGTAAATCCCTAAATTTCACCAGTAGCAATTCTTTCTGTCATGTTAAGTTCCAGTGCCTTCTGTCTAGAGGTCCTTTAAGAAATATTCTTACCTGGAAGAGGCTGGAGGCTATACATGAGAACACAGAGTGCCTACGTTAGGGACACAGGAATGAAATGCTAACAGGCACAAAAAGAGAACTTAGGGTCACTGAAAATAATGAACTCACTTCCCATCATACACTGATAAATCATAAAAATAACATATACCAAAAATATTCCAACCAATTCCTGAAACAATGCATTATGTAACTCAGGAATGACCATTTTAGGAATCTGCAATAGGATCTATCTTCTAAGTACTCGCGCACCCATTAAGAATTGCTTCTTTGTTTGTGTTGGTCTTATGGGTCCCAGAGACACAAGCCCTACTGGCTTTCAGAGCGAGATATTTTGGGAGTCTGCCCTTCTGATAGGAATTTTAAAAGCTGGGGCCCTGGATGTGGGGTTCAAACCCTTCACTCCTCAGAGAGAAGCTGGGAGTTGGAGTTCCCTCCCAATTGTATGGTGCTCCGCCGACAGTGGGTTTCATGACAAGAGTGTGCCTCAGCCTTTCCTAGGTGTTTCTGTGTGGGCATTTTCTCAGTCGTCAGATGTGTAGGAGACGCCCAGCTTGTTTCTGGATCTCCTTCAGAGGGAATCACTCCACGCATAGCTGTACATTCACTGTGTCCATGGGAAGAGTGGAGCTCAGGAGCCTCCTGTGTTGCCATCTTGGATGACTCTCTTCGTGAACTCCAGCATGAGATATTCTTAATGAAATCAGATATTTTACCAATAAAAAAAAAATGAAAACGTTTTCACAACAAACCACTTTACATATACTTGAATTTTTCTGGTAATGTGGCATGATGTATTTTTTCTTTAATGGAATTGAAAATTGGAAAATATAAAACTTTTTAAATGATAAAAATGAACTTATATACAAAACAGAAATAGACCCACAGATATAGAAAACAAACTTATGGTTACCAAAGGGGAAAGTGGAAAGGGATAAATTAGGAATTTGGGATTTACACACTACTATGTTTAAAATAGGTAACAATCAAAGGCCTACTGTGTAGCACCGAGAACTATAGTCAATATTTTGTAATAACCTATAAGGGAAAAGAATCTGAAAAATAATAGATATATATATGTTTAACTGAATCACTTTGCTGTACACCTGAAGCTAATACAACACTGTAAATCAACTATACATCAATTAAAAAATAAATAAATAAACAGATAAATAAATAAATAAAAATACAGAAAGAACATTCATCCATAGTACCCTACCAAAGATAAATAGAATTAATATTTCAATGTACTTCCTTTGGGTTTTTTCCTTATGTATATTTTAAATATAGAGTCCAGATTTTTCTGAATCCAAGTCAAATAACATTTCCGTGAACATGCGTAAGACTTTTATTTTTCTCTATTGTTTGTTCTTTATTTCATTTTATTTTACATCTTTATTGGAGTATAATTGCTTTACAATGGTGTGTTAGTTTCTGCTGTATAACAAAGTGAATCAACTACATGTATACATACATCCCCATATGCCCTCCCTCTTGCATCTCCCTCCCACTCTTCCTATCCCACCCCTCTAGGAGGTCACAAAGCACAGAGCTGATCTCCCTGTGCTATGTGGCTGCTTGTCACTAGCTATTTTACATTTGGTAGTGTATGGACTTGAGGACAAGGGAAGGGGGAAGGGTAAGCTGGGACAAAGTGAGAGAGTGGCAGGGACATATTGTTTGTTCTTTAAATATTATTTCCTTAGGATATATTCCCAAGAGAGGGAGAAGCACATGAAGCCAGGAGTAAATATGAGCCATGAAAAAAGAATGGATCAAAACCTGATGTGTATTACCCAGCTGTCTTTCAAAAATGTAGGCAATTGCCTCTTCCACTCCCTCCTTAAATATTAGAATATTATCACTTTTTAATCTTTATGCATTTAATAGGTGAAAATGAAGCTTCATTCTTGCATTAGTTTTTATCTATTTGATTATTTGCTGTACGAATGCTTATTCCACATGTTTACTGGTTGTTCATGTTTCTTCTTTTAAGTTTTTTCTGTTCATGACCTTTAACCAACCACTACTGAGATCTCAGAACTTTTATCACCAATTTCTATACACCCTGGATATACTAAGAATTATACTGCTTTATCATATTTGTTATAAATATCTTCCTATTTTAATTATTTTCTTTAAGTACATAAAGATATTTTAAATATTTGTGTATTCAAATTTGTAAAACTTCCCATTTTCTAGCACAATATATTTCAAAAAAGAAAAGTTACCTTACCCCCAACTCATTTGGGGTGACCCCTGAGGGAATTTGGGTTCAGAGAGATTAAGAAATGTGTTTGATACTATATATAAAATAGATAAATAACAAGGACCTACTGTATAGCACAGGGAACTGCAATCAATATCCTATAATCTATAATGAAAAAAATCTGAAAAAGAATGTATATATGTATAACTGAATCACTTTGCTGTATGTCTGAAACTAACTAGTTCATTCTTTTTTATTGTTGAGGAACAGTCCCTTATATGGATATACCACAATCTATTCCCTTGGTGATGGAAATTTGGATTATTTCTATTTGGGGGCTATTATGAATAAAGCTGCTAAGAACAGCAACAACAAAAAAAGTAAAGGCATGTTCTTAACATATGTAATGCGAGATCTTGTTTTCTTTGACTGGGAAGGAGTAATAAATCCTAAGATATGACCTCTGCAGGATGAGGTTCAAACAGAAGAGTCCAAAGCATGGAATAGAATGACAGCCATCTTCCCAGATCAGTCGGTTAACTAAAAGGAATCACTCAAAACCAGAGAAAAAATGCATGTCTAGTACTTTCCAAACCTAAGAATCTCACGACTATTTTTTCTGGGAAATCTTGCCCTTCCAAAAGACCACAAACCACTTCTAGGCCTTCATAACAGTAGTGATATTATGCCAACCAAGCTTTGAAATTCACAGCATAAAAATACAAGGTAATAATCACAGTGGGGCAACCACACACCACTATCAATATGCTTACTCAATTGATTAACAGGAAGAAGACAAAGCTATTCTAGAGATAAGGCCATTTTATTTTTCTAACTGAAATATATTGCTGCCTTCTCCCTGTTACTTCCACTTATTAAAATCATTCAATAGCTAGATCATTGCCCCTTCCTCTGTCAAATTTTCCATGATCACTCTGTTAAATACAATCTCTCCTTCTTGTGAATGTCTTATTGTGTATCCTACCTATGTGGCCCTATCATAGAACCTTATTTTATAGTTATTTCTACACTTGGCTTGACTCCTCCTTCTTATCATACCACACCATTATCACCACCACCACCTTCATCAATACTAGATTGTAGCAATGATACCTTAAAAGATTTTATAGTCCTTGAACATAGTGAATACTGACAAAATATTTTCTGTTCAGGTGAACAGATAAAATTTTTTAATGCACAGTTTCTTTTGCTATTTCCTCAAGCATCTAAATAGAAAATATAAATTTAGCAAATGACAAAACTAATTCCTTTAGGACAAATAGTTCTCATAGTAATTTTCTGTGACCACAGTCACTGTTAAGTTACTATTAATCATAAAAGGATTCAGGGATTGATTTCTTCTCTAGTCCTATATCTTCTTTAGGAGTGTACTCCACTTTACTATGGTGAATGAATACAGAAGGCAAAATTTCTATAGAAATGAGCTATAGAACAGATATATACATGAAAATGACTCACTCAGCTTGGTAAATGTTTGAAATGAGCATGCACGTCTTTCAACCTTTCCCTGACCTTCAATCTTGCTTATCATCGACCTTCCTT
Source organism: Monodon monoceros (assembly GCF_005190385.1). Classification (NCBI taxonomy): domain Eukaryota; kingdom Metazoa; phylum Chordata; class Mammalia; order Artiodactyla; family Monodontidae; genus Monodon; species Monodon monoceros. Next base: position 112,924,445 of record NW_021703774.1, read on the forward strand.
AAGCTTTGAAGGTAAGTCATTCTTCTGCCCTATATCCAGATCACACTTTATTTCAGCTTTCTGGGTCCTTGGAGAAACAGAGTTCTCTTCTGATTATAGCCAGGTCCCCAGGTCCTTCTTCATTATTTTAGGTTCTAAACTTCTAGAAGTCAAAAGAACTTTAATTCTCCTTAACACTTCCTGAGAAGATTCTTTATTTTATGACCTTATGACCCCAGTCAGCTTACCTGATTATTCTTCTTTAAACTTATATTTATTGATCTACATGCTCAGTACTAGAGAAACAATGGTATGCATGGAGATATAGTTGCTGTCTTAGCAGACCTAAGAATAATAGGAAAGGCATACAATTAACAAGTCTAAAAAGATGAGTTAGTGAGAAATTAATTGATGCCTTAATTTTTTAATTTATATGTATATATATTTTGTTTGTCTGTTTGTTTCTGTGGACTCACCGGCAAAACTTATGTTGATCTTCCTTTTATAGGAGCAGACTTCTGTGTTCCAGAGTTTGTAGCTGTTTGTCTACAAACAAAGATTGATGTTTATTTGAATGTGTAAGCCAAGTAAAAAAAAACAAGCCAGATGAGCTGAGAGGGTGATAGACACAGAAACTGTTGCTTGGCAGAAAAGGGGCAATAGCCAAACCCCAAAGTTTGGAGTGGGGGATGGCCATGGAGGGAATAAGGAAGGAAAGAAGAGAGGTGATTACAGCCAGTTCATACCCAACACCCTGGATGTGGCAGAACACCTAGATGGAGGTGGATACAAGAATACCTAAGAATGTTGGCAATAAGCACCTCAGACTCAAAGACAGCATGGCAGGAAGTGGGTAACAGCAGAGTCTCTGCCTTTGAAAGGACCACAGGAAGTCTGGAACAAGAGCCTCTCAGGGGTGACCATAACAAACCCCTGATCTCTCCCCCATTTGTCCTGTACTGCATAAGCCCAAGGGCCCTGACTCAACCCAAAGGAAGAGCAAGGAATCTCAAAAAAATATCTGAAACTGTATCTCTTGTCAACCGTGGAAAAGGAACTAGAAACTAGACTTTTAACAAAGAGAAATATGATATTTCTTACAAACTGAATGTCACAACCAATTCACAATCATTTGTTATACAAGTAATTACAACAAATTGTGTGAAGTGATCTAAGTGTCCGGTCTTGACTAGTCTATCCCAGACTCTCTCCAAGTCTCTCTCTCCCCATTTTGAGCCCTATTTCTTCACAACTCCCCCCTCGCCCATCTCACCAGTCCATAGAGCTGTCAGAATTTATTTCTGCCAGTCCCAGTATAGATTTTAAATACTTGTTCAGTTCCTTCTTCCTGCCTTGGTACAACGTCCCCTTGTCCATTAGTAGAATTAATAAACAACTCTTATTTGTTTTCATATTGAGTTGTTTGTTAATTCTAACGAGGGAACACAGCTTTTCATACACAAGGCCAAAGAAAGGTCTTTTTCTTACTTGAAAGACCTTTCCCTTTAGGGTTGAGCACCTAGTATGTTGAACACAGACTTTGTAAGGTGTACACATAAAGAAATGAAGGAGAAAGAGGATACAAATGCAACTGGCCAAATCAGACGAATTAGCCCTGGTGAGTCATGAGGTAGCAAATATTACAGCCAAATGACCTTAAATTCTATGGCAAAGCTAAAACCTCATATTTGTATGCATACAACTCTCCTTAACAGTTTGAAGTCCCCAATTAGTCCACAACATTTCCAATAAAAGAAAATTTGTCTTCATAGTTACCCCAAAAGTATCCATAATGATGTAATCCAATGGCCATCCATTATTACAACTTGTTTCATTAGCAGTGCCCTAAAATGGTAAACTCTTCATGTAATTGCCTATCAACCAGCCATCTATCATGATAAACTCTTTGTTTAAATTCAGTTAACTACTGACACATCTTGCCATGCCACTTTGAAATATTTTTAATCCAGGCTTTCCAAAGAGTTTAAGAAACATTGTAATTTTCATTTAATCAAGGGTTGTTCATGAACTGGGCTCTAATAAAATTTTCTTCTTGGCAACATTTAAATGAAGGAAATTTAGGAACACCACATTAGCCAGTATGGAAATTATTTTTAGATCACCCATTTAACCTCTTTTTTTAAAAATTATATAACTAGGGCTTCCCTGGTGGCGCAGTGGTTGGGTGTCTGCCTGCGGATGCAGGGGACACGGGTTCGTGCCCCAGTCCGGGAAGATTCCACATGCCGCGGAGCGGCTGGGCCCGTGAGCCATGGCCGCTGAGCCTGCGCGTCCGGAGCCTGTGCTCTGCAACGGGAGAGGCCACAGCAGTGAGAGACCCACGTACCGCAAAAAAAAAGAAAAAGAAAAAAGTATATAACTAAATTTATTTTCATCAGGGTGTGAATGACCGTTAGGATTTACCCTCCAAGGATGTCTATATTTTAAAAGAGGAATTTGATATAAACAAATGACCTTCAGATTAGTGGGTGGGTTGATGTAGCATCAGAAATTCAGGAGCCCCACTACTTCCTCCAGCAGCTGGGAGAAGCGGAGTCGTGCTTGTCATCCCAGCGGAGAGGCTCCAGCCCCTGTGCTGTTTTGGCGGGCCTTCACTGCACTCTCATTCAAGTGCCGTCTCTTGAACATCCCCTCACAGAAATGAATTGGTGTTTTCTGGTACAGAGCGGATGCTAAATGGGGGGGAAGGGGGCACGGCCTGCACACAGACGGGCACAGCTACGAAACCTCATCTCTGCCGTGTAGGGTGGGGAAGTTGGGGGAAGATGCCTCCTTCAGCAGGAGCCGTGTCAGCATCCAAACTGGTGAAAACCAGTGAAGGTCAAACACTGGCCAAGGGGGGCAGCCCGTGAAGCCAGTAACACTGCCCACCTCATTGGGATCCACCACCCCACGGGTACCTGTTGGCATGCAAATTCTTTATATAACAAGATATGGGATGATAAGTAAATCCAATAGGCACCGTTTATCCTTTCAGCATTCAGCCAAAGGCCTCTTCTGTGTGCCATCTATGGGGGACATGATGTAAGATGATAAAAAGACATTTCTATTATGTTAGAATTTTGTAGGTGCTCACACGTGTGTTATCTAACTGAATTCTTGAAACAAATCTATGCAGAATACAGCCTAATGCCCATTTAGAGGGGGGAAACTGAGGCTCAGGGAGGGAGGGTTTCTTAGGTCATGATAAATGGCAACGCTCAGGCTAAAGGCCATTCGTTCATTCACTCATTCATTCATAGAGTGGTTGGAATTTTTCAGAACTGTTTTTGATATAAATCTGTCATCTTTTAGAAAGGACTGGCTGTTGAGGGCAGAGGATTCAGGGGCCTGTGAGAGGAAAGAATGTTTATTTCATTGACGTGGTCTCCCCAGGACAGTGACTGCTCTCATACATGCAGAGGGAGGCATAGAAGTTAGAAGAGAGAATCTTACCTCCTTCAAACTGTGCTTTTCCCTTTTCCTCAGCTCCCAGTGGTCTGGAGCCTGATCACACTGGGGAAACCGAAGCAGCCAGCAGCCACCAGTCACACTGGCACTGGGCTCCCATTGTACACTCTCATTTCATCTCCACAACATCTCCATGAGTAGCATTAAAACCCCCATTTTACAACTGAGAAAAGCAGGAGAGGAACGGGAAGTTGAGGCCTGCTGCACCCTGGTCCCTGCTCTACAGGTCACCAGGAGCACTGACCCATTACTGGGGCTGCCCACCACCCTGCATTTCCCTCCTTCTATCCTCCCACTGTCATGGTTCTAGTTCACCCAGACCCTGATTTTCTCTTTCCTGCATTTCTGCAATAGTTCCATTTGACATTCTTTTTTAAAATGTGTGTATACATTTAGTGAGCACCAGCAGTGTTCCAGGCTCCGTGCTGGACATCAGGGAGAGAGTGATAAGCATGAGTTAGTGCCTGCCATTCTAGCTAGGAACACAACAGGAGAACAGGTGACCCTACATGAGGATAAGCGCTGTAGCAGGGAGAAATCCAGGTGCAGCATGAGTGCAGAACAGATGCACCTGGTCCAGCTGGGGGAGGGAGGGAAGGTGGCACTCATGGGCCAAGCCAGGCTGGAGTCCTCCATGATGAGTCCAAGTCAACCATCTTCCTAACAAGCCCTTAGGAGAGTCCTTTTGAAAATGAAAACCCAAGCAAACTACTTCTCTTCTCAAAACCCTTCTGTGGCTCCCTATCACTCAGAGAACAAAGGACAGGCCCCTTAGTGAGGCCCGCAAAGTTCTCCATGTTCTGACCTCCTCTCCCACTAGGTCCCAATGTATCTACGTGTCTGTCTCCTCCAGAAGGCAGCCTATGTGCAGTTTAGTTCTCCATACCCTAGGCCTGGAACTGGACTACTCTATAATAGGCACTCGATGTCTTTATTAAAAGCATGAATACATTCCTGAGTTTTGAGTCCTTGCCCAAAAGAGAAGGCCAGTTTGGTTTTCCCTTGTGTCTCATGGTAGGAACTGACCGAGCCCCCCACAATTTTGGTCAATGAGGGGAGAAGAGGGGTTTAATAAGGAATGAGGCATGTGACTTCCCAGGAATGCAGCTCTAGCACCCCTATTTCCTATGGGGAACCCCATGAGGTCCATAGACAGTTCTCCATAAGTCTTGGCACAGAGGAGTCCCAGGTCAGTTTACATGTCCCCCCAGCACAGGGTCCATGGAAATTCCTTTGTGTGACCTGTCCCTTCCCCAGTTCTCTGCTTTTCATCCCTAGGAGCCCCAGCTCCTGGCACAGTCCTCTTTGCATACCAAGCATTTAGAACATTCTGTGTGAACGTTGAACACTCTACACTTCCCACCAGGATGGGGTTTATAATTGAGACAAATTCTCCTCTACTAATTTTCAAAGAGAAAAGAAGAAATGCACTTCAAGCAAGAAAGTTGGGTGCCTGGGAAGGTTTCCAGCCAGGAGATTTCTTTTTTTTTTTGTAACCTTTTGACCTCCTTCACCATTTAACCTCTTTTGCTATTTCTTTGTGAGATGGCAGAGATAATAAGAGAAGAAAAAAAGAAGAGGAACCACTGAGTCAATGAGTACTACAGGAGGCAGGCACTGTTCTGGGCTTTACCCCATTTAATCCCCATCAGGATCCCTCTTCAAGGAAAGGAACATCATCCTCTTTTACAACTGAGGAAATTCAGGCTCAGGGCCTGAAGTAGATTGATTGCCCAATGTCAAAGTGAGAAGTCCAGTGTCATTAATTTGACTGGTTCCTTCTCACTTAGTCATCTAGTAAGTGATTGGAACAAGGATTTGAAAACAGGCTTATCTGACTCCAAAGCCTAAATCTTCCACTGTTCTGATTAGTCACAGTGGGCTGCCTTGGGAAACAATCACTTAACCCTAGAAACTTCTGTAATTTACCAGATATTTGACTTTAAAAGAGACTTCATCATTTTCCTATCTAGAATTAATCGAATCCTCCAATATCACCTCCACATCATTTCTTGCCCAATAAAAAACGCATATCCAAAGAACCTATTTTTTACCAAAAGTTTTGAAAATCCCATAACTATCCCAAAAAAATACAAAAGTCATTGTCCTGAATATGTCTTTTAGAGAGTGTTGGCAAACTCTAAGCTGACACCAGAAAGCAGACAGATCTGTGTTATGAACAGTCTCCTAGAACTATTTGTCACTGATAACAGAGGCTTCCATGATAAATAGCTGGAAAGCACTTTTCCATTATAAAGTATGACATAAATACTGACTGACAGTAAAACAAAACCATGCCAAACTGCAATAGGATGGCCGTTATGAATTATATAAGCAAAAATAGATAAAGCAGAGTCAGCTACACTTCTCTATATCCTTACAAACTTCAAGTGGACTAACAAAGACTGTTAGAAAAAAGAAATTTTAAAATTCATGTCCTTCTAGAAGCCTTTAAATAAGGCTCCTTTGTTCTTACAAAAAGTGAGATGAGACGATGTTTGGAATCTAGATTTTACTGGGTAGAAAGGTGAGGCCCTTTGTGTTACATAAGGCAGCTGCACCTTGAGAAAGGTGTTCAGGAAGAAAGTCAAGGCACACCATTTGACCCAAATGTTTAAAATTTTCCAGAGCTTGGTCATCCCTTGTGGCACAGTGGTTAAGAATCCGCCTGCCATGGGCTTCCCTGGTGGCGCAGTGGTTGAGAGTCCGCCTGCCGATGCAGGGGACACGGGTTCGTGCCCGGGTCCGGGAAGATCCCACATGCCACGGAGCGGCTGGGCCCGTAAGCCATGGCCGCTGAGCCTGTGCGTCCGGAGCCTGTGCTCCGCAGCGGGAGAGGCCACAACAGTGAGAGGCCCGCGTACTATAAAAAAAAAAAAAAGAATCCCCCTGCCAATGCAGGGACACGGGTTCGAGCACTGGTCCGGAAAGATTCCACATGCTGCGGAACAACTGAGCCCGTGGGCCACCACTACTGAGCCTGCGCTCTGGAGCCCGTGAGCCACAACTACTGAGCCTGCGTGCCACAACTACTGAGCTTGCGTGCCTAGAGCCCGAGCTCTGCAACAGGAGAAGCCACCGCAATGAGAAGCCCGCGCACCGCAATGAAGAGTAGCCCCCGCTCGCCGCAACTAGAGAAAGCCCGCACACAGCAACGAAGACCCAATGCAGCCAAAAATAAAATAAATAAATTAAAAAAAAAAAATTTTCCAGAGCTTCTCACATCTGTTAAGCCACTTGGATTCTTTATAAGATCCTAAGAGACCAAGGATTTATATTTTTCAAGTTCTTTTAATAGACAAGAGTGGAAAGAGAAACAGAGTTCTTTCCATTTTTTATGAGGCCAAAACAAAGCCAGACAGCCCGTCAGACAAGCCATCCATTTCCCAACATGGCTGCTTTCTGAGCAAGGAAGGCACTGCATTTAGAGATAAAATATAAACCCAACTGCTCTCCTCAACATGCTACACACATATATTTATTCATTTAAGGACTATTTATTAAACATCAACCATGTACCAGACACCATGTCAGTTGCTGGGGATACAGCAGAAAACAGCCTTTATCTTAATGACTTAGCATTCTGTTACCATCTCTATTTTCTGAAGAGAAGACTGAGGTTCAGGGGAGTTAGGTACCAGCCCAAAGTCACACAGGGAGTGAGTCCCAAGCCTCACCTGCCTCCTTACAGGCCGTGTTCCCTCTAAGTAGAACATAAGGATGCCCCACAGTTCACTTCTCTCCTGTGGTTGATCTCCAGACCGAAGTGAACACTGTACTCCACATCTCAGACACTGAAGGAGCTCTGGGTGGAAGAAAGACAAAGGAAAGCACCAAACATGTGGACCTCTCCTGCAAATGAATAAATTCGCTATCCTGCAAATTAAGTTGTTCTCAGTGCTAACTACTCAAATATTCCACAAACACAAAAAAGCAACCTTCACATCTGAATTCTGCTTTCTGCTCTGTTAGGCATCTTTCCACCTCTGCTCCACATTCTATGTCCTATAAGCCTCAGAGAGCCTGGATCTCCCCAATCCCTAGCATAAAATGTATCTTTCCAGTCATTTTTTTCATAGCATTTAACACAATACATAATTATATATATATCTGTGGGTTTGTTTATCTGTCTCATTAAAATGCAAGCTCCACCAAGGACCATAGTCCCTTTTTCCTAAAGTGACTAAATATAGTAGTCACTTTATTATTTATTATAGTCACTTTATTTATTTTCTAGTTGTAGACAATAAATATTTGCTAAATTACTGAATGCATGAATGAGTGAATGACTATAACCTATATTCTGAAGCTATAACCAAATATTACCTGCACCAAATCACCTATTTAACATTATATTTACCTTACCCCCAGAGGCAAAGATACTCTTTTACATCTCAACGTTTGTGTTTTTCCGTGACTATCACCTTCTAATGTATGAAATAATTTACTTATTTAATATGTTTATCATTTATGGTCTGTTCTCCTTAACAGAAATATAAGCTTTACAAGGGAAAGGATGGCAAAGGCCAAGAATTATGTCTGGCTCATAGTAGATGCTCAGCAAGTATTTGTTAAATGAATGAATGAAAACCTCTCTGTTAACTTCTTAATATTAAGCATTCAAGGATACATGGTTTCTTTAAATTATGGGATATATATGAATTTAATTTCTGTGACCCTCAGTTTCCTCGTGGGCCTTGGACTAACCAAACTCTAAGAAAAAAAATTCAATAATCAAAAATATTCACTTATATACATATGATTACAAGTATTAAGGCAGAAAAACTAATTAGCACATTTTTAAGAGGTGTTCAACAAAATGGGTTTTCAGTAGATTATCCAGGATTATCAACAACTTCTAACTCACAAAAATCTAAATTAATTAAGGTCTTATTGTTTAGGTGTCTTTTCTTCCATATTCCTTCAAAGAAGTTGAAGTTTGGAAGAGGCTTTGTATTGTCAAAAATCTCATGTGAGGACATAGACTTTGCTATGTGCCTGATGAATGAATCAATTCAACAAGTATTTCTTGAAAGTGTAATTTATGCTTTGCACCATGTTAGGCACGGTGAGGTGTCAAAGTAAAAATGCTATTTGCAGGAAACATTCACTATCTTTCACTGGGGACGTGAGGCATACTCACAAAACAACAGAAAAAAGAAAAAAAAAAAACCCTGTCTATCCAGAGCAAGGGTATAATAATAGGTAGAGTTAGTGCTATGGGAGTAGAAATAGGCAAGAATCAGTGGGAATCAAAATATTCAGAAAAGATCCTAGGGAGAATGTTGTTTTGGGTTATTTTTAAGAATATGAGGTACTAGTCATCCGCATAGGGATGTGTACTGCCTGGACTAATCAAACAGCACTAATAGAAGCTTTAATATTATTTAGATAATCATTAACCTATCAAAGAATCTAACAGCCCCCTTCCCTCTTTCCATGGGCTTGAACTATCTTAAACAGTTTTGAATAGTTTTGAGCCGTTTGGATGCTAGTTCTTTAACTTTGCTGCTAATTCCACATTTCCTGTAAGGCACTCTTAAAAGATCATAAATAGGTCAATGGCAATAAAATTGTATCCATCTGTCAAGAGAAGTTTCCATTTAATGAGAACACAAACTGCATCATCGACAAAGAATCCAAAATACTTAAGGAAAATCAGCATGGAATCTGTAGCCAAACTTCCCCAGTGGTTGATGAGAGAACAAAGGAGAAAGATAAAGTTATGGAGACTATTTTGATACCTATATATACATATAATAAAGACTATTTTCTATCAATATAAAAATAATAGAAAGATTTTTAACTATTTTCTCTTGCTTCATTTTTATTAAAGTTTGCCTCAAACTGCACTTAAGCCTGCCTAATCCTTCTCAACCCCACTAGTAAAGACATCTGAAATCCTGATGTTTTTTGAACTTTAGCTCTAGAGTATTCCTTAAGTCCTAGCTTAAGAAATGATCTTTCATCTTATCTCTTGACTAATGTTTCTGCTATTTCTTCAATCACCTTTCCTGTAAAAACCACAAAATTTCTAAACTAAATCCACTTCTGAAAAAGCCAAACCTTCCTTTCTTTAGAAATGCATTCAAATAACACACACAAGCCTATGTTCTTACTTACAGACAAATAAGCCTGTAAGCAAGTAACTGGAACAAAATAAGAGAAATATATTATGCTAGACAACTCTAAAGCCTACAGGACAGGGGAAGAAAGCACCACAAAAGTGGTTATCCTTCATTCTGGGAAAAGGGTCAGGAAAAACCACCTAGAGATAATGAGAATATTTAACAGAAGAAGACCTACTTCAGGTAAGTCACTCTTCACAAGGAAATGGAGGGGAAGAGAGGAGACATGAGCCAAAGCATGGTTTCAATTATCATTTGTGAATTAAAATAGCACCATATGTGGAATTGACTGCTACATTGTTGCTGACAGTGTTGTTCTTTCCATCACTCAGTGACTCTGTGTTATCTGTATAAAATCCTTCAAAACATCATTGCTGGCCTTGTTGTTAGTCTTTCATATATCATTAGTCCATGTAAAAATTGGTAATGGTATTTTGGAAGTCCTATCACATTTTTAACTACACAAATCTTATGATTCAGCCATTATTTTTCAAGGAATCCATCTTAAAGAAATAGGATCATGGCTGAATAAGCATACATGAACAAAAAACTTGTAGTGTGTTGCAAATGTTTAAACATAAAGTTCTTATTGTACTGTATCTAATTTTAACTCAAAGATTTGGAGCATGAAGAACTGCAAGCAATATTATAAATGCTCTCCTTTCTCTCCACGCACCTACACCAAGAGCCCTCTCAGACATTTAGAGACACTTCTGTGGCTCCACCACATATAAAATAGCTAACACACTAGCAAAAGGATAGTATATAAATCCCCCTTACCCCTGGCAACCACAATTCTACTCTCTGATTCTGAGTTTGACTATTTTAGATACCTCATATAAGTGGAATTATGTAGTATTTGTTTGTAGTCCCACTTGTCTAATTTTGCTTTTCTTTTTCTTTTTTTTTTTTTGGCCTGTGCTTTTAGTGTCCTATCCATTAAAGCATTGTAAAGACCAATGTCATAAAGACTTTCTTAGAAGATTTCTTCTAAGAATTACATAGATTCAGATCTATGGATAAGTCTTTAGTCCATTTTGAGTTGATTTTTGATTATGAAAAGAGTAGTCTTTTCAACAAATGGTGCTAAGACAACTACATTCAAAAGAGTGAAGTTGAACCCCTTTCTCACACCATACACAAAAACTAACTTAAAATGGATTGGGTGCCAGTGCAAGGTCCTCACAAGGCCGAGGAGGTGCAGCGCTTTCCCCGAGAGCGCAGTGAGTGGGACGCAGTGCCTGTCTCTTCTCCCTCAACAGATAAGAGAATTGAGACAAGGAAATTATATGCCCTGCTCGACATAAATACAACTGGATATAAACTTCAGGGGGGCAAAGTACATCATCCGTCTCATTCACTCCTGTATCTTCAGCATCTAATACTGTTCCAGGCATATGAAGACCTTCAAGATGGCAGAGGAGTAAGACATGGAGATCGCCTTCCTCCCCACAACAACATCAGAAATACATCTACACGTGAACAACTCCTACAGAACACCTACTGAACGCTGGCAGAAGACCTCAGACCTCCCAAAAGGCAAGAAACTCCCCACGTACCTGGGTAGGGCAAACGAAAAAAAGTAAAAACACAGACAAAAGAATAGGGACGGGACCTGTACCACTGGGAGGGAGCTGTGAAGGAGGAAATGTTTCCACACACTAGAAGCCCCTTCGCGGGCAGAGACTGCGGGAGGCGGAGGGGGGAGCTTCGGAGCCACGGAGGAGAACACAGCAACAGGGGTGCAGAGGGCAAAGCAGAGAGATTCCCGCACAGAGGACCAGTGCCGACCAGCTCTCACCAGCCCGAGATGCTTGTCTGCTCACCCGCCGGGGCAGGCAGGGCTGGGAGCTGAGACTCGGGCTTCGGTCAGAGCGCAGGGAGAGAACTGGGGTTGGTGGCCTGAACACAGCCTGAAGGAGGATAGTGCGCCACAGCTAGCCGGGAGGGAGTCCGGGAAAATGTCTGGACCTGCCTAAGAGGTAAGAGACCATTGCTTCGGGGTGCATGAGAAGAGGGGATTCAGAGCACCACCTAAACGAGCTCCAGAGACGGGCTTGAGCCGTGGCGATCAGCGCGGACCCCAGAGACGGGCATGAAATGCTAAGGCTGCTGCCACAGCCACCAAGAAGCCTGTGTGCGAGCACAGGTCACTATCCACACCTCCCCTCCCGGGAAACTGTGCAGCCCGCCACTGCCATTGTCCGGTGATCTAGGGACAAGTTCCCTGTGAGAAAACAAGGCGCGCCTCAGGCTGGTGCGACATCATGCTGGCCTCTGCAGCCACAGGCTCACCCCGCATCCGTCCCCTCCCTCCCCCAGGCCTAAGTGAGCCAGAGCCCCCTAATCAGCCCCTCCTTTAACCCCCTCCTGTCTGGGTGGGAACAAACACCCTCAGGTGACCTACACAGAGAGGTGGAGCCACATCCAAAGCTGAGCCCCTGGGAGCTCTGTGAACAAAGAAGAGAAAGGGAAATCTCTCCCAGAAGCCTCAGGAGCAGCGGATTAAATCTCCACAATCAACTTGATGTACCCTGCATCTGTGGAATACCTGAATAGACAACGAATCATCCCAAATTGAGGCAGTGGACTTTGGGAGCAACGATATATTTTTTTTTCCTTTTTCTATTTTTGTGAGTCTGTATGTGTATGCTTCTGTGTGTGATTTTGTCTGTATAGCTTTGCTTTTACCATTTGTCCTAGAGTTCTGTCTATCCATTTGTTTTTCTTGTTGTTGTTTTCTTTTTTAGTATAGCTTTTAGCACTTGTTATCACTGGTGGATTTGTTTTTTGGTTTGGTTTGTCTCTTCTCTTTTTTTAATTACTTTTTAATTCTTTTATTTTTAATAATTATTTTTTATTTTATTTATTTTATTTTTTTTTTGTTTATGTTTTTTCTTCTTTCTTTCTTTTTTTCTCCCATTTTTTCTGAGCCGAGTGGATGACAGGGTGTTCGTGCTCTGGCCAGCTGTCAGGCCTGTGCCTCTGAAGTGGGAGAGCCAAGTTCAGGACACTGGTCCACAAGAGACCTCCCAGCTCCACCTAATATCAAATGGTGAAAATCTTCCAGAGATCTCCATCTCAACGGCAAGACCCAGCTTCACTCAACGACCAGCAAGCTACAGTGCAAGACACCCTATGCCAAACAACTAGCATGACAGGAACACAACTCCATCCATTAGCACAGAGGCTGCCTAAAATCATAGTAAGGCCACAGACACCCCAAAACACAGAACCAGACGTGGACCTTCCCAGCAAAAAGACAGGATCCAGCCTCATCCACCAGAACACAGGCACTAGTCCCCTCCACCAGGAAGCCTGCTAACCCACCAAACCAACCTTAGCCACTGGGGGCAGACACCAAAAACAACGGGAACTATGAACCTACAGCCTGCATAAAGGAGACCCCAAACACAGTAAGTTAAGCAAAATGAGAAGACAGAAAAACACACCACAGATGAAGGAGCAAGGCAAAAACTCAGCAGACCTAACAAATGAAGAGGAAATAGGCAGTCTACCTGAAAAAGAATTCAGAGTAATGATAGTAAAGATATTTCAAAATCTTGGAAACAGAAAGGAGAAAATAAAAGAAATGTTTAACAAGGACCTAAAAGAACTAAAGAGCAAACAAACAATGATGAACAGCACAATAAATGAAATTTAAAATTCTCTAGAAGGAATCAATAATGGAATAACTGAAGCAGAAGAAAGGATAAGTGACCTGGAAGATAAAATAGTGGAAATAACTACTGCAGAGCAAAATAAAGAAAAAAGAATGAAAAGAATTGAGGACAGTCTCAGAGACCTCTGGCACTACATGAAATACACCAACATTTGAATCATAGGGGTCCCAGATTAGAAGAGAAAAAGAAAGGGACTGAGAAAATATTTGAAGAGATTATAGTTGAAAACTTCCCTAATGTGGGAAAGGAAATAATCAAGTCCAGGAAGAGAACAGAGTCCCATACAGGATAAATCCAAGGAGAAACATGCCAAGACACATATTACTCAAACTATCAAAAACTAAATACAAAGAAAAAATATTAAAAGCAAGGGAAAAACAACAAATAACATACAAGGAAATACCCATAAGGTTAACAGCTGATCTTTCAGCAGAAACTCTGCAAGCGAGAAGGGAGTGGCAGGATATATTTAAAGTGCTGAAAGGGAAAAACGTACAACCAAGATTACTCTACACAGCAAGAATCTCATTCAGATTCAATGGAGAAATTAAAACTTTTACAGGGCTTCCCTGGTGGCACAGTGGTTGAGAGTCTGCCTGCCGATGCAGGGGACACGGGTTCGTGCCCCGGTCCAGGAAGAACCCACATGCTGTGGAGTCTGGGCCCATGAGGCATGGCTGCTGAGCCTGCACATCTGGAGCCTGTGCTCCGCAATGGGAGAGGCAACAACAGTGAGAGGCCCACGTACTGCAAAAAAAAAAAACAACTTTACAGACAAGCAAAAGCTAAGAGAACTCAGCACCATCAAACCAGCTTTACAACAAATGCTAAAGGAACTTCTCTAGGCAGGAAACACAAGAGAAGGAAAAGACCTACAATAACAAACCCCAAACAATTAATAAAATAGCAATAGGAATATACATATCGATAACTACCCTACATGTAAATGGGTTAAATGCTTCAACCAAAAGACATAGACTGGCTGAATGGACACAAAAACAAGACCCATATATATGCTGTCTACAAGAGACCCACTACAGACCTAGGGACACATAGACTGAAAGTGAGGGGATGGAAAAAGATATTCCATGCAAATGGAAATCAAAAGAAAGCTGGAGTAGCAATTCTCATATCAGACAAAATACACTTTAAAACAAAGACTATTACAAGAGACAAAGAAGAACACTACATAATGATCAAGGGATAAATCCAAGAAGAAGATATAACAATTGTAAGTATTTATGCATCCAACATAGGAGCACCTCAATACATAAGGCAAATGTTAACAGCTATAAAAGGGGAAATCGACAGTAACACAATCACAGTAGGGAACGTTAACACCCCACTTTCACCAATGGACAGATCATCCAAAATGAAAATAAATAAGGAAACACGAGCTTTAAATGACACATTAAACAAGATGGACTTAATTGATATTCATAGGACATTCCATCCAAAAATGACAGAATACACTATCTACTCAAGTGCTCATGGAACCTTCTCCAGGATAGATCATACCTTGGGGCACAAATCAAGCCTTGGTAAGTTTAAGGAAACTGAAATCATATCAAGTATCTTTTCCGACCACAATGCTATGAGACTAGATATCAATTACAGGAAAAAGTCTGTAAAAAATACAAACACGTGGAGGCTAAACAATACACCACTTAATAAGCAAGAGATCATTGAAGAAATCAAGGAGGAAATCAAAAAAATACCTAGAAACAAATGACAATGAAAACATGATGACCCAAAACCTATGGGATGCAGCAAAAGCAGTTCTAAGAGGGGAGTTTATAGCAATACAAGCCTACCTCAAAAAAACAAGAAGAATCTCAAATAAACAAGCTAACCTTAAACATAAAGCAATTAGAGACAGAACAACAACAACAACAAAAAACCCAAAGTTAGCAGAGGGAAAGAAATCATAAAGATCAGATCAGAAATACATGAAAAATAAATGAAGGAAACAACAGCAAACATCAATAAAACTAAAAGTTGGTTCTTTAAGAAGATAAACAATATTGATAAAGCATTAGCCAGACTCATCAAGAAAAAGAGGGAGATGACTCAAATCAATAAAATTGGAAATGAAAAAGGAGAAGTTACAACAGACACTGCAGAAATACAAAGCATCCTAACAGACTACTACAAGCAACTCTATGCCAATAAAATGGACAACCTGGAAGAAATGGACAAATTCTTATAAAAGCACAACATTCTGAGACTGAACCAGGAAGAAACAGAAAATATAAACAGACCAATCACAAGCACCAAAATTGAAACTGTGATTAAAAATCTTCCAACAAACAAAACCCAGGACCAGATGGCTTCACAGGTGAATTCTATCAAACATTTAGAGAAGAGCTAACACCTATCCTTCTCAAACTCTTCCAAAATATAGCAGACAGAGGAAACCTCCCAAACTCATTTCACAAGGCCACCATCACCCTGATGCCAAAACCAGACAAAGATGTCACAAAAAGAAAACTACAGGCCAATATCACTGATGAACATAGATGCAAAAATCCTCAACAAAATACTATCAACCAGAATCCAACAGCACATTAAAAGGATCATACACCATGATCAAGTGGGGTTTATTCCAGGAATGCAAGGATTCTTCAATATACGCAAATAAATCAATGTGATACACCATATTAACAAATTGAAGGAGAAAACCGTATAATCATCTCAATAGATGCAGAGAAAGCTTTCAACAGAATCCAACACTGATTTATGATAAAAAACCCTGCAGAAAGTAGGCATTGAGTGAACTTACTTCAACATAATAAAGGACATATATGACAAACCCACAGCCAAAATCGTCCTCAATGGTGAAAACTGAAATCATTTCCACTAAGATCAGGAACAAGAAAAGGTTGCCCACTCTCACCACTATTATTCAACATTGTTTTGGAAGTTTTAGCCTCAGCAATCAGAGAAGAAAAAGAAATCAAAGGAATCCAAATCGGAAAAGAAGAAGTAAAGCTGCCATTGTTTGCAGATGACATGATACTATAATGGGCAATCCTAAAGATGCTACCAGAAAACTACTAGAGCTAATCAGTGAATTTGGTAAAGTAGCAGGATACAAAATTAATGCACAGAAATCTCTTGCATTCCTATACACTAATGATGAAAATCTGAATGAGAAATTGAGAAAACACTCCCATTTACCACTGCAACAAAAAGAATAAAATACCTAGGAATAAACCTACCTAAGGAGACAAAAGACTTGTATGCAGAAAACTATAAGACACTAATGAAAGAAATTAAAGATGATACAAACAGATGGATAGAGATACCATGTTCTTGGACTGGAATAATCAACATTATAATAATCAACATAGTGAAAATGACTATACTACTCAAGGCAATCTACATGTTCAATGTAATCCCTATCAAAATACCAATGGCATTTTTCACAGAACTAGAACAAAAAATTTCACAATTTGTATGTAAACACAAAAGACCCCGAATAGCCAAAGCAGTCTTGAGAAAGAAAAATGGAGGTGGAGGAATCAGGCTCCCTGACTTCAGACTGTACTACAAAGCTACAGTAATCAAGACAGTATGGTACTGGCACAAAAACAGAAAGATAGATTAATGGAACTGGATAGAAACCCCAGAGATAAACCCATGTACATATGGGCGCCTTACTTTTGATAAAGGAGGCAAGAATATAAGGAGAAAAGACAGCCTCATCAATAAGTGGTGCTGGGAAAACTGGACAGCTACATGTAAAAGAATGAAATTAGAACACTCCCTAACACCACACACAGAAATAAACTCAAAATAGATTAGAGACCTAAATGTAAGGCCAGACACTATCAAACTCTTAGAGGAAAACATAGGCAGAACACTCTATGACATAAATCACAGCAAGATCCTTTTTTACCCACCTCCTATAGAAATGGAAATAAAAAGAAAAATAAGCAAATGGGACCTATGAAACGTAAAACCTTTTGCACAGCAAAGGAAACCATAAACAAGATGAAAAGACAACACTCAGAATGGGAGAAAATATTTGCAAATGAAGCAACTGACAAAGGATTAATCTCCAAAATTTACAAGCACCTCATGCAGCTCAATATCAAAATAACAAAAACCCAATCCAAAAATGGGCAGAAGAGCTAAATAGACATTTCTCCAAAGAAGATATACAGATTGCCAACAAACAGGTGAAAGAATGGTCAATATCATTAATCATTAGAGAAATGCAAATCAAAAGTACAATGAGGTATCACCTCATACTAGTCAGAATGGCCATCACCAAAATATCTACAAACAATAAATGCTGGAGAGAGTGTGGAGAAGAGGGACCCCTCTTGAACTGTTGGTGGGAATGTAAATTGATACAGCCACTATGGAGAACAGTATGGATGTTCCTTCAAAAACTAAAAATGGAACTACCATACGACCCAGCAATCCAGCTACTGTGCATATACCCTGAGAAAACCATAACTCAAAAAGTGTCATGTACCACAATGTTCATTGCAGCTCTATTTACAATAGCCAGGACATGGAAGCAACCTCAGTGTCCATCGACAGATGAATGGATAAAGAAGATGTGGCACATATATACAATGGAATATTACTCAGCCATAAAAAGAAACGAAATTGAGTTGTTTGTAGTGAGGTGGATGGACCTAGAGTCTGTCATACAGAGTGAAGTAAGTCAGAAAGAGAAAAACACCATATGCTAACACATATATATGGAATCTAAAAAGAAAAAAAATGGTTTTGAAGACCCTAGGGGCAGGACGGGAACAAAGACGCAGACCTACTGGAGAATGGACTTGAGGACATGGGGAGGGGGGAAGGGTAAGCTGGGACAAAGTGAGAGAGTGCCATGGACATATACACTACCAAATGTAAAATCGATAGCTAGTGGGAAGCAGCTGCATAGCACAGGGAGATCAGCTCGGTGCTTTGTGACCACCCAGAGGGGTGGGATAGGGAGGGTGGGAGGTAGGGAGATGCAAGAGGGAAGAGATATGGGGATATATGTGTATGTATAGCTGATTCACTTTGTTATATAGCAGAAACTAACACACCATTGTAAAGCAATTATACTCCAATAAAGATGTTAAAAAAAAAAAAAGGATTGAAGACCTAAATATAAGAGCTAAAACTATAAAAGTCTTAGAAGAAAACAGAGGACTATGTCCTCATTACCTAGAATTTGACAGTGGTTTCTTAAATATGACACTACAAGCAAAAAAGAAAATTGGTAAATTAGATTTCACCAAAATTTTAAAACTTTTGTTCTCAAAAGACACTACCAAGAAAGTGAAAAAAAAACAACCCACAGAATGTAAGAAAATATGTGCAAATAATATATCTGGTAAGTATCCAGAGTGTATGAAGAACTCTTACACCTCACAAACAAAAAGAGAAACAACCCAATTAAAAATAAAGGCCTTGAAGAGACATTTCTCTAAAGAAGATATGCAAATGATCAACAATCGCATGAAAACAAGCTGAATGCCATTAGTCATTAGGAAAATGCAATTCAAGCCACACAACATACCACTTCACACCCACTAGGAGAGCTATATTCAAATAAATGAAAAACAACAAATGTTGGGAGAGGTGAATAAGTTAGAGCCCTCATACATAGCTGGTGGGAATGTAAAACGGTGCAGCTGCTATGAAAAACAACTGGCAGCTCCTCAATAAATTAAACATGAAATTACCATATGACTCAATAAATCCAAACCCGGGTCTATACCCAAAAGAATTAAAGACAGATGCTCAGAAAAAACATTTTGTACACAAACATTCATAGCAGCACTATTCACAACAGTCAAAAGATGGAAACAATCCAAATGTCTATTAACTGATTAATGAATAAACAAAATGTGGATATCCATACAATGGACTATAATTATTCCATATAAAGGAATGAAGTACTGATATATGCTACAACATGGTTGAACTGCAAAACATTATGCTGCGTGACAGCTAAGTAAAACGAGACACAGAAGGCTGCATATTGTATAATTCCATTTATACAGAATATCCTGAATAGGCAAATCCATAAAGACAAAGAAAAGATTAGTGTTTTTCAGGAGCCGAGAGGAGTGGGGAATGGGAAGTGATTGATTCATGGGGTTTCCTTTTCGGGTGATGAAAATGTTACAGAACTATATAGTTTTGTATGGTTGCACAACATTCTGAATGTATTAAACACCACTGGAATGTTTTAATGGTTAAAATTGTTTAAATCATTAAATGTTTTAAAATGGTTAAAATAATGAATTTTATGTTATGTATGTTTTACAATAATTAAAAGTTCAGCTGAAAAAATATTATCATCAATTTATTAGAGATCACAAAGAAGTAGATGATTTATTAAATGAAATATTAAGTGAGAGAGTCCATCTTACACTGAAAAGCTGAGGAGTCAGTTCTTTTGTGTGCCTATAAAACAATCCTAATTATATAAGTGTCCATAGAATAGAGAATAATGGCAAGAAAAGTGAAAGAAGAAAGATAAAGGAGAAAAAGTACTAGTTGATAGAGTTGTGTGTTGTCCTTGATAAAACCAACTGTTAGAGCATTTAACTAAAATAAGTATACTTTCACCTTCACCTTGCATATACATTTTTCCAGTGTAAATTGATGTGCAAAACTGGAAGTTCTCAAGAAGCTGTTGCTACTCCCCAAATGTCAGGAAAAGGGAAACACTTTCTTCTTCCTCAGTCAGTCTATGGCATCGCACTTTAACACTGCACAGCCCACCAGCTACATAATCTCCTGAAGGAGTTCAAAGTGGCTTCTACCATCCTTACTCTCAATCAAAGGAGAAGAAATACTAATCTTGATTCCTCAAGGATATGCGATGGGACCTCTGTAGTAGGTGGCAGAGATTTTAGTGACAGAAGTAATATGAGTTTACAATTGGAAATTTTGTCATTTCCAGCTACTGCCTACTCTACTTACTGTGTGACTTTGAGCAAATCACTCAACCTCTCTGAAACCTCCTCATCCATAATATGGGGATACTAGAACCTACTTTATACTATTACTGTGATAATTGAGTGGGTTAATGCATATAAAGCATTTAGAATAGTTTGACACGGGAAAGTGTAGGCAACTAAGGCCTTGGCATCAGGGCAGGTAGAGTCATTTCAATTGATAAAAAGTAGAACAGGAGCAGAGTTAGCCCTAGAGGTAAGGGACTGGCCACAACCAGGTAACAGAAATTAGAGGTCAGCTTATTCACCCAGCAAGTGACTAAATGAAATCCAGGTCCAGGGCAGAAAACCATCTGAAACTGGACCACCCAAGATAAAGATTAGGTAGGAAGGCTGAAGTCCAAAACTCACCCAAGAGCTCCCTGTACCAAGATTCCCCCAACCCAGCCACTAGTCATAGAAACCACAAAGCACCATTGTCGAGCCACTCTTAATAACTAAGAGGTGGCCCCAAACCAAGATCTAGTGTTACTTCTAACTGGCTGTCGGCTTTAGGGGACTGAGCCACCAGATAGCAAATTACCAGATTACTAGCAGCAGTTGGGCCAAGCTGGAGACAGCAGAGATTGACAATCAAGTTATCACCCTCATTCAGCAGAAGATGAAGCTAAGGCTTCGTGAAATTAACTGATTTGTGTAAGACCATGCAGCCAGGAAATGATGGGGCCAAAAATTCGACACAGAACTGTAATATTCAAATCCTGGAAGATTTGTTCAGAACAGTGGAGCCTGCTAGTTACTTGCAGCTAACCTACAGCAGACTTAGACAATGACTATTCTTTTGGTTCATAGGCATTATTCCAAGTCCTATTCACCTTTGCTGCTCACAGCGTGGCCCATGGAGCGACCGCAGCAACAACTTAGAAACTTGTTAAAAATGCAGACTCTCAGGCCCCAGCCCAGACCTACTGAATCAGAACCTGGCTTTAAGAAGATTCCCAGGTGATCTGATGTACATTAAACTTTGAGAAGCACTGCTCTACACCATGCTGCCTCTCTCCTTCTCACAGAAGTTTCTTTTTTTCTGAAGGTATATCATAAATCAAGAGCAAAAAGTATTTTGTATCATGGGGGTTAAAGAGAGAATTTCAGAGGAGGGAGAGTTCAGAGGAGGCAAAGACCTTGCAGCTGAAGAGACTTGGGGGTAGTGTGTTTGACCTGATCCTTGAAGAAAGGGTAGGACATGTACAGGCAATGATGGGGAACCGGATGACCTTTACACAGGGAACAGGAAAAATCCCCAAGGCCGGCGAGTGTAGAACATGCAGGAAAATGGCAGGTGGTTCTGTCTGGCTGGAGCCTAAGGCATGTGAAGAGCAATGAAAATACATGCTTGAAAGAAAAATTAGGGACAGGATAGAGCATTTATTAGGCGACAGGCATTAGGACTTTATTGTGTAGGCATGCCCTACAGTTGAAGGGTTTCGAGCGGAGGACCAACGGGCTCAAAATTAATGTGTAAAAAGGTTAATTTATATTAGGCTCTATTTCTATGGAGGACCAAAGAGGAAACCTGAACTCTAGTGGTAAATGAAAGGTAGTAAGAGGGAAGACCTGGGGAGGGGCGGCGGTGGGAATGAAGAGGAGATGCAGGATAAGAGCCGTGGTATGGGGGTTTCCCTGGTGGCGCAGTGGTTGAGAGTCCGCCTGCCAATGCAGGGTACACGGGTTCGAGCCCCGGTCCGGGAAGATCCCACGTGCCGCGGAGCAGCTGGGCCAGTGAGCCATGGCCGCTGAGCCTGCGCGTCTGGAGCCTGAGCTCCGCAAAGGGAGAGGCCACAACAGTGAGAGGCCCGCGTACCGCAAAAAAAAAAAAAACGCCGTGGTATGGAGACCTTCAGGTCCATGCAGCCAACAGGATGGAACGCTTCCAGTTGTGCCCCTCCTTCAGTACCTACTCCTTAGCGCCATGGTGCTCTGTGAAGGCGGAGACTTACTGTGTACCTATGGTCAAAACATACACATTTAGAACCCAGTGGAGCCCCTGCAGTGTCTGACCCATTGTAAATGCCCCCAAATTTGTGTTGAATGTTTCTGAATATATGCTGAATATCAGGCAACAAGTTATGTAGCCTGAGAGCTGAGATCTGAAAAATATATTCTCAACTTGGTAATTATCCCATTTAGTAGAATTCTCTCCCTTCGTAGATTCCTTCCATCAAAATGGCGTTTAACTCAAAAAAGCAGCATGGAAACGCATATTTACATTGAAAATTGTCCAATTTAAATGACTGACTACTGCAGCAAAGTGAAAGCTTTTGCAGATGTCTGATTGCCCTTGATGAACTGCCGAAGTTTAATTTTCTAAACTTACAACATGAAGACTAGCCTGAACTCATTATAACCCCACAAAGGTGCAGGCATCTGTCAGACCCGTAGCTGGCTTGTTCACTCTCCCTCAGAGAAATACCATCTTAACTGCAATTACTTCTGAAAATGTCCCACTAATTATTTTTTCCATTTTCTCCTCTCTCTCTCTCTCCTTCTCGCTCCTATAATATAAAAACTCATTAAGAACAAGAATCAGGATTACTTGTTAGTTAGCTCTAGACCAGGGTTACTCCTAATGCAGTATGACATGTCGAGTCAGATAATCTGGGGGTTGGGGGAGATTATGCTGTGCCCTTTGGGATGTTTAACAGCATCCAGATGCCACCCTCTACCCACTAGATGTCACTTTCAACCCATTACCTCCACCCCCCACCGCAACCAGTTGTGACAACCCAAAATATTTCCAGACATCGCAAATGTCCCCTGGGGGCCTAATTCACCCCTAATGGAGTACCACTGCTCTAGCGCACTACAAACTGCAGGTACACAGTTCATACTGAGTAATATCATAAATGCAAGAGAGACCTGGGGATTCCTTAGAAGACTGGGAATCCTGATGTGCGTTTCTTTGGGTTCATTATTTGGAGCATCTTAACTTAATCAAACCACAGTTCTCCTAAATTTGCTCTGCAGTTAATAATTTCCACTCTAATGAGTTCTCCTAAGTGTCCCACAGAATCATCCAGGATTCCAAGTTACCCTGGAAAACGTTCACTTTGCATTGGAAAGTGATATTTGAGTTCCATGCCAACAGGACATAGCGTACCTAACTAAGGCATCTTCATGAGAGGTTGCACATATATAATCAATTAAAAATCTCTTTAACGGAGAACTCAAGTAGTGAATAAAAGCGAGAATAGAAGACTACACCCAGCAGAGGAGGAATTACAGTTACCGCAGGGCTGGGGAAACCTTGAAAAGAAACAAGCAAAGCACTGTCAATATGCCTTTTCATCAGATTTGATTCACATAGCCTCAAACCTAAGGAGTTTCATCCAAAATTCTCAATGCAGTTTAGCAGGAGCCAGACCACACTATTGAAACATTGAACTTCAGAAGTAAACCGAAACCCAGACAAGTTTTGCCAGCTCAGACCAAAGCCACACTTACAAAGATGACCAGACCAGTAAGAAAGCTAGCATGGAAACAGGGTTTTCAGTATTTCTGCATTTGCCGGCACTGGTTATTGGTCCTGCCAAGTCTTCAGTCACACATTCAAGCCCTTGAAAACTTAGAATCCTCTGGGATTCTAAAGTGCCACTCATACATTGTTTGTTTGTGATTTTGGACCCCTGAGTAAATACTGCAGCAAATTTTTCAGTTATCTTAAGGGCAATAGGCTTTAGAATTTGGAAGAAACAGCTACAGATAATTTTTCTCTAAAAAATTTAGTTGCGCTATTATAATCTGTTTCTCATTATATTTGTGCTATTCAAATCATGCATAGCCCATAAAATCTCAGAAAGAGCCACAAATAACAAGAATTGAAAAAGCATAATGGCATTCCATAGTCCCAAACTCTTCATAGAAGGCAACTGCAAAAATATACAGCTCTTATTTACCTCCTTCTGGATCAAGTTCTATACAATTATTCTGGCAGAAATTCTCCCTATCCTATATGAAGGGCCACAAGTGACAGATACTCAGAAAATAACAAACAACCATGTAGGTAAATGAACATTCGAATGCATGGACTAGGCAGACAAACAAGTGATAGGAGTAACCTCTTCTTGTGTGTCTGTCCACACACAGGGTGAGACATGAAGATGTCACCACCTCAGTTTCCATCGAATAAAAAATTATGGGAGAGTGATATTAGTAACCATTTCAACAGATTATCTCCATTGTAAGTTTACTTATTCACTTGATGTTTCTTGAACACAGCCTGTGTGAGAGACACGTTTCCTGGTTTTAATGTGCTTATGCGTAAAGGAGAAATAATAGGTTCATGACAATTAATTAGCCAATAAGGTATAAGAATAATAAGTGCAATAAGAGATGTTAAAGAGATTGCAGTGGGGATTTAGAGGAAAGACAGATTGATTTCTGCTGTGGGAATCAAAGCAGCCTCCATGGAAAAGATAACACTTACTCTGGAACTTCAAGGTCTAGCTCGAATGCATTCCTAAATGAAGGCTTCACAATTCCTATTGTCAAAATACTTCCCAGAAGCACTTTTTCCAGATTCTACCATAGCTTTGTTATTGGTAAATGTCTGTCTTTGCACTAGAGGAAGCTCCTTGAGGGCTGAAATGTGTAGTTGTCATATCTCTACGGCCCCTGTTGTCACCCAGCACAAAACCTACTCATCATAGCTACTTAGTAAATATCATAGATTTGACGTGACCAGAAAAATGAGACGTTTTGCTGAAAATTGCCATTATCTGTGTGATTCACTGCAGTGGAAGCTTGCTGCCCCTCGCTTTTCGCTGGCCTTGGAGTTCTCACAGTCTATCATGAGCAATTAAGAACACAATCCCCAACAGCTAGAATTAGAAGGAAACATGGTTGCCCTACACATTTAACACTCCCTAAAATGTACCTCACTTCTCGCCTTGACTCACTTCACCCCAAGGGAGAAGGAATGGCTTATCGGACTGATGAATTTGAGAAGAATTTAGCATTCTCCCCCATTCCTTCCTCTAGGAGCTAGCTTTAGGCACAGGTGTGCACCCACATGAGGAGGCCTATCTTAGTCTGGCATTGCCTGGAACTGGGTGTGTATAAAAGTCTGATGGATCCTAGGATTCAATGTACAGACAATTTCAGTCTCACACTAACCTCCTTCTTCCAACTTTATTACTGATAAAGATCATCCTCTGTATTCAAATCTATCTACCGTTGGTAGAAGGTAACTAACCGTATTACCAGGGATATGTGTCTATTTTGTTGAATGATTGTATCCCAGCTTCTAGAACAGTGCCTGGCCCATAATAGGCAACCAATAAATATTTGATCATTTGCTGAATTAACTTGTTCAAAACCTCATCAAGAGAAGGGATACTATTTACTGGTCCCCAATGAAAGCCCCAAAACTACATCAAATAGATACTTAATAAATATGTGCTAAGTGAATGAATGCATGATCTTCTCACTGATCACAACTTGTATATATTTGCAAAAATCGTATCCTGTTCATTATATTTTAAAAGATATATGGTTTAAGACATGATTTTTTCCTATATTCTAACATTATAGTTTTATTTAGCTAAGGAGAATGTTGAACTTTGCCAATGACATTAATTTGTATAGCAAATGCTCAGTGCTGGTTCTAATTGGCACCCAGGCCCAGCTCCAGTCTTTACTTGTGGAATAGATTTAACCAGGGATACTTGTTCCCCTATACAGCCAATCAAGTGTAGTCTCATGTGCTGCCAGAGTGTAAGCTGTCCAGAGAAAAATAATACAAGTGTGTTTTTAGCTAATAGGGATCTAAACTCTATTACAAGATTCCAATCTAAGGGTTTGCACATAAGTAGCAAGAAGATAGGAACAGGTACTTCTAGAACCTGAACTTCAGCAAATAATAATGTGAAATAACCTTGTTATCTTGCTATATTTCTGCTTTTGTGTTATTTGCTATTTAAGAAAAAAATGAGGAAAATGGAAACAGGAAGAAAATTACTTTTTTCTTCTTTGGAAATGAATTATAAAGTCATTTTGGTAAATTAAGACCAAAGTGAGTATCCAAAAATGAATGTATCAATGAAAAGCTTTAAGATAATTATTCAGTATTTTCAAGAATTTTTAAAATTTTTAGACTAATTTAAGATTAGTTTAATTTTATATGTGGACTAATTTAAGATCCCCATGTGGGCAAGAGCTCTGATACAATTGACAAAAACTCCTTGCAGTCTTAGAGAATATCATATGAAGTGAAGTAAGTCAGACAGAGAAAGACAAATATTAGATGATATTACTTATATGTGGAACCTAAAAAATAATACTAATGAATTTATTTACAAAACAGAACAGACTCAAAGACATAGAAAACAAACTTATGGTTACCAAGGGGGAGAGAGAAATTAGGAGTATGGAATTAACAGATACACACTACTATACATAAAATAGATAAATAACAAGGATTTACTGTATAACACAGAGAACTATATTCAATATCTGGTAATAACCTATAAAAAAGAATCTAAATATATATATATATAACTGAATCACTATGCTGTATATGTGAAACTAACACAATATTGTAAATCAACTATACTTCAATAATTAATAAATATTCTTTATGGTCTTGATAAACTTAAAACTGACATGGATCTTGAAGATGCAAATAAACAGCTGAAAGTATTTTTAGGTATACAGTAGTATCAGGCTGCCTGACCAAATAAATGATTCTAATAAAAAATGGGTTTTGGCTCAAGATGCTAAGATATTCCCATTTGTTTTTGTTTTTCCTATGATAAAGCATTTTAAATCAGTCATTTGTCTTCTCAATATGTTCTTTGAGAGTCAAATTAGGAGACCAAACATTTTCACCACATCTGTAATTTATTTAAATTACAGAAAAGTAGATGTGAGGAGAGAAGATTTTAAAAGGGGCGGCGGGGGGGGAGGATAGAGTTGGTTGTGCAGACTAAACAAACAGAGGGAAAAAACAATCATCCAAGTCTGAGAAATCAGCACAGAGCAATAAACAGGAGGAAAAAAATTAGAATCTGAAGTTAACAAAGATAAGAATGTAGAAAGAAAGACAGGTCAAAGGTAGCAACTTCTAGATGATGAGTTCACTGAAAATGACCTGAGAGAAATCTCTGAAACCCCTTATCCCGTCCCTATATCCCTGCAACAGCAAAAGCAGTAGTGTTCCTTGGAGAGAGTATTGTTAATCAAACTGCAGCAAAAACATTTATGGCTGCAAAAGCCTGCTGTATCTGGATTTATCATTTTCACTCATCTATTCCTTTGTATGTCTCTGTCCTTCCAATGTGTTTGGTCCCAAGACTCTTCTCATGCTTAATAGTGACAGAAACGAGACGGGGCTTGGCATTCATGGTCTATTAAAGGAGTCCACAAATACTTTGACACTCCTCCACTAGAAACGTGGGGTCTATAACCCTTCCCCTTGAATGTGGGTGGGCTCTGTATCTACTTTGACCCATAGATTATGGAAGAAAAGCTGTGACAGTCTCTGAGCCCAGACCTTAATTAATAGACCAGCAGTTCTATTTCCTGTCTCTTGAAACACTTGCTCTTGGAACCCAGATACCATGTTTTGAGAAACCCCAAGCATCTCAAAGAGCAGGCCCACACAGAAAGGAAACAAGACCCCCAGCCTTGTTTCCCAGCTGAGCTACCAGCTAACAATCAGCACCAGCTTGTTAGCCGTGGAATGACCCATCTTGGAAGAGGTTCCACCAGCCACAGTCAAACTGCCCCAGCTGACATCATGTGGAAAAGAGAACAGTCATCCCTGACAAGCCCTGCCCAAGTGGCAGATTTCAAAGCAAAATGAATAGTGTTGTTTTAAGCCACTAGGTTTTGGTGTGGTTTATTACACAGCAATTTATAAATAGACAGTCCTCCAGCAGAATAAGTACATTTCATGTCATCAAAGCATCTCTGAAAGCAGATAAAGGTTGCAAGAGGAAGGACGTTTTAGTATCTAGATGAGGTGAAGAAATATTTTCTCTTTCTGTCTCTCATCTTTAAGGTCCTGTCCTTCAATCTTTTGTTTTACTATTGTGAAAGATAAAAAAAAAAAAAGCCTTCAACTAGAACCTTCTGTCCTTGGTTACATGTGCTTCATTGACTCACATAGCTGTTTGAGACCTCAAAACATGAGAAACAATGACTAAGCTAAGCAAGTGAGACAAGGCTCATATGTACTAGTCAGTTTGTTCCCAGGATGCCTGTTTGCCATTTGTAGCTGTAGTCTTCAGAAAAGTCTTAACTGACAGAGGATGTTTAAACTGACTTATTTTGATTCTAAAGAGCTAGTCAAAAAAATTTCTATGAGCAACTTCCCAGACATTTGTGCATGGCCCACTTCATTTTCTTTATTAGTTATCAGTTTGCAAATCAGCACCAAGATAGTAGGAATCAAGCTAATCTGGTAAATCCATTCAACAGCCTGTTTGGCTTCTGCATGTAGAAACCACTGCCTCTTCACGCACATCACGTGTCAGTGCAAGCACTACATTTCCCAACGCTGCTCTGCCACGTGCTGATCTGTCTCCCACGCTGGTCTACCCATGCCTGGAGAGAAAGAGTCAGGCCTCACCGTCTTTGTACACCCAGTTCTCAACAGTGTTTGGCATATACAGCAAGTCTCCTACATACAAACCTTCAAGTTGCAAACTTTCAAAGATTTGAATGTGCCCCTGTATGCCAGCTGTTGTACTGTACTACCGTACTTTTCAAGGTACTGTACTGTAAGATAAAGAATGTTTTCTTTATTTTTTGTGTTTGTTTGTTTTTTATGTATTATTTGTGTGAAAAGTATTATAAACCTATTACAGTACAGTACTATATAGCCAATTGTGTTAGTTGGGTACCTAGGCTAACTTTGCTGGACTTATGAACAAATTGGACTTACGAATGTGATCTCAGAACAAAACTCATGCGTATGTAGGGGACTTACTGTAGTGCCAATATGTATTTATAAATGAACTACTTAGTAAAATGACTAATGTGCATATGTAAATGTAGTCTAAAATTGCCCACAGATGAGCAGCCAATTCCTGATGGAAAAATGGTAAAGTAGCATTTCTCCAGAGATTTTCAATTGACTCTTTCTAAACACAAACGTGAATCCTACTCCTGACTCAGTGTCTTTGGATTGTACTTTGACAGTCAATCTTATGACTATGACCAAAGTATAATATTTATTCTGGGTAATATTTATCTTACTCAAATACTTAATTTTTAAAAATTGGGGCCACTGGTAATATTTAATTTTTTAAATTGGGGTTACTTTATTCCAACCAGAGTCAGAGGATGGATTAGTCATATGAGAAGACTAGACAAGGGTTTTCTGCATTTAATGGGTTCTTAGCTTCTGTTTAGACTTCTTCACCTTTCATAGGTAACAGTGATTATTGGCCAAAAGTGTGGGAACATTAAAATTTCAGAACATTTTTCAATTAAGAAAATTTTATTTCTAAAAGGGTGATTCCCCTTCTTAGAAGTCTGAATTTTCAGAGATAATTTTCATCAAGGAAAAAAATGAAAACATTATTTAGCTCAACAGACTTTTCTCTATTTCTATAAAAATTGCCTCAAATTCTGTTTTGTATAAGATTAATATTGTTTCTTGAACTTTCTTTATGTTAGTATTGGCCCAGTACCTCTTTCCATGCCTCTAATTTTCAAACTTCATGCGTCGGTTTGTTTTGGATATTTGTCTTATAAGAATCATATAGTACGGGATTGTTTTAATCCAATCACACAGACTTAATGGATGTGTTTACTATATTTACATTTATCGTGATCACTGACATTTTTGGAGTGATTTCTCCTGTTTTATTTTGCATTTTCTGTTTAACATCCTCTTTCCTTGATCCTTTTTCCCCTCTCCTGCCTTCTATTGGATGAATAAAGATTTCTATGGTCCCTTTTCTCCCTCTACAGGTTTGGAAGTTACAGACTGTAACTGTACTCTGGGTGTTACTTTTAATTGTTGAAATACATATTGTGACAGAGACTGGCTAACTGTTCATAAAACTTATTCTCCTTCACAGCTGGGCACACAGCTCAACTATCTTTGCCAGCCTCCCCTGAAGTTGGGAAGGTAGGACTACTGGACTGAGCGCTAGCCAAGCTGGTGGAATGTGTGTAGAAGTGAGGAGTGCCACTCCTGAGCTTGGTCCATTAGAACCTCCATCTCCCCCCACTCCCACTCCTTGCCAGCTATATGTCAATGCCCTAGGGAACTTTCTGAAAGCCTGTGTTGAAGATAAAGCATTTATGAGTCTGCTTTGTTGAATGATAATGTGGAACAGAGACATCCCATGAACTATCTCCGCCCCAATTGGAATATAGGTTATCAAGAAATAGATTGTGTTGAACCACTGATTTTCCACAGCTAAAGTTACCTTAATTAATACTTCACTATAAATGTTCATTTAAAATTAGACTCATTTAGTATCTCTGACTAGCACTTAAACAAGAGCTTAGCATGATGTGACTACCCACTGGACTCCTCTTTCATCATCTTTTTTTTTTTTTTTTCCGGTACACAGGCCTCTCACTGTTGTGGCCTCTCTCGTTGCGGGGCACAGGCTCCGGACGCGCAGGCCCAGCAGCCATGGCTCATTGGCCCAGCCGCTCCGCGGCGTGTGGGATCTTCCCGGACCGGGGCACAAACCCGTGTCCCTTGCATCGGCAGGCAGAGTCTCAACCACTGCGCCACCAGGGAAGCCCCATCTTATTATTATTTAGAGCTTCTTTTCACATTCTTCTTATTATTTCTTATTGTATTATTTTCACAGTTGTTAATTAATTGCATTTATTCACATATTTTTAGCAAATTTTGCTTTCACTATTGACTTCTATTAGATGTATGTTGAAGCTACTCAATCTAACTTTCATTTCTCTTAAACTGCTTTTTATATTTTTATAACTCATCGTTTCTCTGTGCTGTGTTTTGGTGGAATTCCTCAGTGTTGTGTTCCAAACCATTTATTCTCTTGACAGTTAAGACCAATGTAGACTTTACCCTCTCTGTTGGATTTTTGTTTCAATAATTACATCTTTTATTTCCAAGATTCCCAGTTTGTTCTTTTCCATATTCACCTGTTCTTCTTTTTCATTTCTGCCTATTTTGCTTCAAGGTCTGTATTTTTTTAATATTTTAAATATGGTTTCTCTATCTTTGTTATATATTTGGAGCAGACAGTGAACTCCAAAGAACGAACTTAACACAACATTTTGACCAAATGTTTATAATACGTGAAAGTACAAACAAATAAACCTAGAATATAATAATCCAACCACAGTGGAATTTTTGTCACTGTTTCTTGTTTGTTTTCTCATTCAAGTTCAGGACGACAGGTTGGAAAGATCAGGAACGTGTTAGGCGTTTTCCATCCAGTCATTCAGGGACTTCGGCTTTCAGAAGCACTGCTGCCTTCAACATAAGGTTCCCATAGTTGCTCTGGATGTTGTCATCCCATGGGATGCCATGGGAAAGCCCATGGAGGAGCATTTGTGAAAGATTTTATGGGCCAGGCTTGGAAGTATCACACATGACTTCTGTTCAGATCCCACTGGAGTCAGCATGGTCATATGACCCAGCCTAACCACAGGCTGGAAAACACAGTAGCTGTGCCTCTCTGTGTCCTGCTACTAGAAGTGGAACAACTTTTAGTAGGCATCTGGTACTTTCTGCTACAATTCTCAAAGGGCCACTCCACTGAAAAAGTGTACTAAATGTTACAGTGAGGTCTTCTAGTACTCTCCAGGATCTTAAAATACAAACAGTATCAAATGTCTTGACATTCAAATATACAACTTTTGTATTTCTTCATTTAAAGTAACAGAAGTGTCCCCTGAGGTCACTTTATGCTCATTCTTAAGCTCACAAGATGGCTTACAAACAAAGCAGATATGTTGTTGAAATTCTTGATTCTAACCTAAAGTTGTGTTTCTGGTACTCCCTCCATCAACAATGGAATGTGACCCAGGAGAGTCACTCCCATAGAAAGTCTCCCTAAGGTACATCTTTGGACTGTGGTTCCTATTTCTTTTTCCCATCTGTGTATTTCCTATAAGATATGTTACCCCAAACTTATTTATGAAATCTTTTCTTCCAGTCAACTTCTGAAAGTCTCATTTTCTTATGACACAAGAAAGAACTTCAACTAGGAACTCAGCCAAGTTATAATAATAATAATAATAGCAACAATTTATTGAGTACCCAATACAGAGCAGGCACAGCTGTGCTAAGAGCCTTCACACTCATTTTCTCATTGAATTCTCTCAGCAATCCTGAGGATGCTCATCATTATTACCATTTTATAAATGACCAAACTAAGGCTCAGAGAGCTGGGAAAGTTGTTCAATGCCCCAGTTAAATGTGGCTGAGCTGGGACTCAAAACCAGGACAGACTCTAAATCCTACAGTCTGCTTTCTAGGTAAATGGATGCTCTATTTTAGCTAAGATTTCAACTCCAAATTACTATCAGCTCCTTTTCTTTGTTGAGCTAAGCTGTGCCTTGTGGGCTTCAAGAATCTCTCTGACCCATTTAGAATAATATCTAGACTAAAAGTAAACCTTTAGTAACCTGGCCCATGACACCTTTACCCTTAGCCACATTTGGTAGTTCTTGGCTATTAGGATCTTTTTGCTCTAATGTTAAGAAAAGACAGGAAAACAGAAAGCACCCTTCTCCCTAAGACTTCACTCTATCATCCAAAGCAGGATGACCCTGTAGGCTCCCTATACACCAAAGGCATGGGAGACAGGAAAGGCAGCAGAATGAATCATGAGCAAGAAAGACCTTTGACTGTATTGTACACCCTTGTATTAAAGACCCATGATATGACCTTGGTATATCCATTTTGCCCTTGGCCAAGCCAGAGCTCCTCTATCTTGGAAAGCAAGGTGGGAATGCCTTGAACTCCCTCTTGGAGCACAGCTGACTAAATATTTTTGTCCCCCAAAGTTGTGATATTGTCCCCCTTGGGAGAGAATTCCCTAATTGAGAATCACTGTGACTTCTCTAAATCCAAACCAACCAAGATTCTAGTTTTTTTGTAATTTGTGTTATTAAAGCCACAGGTTTCCTTTTCATTTTCAGGTGTAAATCTAGGTACTTTTAGGTACTTTTCAAGCCATACATGCATCTCACCACAAAATCTGATGATATTGCTCCGTGGTTGAGAATCACTGCTCAGAAAGATAGAGTAAATAATCAGCTGTTGTACCTTGAAATATATTACTTTATGAATTTGCCTTAAAGCCTTAGAAATTTGAGACTACAGGATGAGGTTACATAGAGAATTTCTCTTAACTTAAAATTGCTGAAAGATCTTAGTAAGTCCGTGGCATTTCTATTATGGATTTTATTATAAATAACTTTAATTCCCCATATACAATAAGCCCAATAAAACTGACATTTATTGAGAGCTTATAAGTGTCAGACACTGGGCCATGGGCTTTCATGCTAAGTGGAGGTGGAGTTCTCTCTCTCTTTTTTTTTTTTTTTTTTTTTTTTGCGGTACGTGGGCCTCTCCCATTTATTAAAGACCTGTAGTTTTGCTAAATCTGGCAACTCTACAAGGAAGGTCTCTCTGAGGAGGTGATGTTTGAACTGAGAGCTGGATGATAAGGAGCCAACTGTCGAAGGATGAGCAAGGAAAGCATTCCAGGCAGAGAGAACTGAGGGCAAGAGTCAGGAGGTAGAAAGAGCTCGGTGTTTCAAGAAAAACTCAATTTACTGTGGTTGGGTAACTGACAAAGAGGAAGGTGGCGTGAGATGAGGTTGGGAAAGTAGGCAAGAGTAGACTAAGTAGGTGTTGGGCTGCACCCTGCGGGCCTACAAGGCCTGTGCTTGCCTAGCTTCAAGACAGAAGAAAGAGCCCAGAGTGAGCAAGAGAGACATCAGTGGTTTAATGGATAGAGGAATCTTACATGTCTGAAGCAAGATCCTGGAGAGATACCCCACCGTGTACGGGGGAAGGTGGGCAGGACATGGTGGCAGTCTTTGCTGGGGGTGGGGGGGTGGGGGAAGGGGAGATTACCAGTTATAGGGGAACTGATGTCAGGTGGGCTCATTAGTTACCAGGGAAACTAGCAGAGGGGGACGCCCCTCACTGTCCCTTTGATAAGAACAATCACTAGGCCTTCTAAATTGGGGAAATTTTGGATTTTATTCTAAATACTGTAATTAGCCACTTGAGGGTTTTAAGCCAGGGTATTGTGTGTGTGTGAGTGGGTTGTGTATGTGTAGGGAGGATGGGGATCATATATGTGGCATAATACTGATTTGTGGTACAAAAACGTATTCTAGAGAATGGATTGTAGGGCATCAAGTATGGAAGCAAGGAGGCTAGTGAGAATGTAGTCACAGTGATCCAGGCTGGAAAGGATGGTGGTTGGAGATGGAGAGAAATGAAATAATTCTGTATCTGCTGTAGGTAGAGCCAACAGAACTTGCTAATGTACTTGCTGTTGGGGTTAATGAAAAGAGAGGGACTTCCCTGGTGGCGCAGTGGTTGAGAGTCCGCCTGCCAGTGCAGGGGACACGGGTTCGTGCCCTGGTCCGGGAAGATCCCATATGCCGCGGAGCGGCTGGGCCCATGAGCCATGGCCGCTGAGCCTGCGCGTCCGGGGCCTGTGTTCTGCAACAAGAGAGGCCACAACAGTGAGAGGCCCACATACCGCAAAAAAAAAGTGTGAAAAAAGTTACATGAAAGAGGAAATTTCCCCTAATAAGTTTGGCAAGTTTTTGATGAAACGACACAGAGCTGTTCATCACAGAAAACCAAAACCAAAAAATGCAGGGATTAAAGTGGCTTTACTTGCAGTCAGATTTCATATAAAAACCAGAAAGTAAGATTGGCAGGTTTCACTCTCCAAAGGGACACCCCAAAATTTTGGGAGGACACTCCCCCCAAAAATGTTTGCCCAAGCCCTCTGAAATAACATACACATGAAAACTGTGTCTATTTGCAGATCCCAAAACAACTATTTTTCAAACAAAATGTTTCTCCTGACCATCATAAAGACCAGTTTCTAATCACTAGATTATGTTGGCAATAGCAGTCATTAAGATGAATGGAAAGGCACAACAATTCTTTTTTATCACCTCTTTGCCCACAAAAACATATTTTAATTTGGCTGTTATTTTGTTTTATGATAGGTGAATATACACTTGAATACGATAATGAGCCTACAAAAATGTTTTATGCATAGTACTATCTTAATGTCTGACTCTGAATGCGTAAAACTTGTCTTCATTTTTAGGATATCATTTTAAAAACCTTTGTTAGCCTTCTATACTATCAAATATATGTGTTAATTATAAAACTTTTTAAAATTACATGATTATTGACCCACAAGTTAACAAATATATTTATTTTAATGATATATATAATTTTATCAAATTAAGTTCTTGATATTTAGTAGAAAAAATGTATATGCCATAAAGGTTATCTTCACAAGAATCAAAAAAAGAGAAAAGACTTTAAAGTTTGTTTGGGATAGATATGTATATGTGTGTACATGGGTATGCGTGTGTGAAACTAAATGAAGAATCTTTGAAAATGACTTTATTAGAAAGTGAATTAGGAATGAAATGACTTAAGAACCATATCAACTTATGCCTAAGGGTCACTTCTCAGTAGTAAAAATTTTAATTCAAACCCATTACAATGCTAACCTTAAAGAAAGAAAAAATTTTAATGTATGTATAACTCATATATATTTTTGATCCACAGGAGGCAATATGGTAGAATGGGTACCATCAAGAACTCTGGGGTATAGCATTGGTTCACATTCTCGATACCTCACTTACATTCTCTTAGGTGTTGGGAAAATTATTTAACTTCTGTAAACTTCGGTTACATCCTTCTCAAAACACAAGTGTTTATCATATCTCTACATCACATTGTGATTAGTACTAAATGAGGCATCGTATGTTATGCATTTACTTGGTGCCTACCTCACACCAAAGCTTCAATAAATTTTACTGTGTTTGTTTATCATCATTAAGGAAGTCCATATCAGCCCAATAGATACTATTAAATTTACCATTTATAAGAAGAAGAAAGTAAAACAAATAACAAATTTGACCACAACATTCAGATTCAATCAATGCATTTTGACCACCTACTGGATACCAAACACAACCGTACTTAGTGATTTTATATACAATTTTATTTATGATAGTGTAAGAGGTCATAAAAATAGTGATACAGTTAGTACTAATTTTCACATATTTAATTTCAATCATAATTAATAATATTTAATATCATACATATGTCATAATAAAATTTTCCCCCAAAAAAGATGCATTTTCACATTTGTGTCCATACAACATGATAATATGGTTAACTGACAGAATATAAAGGCTTTGTAATCATGAATGAAAAGTAGGGGCCACTGAATAATGGATAAAGCTTGCACTGAAAGCTAAGAGAACAGTTTCTAAACTCAGCAATGTGACAACATAAACTTGACCTCATCTCCTTGGCCTCAGTTTTCTGACATTGCACTAGATATTTTCTCAGGTTGTTTCCAAGACTGATTCTAGGCCATTAACTAGAATTTGCAAAGTAGAGCAAAACATCAGTAATTGGATTTCAACCCAAACACAATGTCACAGTGGCTTAGCTCGATTACCAGCTAAAAGCAAGAGAAATGTGAGGTCTGCCATCTGGAATTGAAGTACTACAATTCTCTGTAGCTGAAAATCAGGCTTGCTCTCCACTCCTGAAGATGTCTCTTCTCCAACCAACTACAACGGGTGAACGTTCTCATGAGTTTGCCCCTCCACCTTTCATTCATAGGCCTTCATACCTTTCTACATGTCAATAAGCCATCACCAAAAACATTTGGGAAAATCAGACAGCTGAACCTCAACAAGAAGCTCTAGCCTACTTCTGAAGTACATAGGCCTGGTTATTAGTCTCACTGGAGCAATCGTTCTAATGCAAGAGAATCCAAAATTCAAATGCCAAGAGTCACAGTAGTTCTATTATTCTACCTGAAAATTAAAGCTTTCATCATCCACAAGCAGTACCTATTAGGCTTCAAAAGTAATAATAATTTTATAGATAGCTGTGAGAAGTAGCCACATAGCACAGGGAGATCACCTCGGTGCTTTGTGTCTACATAGAGGGGTGGGATAGGGAGGGTGGGAGGGAGACACAAGAGGGAGGGGATATGGGGATATATGTATACATATAGCTGATTCACTTTGTTATAAAGCAGAAACTAACACACCATTGTAAGGCAATTATACTCCAATAAAGATGTTTAAAAAAAGTAATAATAATTTTAAAAACCACCTTCAGCCTTAATACTCATTTTTTAAATTAGTTATGAAATTCTATTTCTATCCATTTCTTCTCTGGATATTTTGTATTTCTTACCTGTATCAGTTTCCTAGGGCTGCTCTAACAGATATCACAAACTTGGTAGCTTTAAAACAGAAGATACTAATTCTCTCATGATTCTTGAGGCTAGAAATCCAAAATCAAAGTGTCAGCAGGGCCATGCTCCCTCTGAAAGCTCTACAGGATCATTCTTCCAGTTTGTAGTAGTTCCAGGCATTTCTTGCCACAAGCAATGCTTGTGGCAACACAACTCCAATTTCTGCCTCCGTCTTCACATGGCCATCATCTCTGTGTCTGTCTGTGTCTGAACTTTCCTCTTCTTATAAAGACACCAATCGTATTGGATTAGGGCCCACCCTAACCCAGTACAACCTCATTTTAACCTAACCATACCTGAAACATCCCATTCCCAAATAAGATCACACTCACAGGTGCAAGGGTTAGGACTTTGGGAACGTAATTCAACCCATAACACCACTCCTTTCTCTAATTATACTGGCAATGTAAATGCTGCAGCATGAAAATGGAAACAGGGAGGAAAAGTTTGTTAAGTAATTGAGGCTGGAGAGATATCACCCATATGTGATGTTACAAGTGTGGATAGTTGTTTGCACCACTAGTCTATGAGTTTCCAAAGGGTAGGGACCGGAAGGATTGGACTGGCAGGGCAGATGGGGATTAGAGAACCCTGATGGGAGAATTGTCCCTACTTCTCAGAAAATTGTTCAGGCTTGAGCCCTAATCCAGTCACTTTGTGCTCTCTGAATAAGATAACCCCTTCAAGCAGCCAAGTCATCCTAAGGAGCTCTGATCCTACACCATATGGTTACATAGCAACAATCAAATCCTAATAATGGCCATCACTTACTGAATGCTTCCTGTGTGCCAGGCATCTGTTAGGTTTTGTGCTTTATAAATTATTTCATTCAGTCCTCACAAATTATCCTTAATTCTCAAATTGTAATGATGACTCCTACCTATTCTTCTCTGCACCAAAACAGGAAGAGAAGCACTGCTAGCTTTTCTTTATTCCTCCCGTGATGCTGTCATCTTTTGTACTTACCTTCACCCCCATATGTAGTGTTATTCTGTGTATAAGAATAATCATGAAAGATAAGCCATGTTCCATCCACCCTTCCCCGATACAGTGATCTTAGGAGACCAATATAAACTAGCAATGATTTTCCTTAGTCATTGTGGATTCAATTTTAAAAATGGAAGGCACCAAAACATATGTGTTTTTGTTCAAGAAACTAAGATAATTGAAATGATTTTATAACTTAAATGATAAAGCTGTAGTCATTAAGACCATAAACAGAAATTAAGATTGTTTCAGGCTGCAGTTAATCCAGGTATTTCAGAATATAAACTTGTTCCTTCAAGCTATTTCCACACTTGCCATACTTGTACTAATTTGCAAAACTTAACTATTGGCCTCTATCTGTTATGTTTCCAAATGAATGCTGTTACAGAATCAGTCACAAACAGCTAAAGTTTACCTTGTGACCCAAAGATCTGGGCAGCATGGGCTGGTTCCAGAGACCTGCTCTGGATAGTTTACTTAGAGTCCCCTGCCCAAGGTGACCTGTCATGTATGCTGTAAATGCACCTGCCTTCTTATTAGATAAAGCCAGAAAGCTTAAGGAATGCCTCCCAATGCTTTTGTGTGTTGGAAAAACTGAAAAGTTCATTATTGGAATCTCAGATTTAAAAGGGTCAGCTCGACAAACTATTCATTCTTCTGTAACATTACCGGCTGAGTAATTGTGTAGCCCGTTCTTAAATAGTCACTTCTCCCATTCAGAGGAACTCTAGAATTCTTCATTATGTTGAGCTGAAGCCTATCATCTTAGTAGGTCCACTATTGGACCTAATTCTACATTCACCACCTAATAACTCTTCAGATGTCTGAGAACAACTCTCCTATGTGTCTTCTCTTTTCATGTGGCTTCAGCCATGATGGTGAGGCATGGTTTCTATTTCTCCCATCCTGGTCATTTTCCCTCTTTACTATGCATCAATCTCTACTTAATACTTGGCACCACACCATGTTAGGTGCAATTTGGCCAATATTAAGCAAGGCACGACTACTTCTTCCCTTATTCTGGACACTATAATTTTCCTGATACAATGATTAACAGAGTTGGCTTTCTTGGTGGCCATATGTTGATTCACATAGAAGTTACTGACATCTGCTAAGTCATTTTTAGTCATATTTCCTTATCTAACAGTTATGTAATTTATTTAGTGAAAAAAATATAAAACTTACACTGATTTTCATCAAATATCATCTTAATAGATCTTGTTTATATTTTTGTGTTAATTCTTTCACACAATACATTCCTTCCTACTACTTATCTAATGCAAATTCAATTTCTATCAAATACATATTCTGAGGTCACTGACAAAATTTGAACAGTTTAAAACCAGTAGAAGAATTTTGCCACTATTTCCCTTGAGCTCAAATCAATCCATTTACAGTTACTTTGGGTATAATCTGTTAGTTACATATTCATCTAGTTGAACAAACATCCAAGTCACATTTCTCCTACATGTCTATAAAAATGTTGTGAGAAACACACCATTTCTCTATTCTACTTTTTTATAAAAAAGAAAGCATTAATATAAGCTTGTTACACAAAATGAGCTAGTTTTGTGAATGCACACTTGTTCCTAGAGGTCACAACAAGCACTCTTTTAATGACACATTCTAGAAATTTTCCTGAGATTAGAACAAAACTGATCATCTAACACCCACAAATTCTCCCTCTGCCCCTTTGAAAATTAAAACCATGTTTATTCATTGCCATTCTATCTGCTCTAGTACCTCAAAGACTACTCAAAGAAAACTAAAATAAAGGGGGATTTTCAGTTTGTTTGGCTGGTTGTCTCAGAATACTAGGGCCTAATTCATCAAGGAAAGAAATAAAGAAAGAGGAAAAAAGAAAAAGAAAGGAAAGGAAAGAAAAAAACCACTAGAAGTCACTTAACCAGTTTCTTCACTCTTCCTGAAAATCCGTATTCTCTCTCCAGTGAACATTTCATATTTCTAGTCTAAGTTTCACTTTCCTTGACAAAGATGTTAAAAACAAAAAGATAGTTAAGAAATTCTGCCTTCTATAACACCCACAAGCATTACACTTCCATAGACAAATATTTGCCAAAAGATTAAAAATTGAAAAAGAAAAAAAATAAGGGAGAGACAGGCCTTCCTAAGCATGGCACCAAAGGCAGAAATCATAAAGAAAGTAAATTGCATACTTAAAAATGAAAACCTCTGTACCTCAGAAAATGTCATATAAACAAAATTTTCAGGAAAATGACAAACTCTCAAAATGTTTGCAAATTAATATTTTCATAAAGGTTTGATAGCTTCATATATGAAGTGTTTTAAAACTCAGCTGGAAAATATAGACACAACAATAGAAAAATATATAAAGTTCAAGAGAAGGAAATTGAAGGAAAGAAGGAAGGAAAGAAAGAAGGAACCAATAAACCTATTTTAAAAATCTATCTTTATTAACTTTCAAATAAATTGACATTTAAACAAAATATTTTATATTTAACAAATTAGGAAATTATTTTGTCTTGTTAAATACAAAATACTTTGACTTTCTTAAAAGTCAAAGATCTAGAAACATTGACATTCTATTGTACACTGCTATACACTGGAGCTCTAAGAAGTAATTTAGTATTTATCTAAAACCTTATACTAAGTGTTTTACATGTGTTATTTGATGTGCATTCAAACATTCAGTTCTCCTATAGCTAAAGTTTATCTTATGAACCCAGAGATCTGGGCATGAAAAGACACTAAGCTTGACAGGGTCAGTTTGTCATGCAGTTCTTGTTAAAACTACCATTTACCAGGTCAGTTCTCATACCTACTGGAAAATGAAACTGTCAGCAACACAAGTCATACATTCCTCATTAGATATTCTTGGTTTAGCCTAAGAAGACTTCCAGTGTATGTCTTGACTCTTGACAAAGTGCTCATGAATTAAGATACCCAACCTAATGTCAATCTTATATTTTGAATTAGAGGCACATTAATCACTTTTTTCTGTCTGCTCAGATAGTCCCTTAATATAATTTCAAAATGGTAGTTCTTTTATGATTCTCTTATTCATATCTTAATTATAATTTTCAACAGTGTGTGTCAACTCTGTGGTGGATTTCCACCTAGGTACTTTGTATGTAGGATACCTCTTCTCTCCTCTAGAGCAAATCTGTATCTTTTCTAACATAATGTGATATTGTGATTTATAGTAGAAATATATATTTTGTCTTTGTCCCCGTTTCTGGCACAGAGCTCCTAAAACCCTTGAAATGTCCTGTGGTGAGAACAATAAAGGTATCTTTTGTTATGCTGATGAGATGTCTTTTGGAAAGCACCTAAGGATGGGGACTGCTCAGCAGAGTACCCAACTGTGTGACTAGAGGATTGGAATTTTAGTCCATCTCCCCCAAACCACCCCAGGAGTTGAAGTGCTGAAGTTTGAGTTCAATCACCAATGGTCAATGTTTTAATCAACCATGCCTATGTAATGAAGCCTCCATAAAAACCCAAAAAGAAAGGATCTGTATTGCTTCTGGGTTGGTGAACATGTGGAGATTCAGGAAGAGTGGCACAGAAACTCTGTGCCCTTTCTCCATATCTTGCCCCATACATCTCTTCCATCTGGCTATTCCTGAGTTATATCCTTTTATAATAAACCAGTAATCTAGTACGTAAAATGTTTCTTTGAATTCTGCAAGCCACTCTAGCAAATTAATCAAACTCAAGGGGGAGAAAGGGGTCTTTGGAACCTTAATCTGTAGCCAGTTGGTCAGAAGCCCAGGTGACTGCCTGGACTTGCAACTGGCAACAGAAGTGGTATGTGAGCAGGCTGTGGGGGCTGCAGGGAGACAGTCTTAAGGGACTGAGCCCTAACGTGGGATCTAATACTACCTCCAGGTAGAGAATGTCAGAATTGAGTCAAATTGTAGTACACCCAGGTGGTATCCGAGACTTGCCTGGTGGTGTGGGAGAAACATCCCCATACATTGAAACTGAGTACAGAACCATTATATAGATTCTTCACTTTAGGTTCCACCCCACTGGGTATAATTTCCTATTTATTACCCTGCGTCATAATGTCAAGTGCATTTTTTATAGGAACTATACTTTTAGAAATATTAGAGATATAACTATCTTATGACTTTCTTACCAATTATTTTCTTACATGAATTACTACAAACAATCCTTCCTGCTGTTTTTTGGGGTTTTTTTGTTTTTCTTTGCAGTACGTGGGCCTCTCACTGCTGTGGCCTCTCCCATTGTGGAACACAGGCTCCGGATGCGCAGGCTCAGCGGCCATGGCTCACGGGTCCAGCCGCTCTGCGGCATGTGGGATCTTCCCCAACCGGGGCACGAACCCGTGTCCCCTGCATCGGCAGGCGGACTCTCAACCACTGCACCACCAGGAAAGCCCCTTCCTGCTATTTTTAATTTCTTTTTTTTTGAGTTTTATTTAATTATATTTTTTTATACAGCAGGTTCTTATTAGTTATCTATTTTATACATATTAGTGTGTATATGTCAACCCCAATCTCCCAATTCATACCACCACCACCACCACCACCACCCCCCACTTTCAGCCTTGGGGTCCATACGTTTGTTCCATACATCTGTGTCTCTATTTCTGCCTTGCAAACTAGCTCATCTGTACCATATTCCTAGATTACACATATATGCATTAATATACTATTTCTTTTTCTCTTTCTGACTTACTTCACTCTGTATGACAGTCTCTGGGTCCATCCGTGTCTCTACAAATGACACAATTTCATTCCTTTTTATGGCTGAGTAATATTCCATTGTATACATGTACCACATCTTCTTTATCCATTCATCTGTCGATGGGCATTTAGGTTGCTTCTATGACCTGACTATTGTAAATAGTGCTGCAATGAACATTGATTGGGGTGCATGTGTCTTTTTGAATTATGGTTTTCTCAGGGTATGTGTCCAGTACTGGGAATGCTGGGTCATATGGTAATTCTATTTTTAGTTTTTTAAGGAACCTCCATACTGTTCTCCATAGTAGTATCAATTTACATTCCCACCAACAGTGCAAGAGGGTCCCCCTTTCTCCGCATGCTCTCCAGCATTTGTTATTTGTAGATTTTCTGATGATTCCCATTCTGACCAGTGTGAGGTGATACCTCATTGTAGTTTTGATTTGCATTTCTCTAATAATTAGTGATGTTGAGCAGCTTTTCCTATGCCTCTTGGCCATCTGTATGTCTTCTTTGGAGAAATGTCTATTTAGGTCTTCTGCCCATTTTTGGATTGTTTTTTTTTTTTTAATATTGAGCTGCATGATCTGCTTATATATTTTGGAGAGTAATCCTCTGTACGTTGAATCGTTTGCAAATATTTTCTCCCATTCTGAGTGTTGTCTTTTTGTTTTGTTTATAGTTTCCTTTGCTTTGCAAAATCTTTTAAGTTTCATTAGGTCCCATTTGTTTATTTTTGTTTTTATTTCCATTACTCTAGGAGGTGTGTCAAAAAAGATGTTGCTGTGATTTATGTCATAGAATGTTCTTCCTATGTTTTTCTCTAAGAGTTTTATAGTGTCTGGGCTTACATTTAGGTCTTTAATCCATTTGGAGTTTATTTTTGTGTATGGTCTTGTGGAGTGTTCTAATTTCATTCTTTTACATGTAGCTGTCCAGTTGTTCCAGCACCACTTATTGAAGAGGCTGTCTTTTCTCCACTGTATGTTCTTGCCTCCTTTGTCATAAATTAGGTGACCTTATGTGTGTGGGTTTATCTCTGGGCTTTCTATCCTGTACCATTGATTTATATTTCTGTTTTTGTGCCAGTACCATATACTACTGGCATTTTGTAGTATAGTTTCGTAGTACTGTAGCTTTGTAGTATAGTCTGAAGTCAGGGATTCTGATTCCTCCACCTCCGATTTTTTCTGTCAAGATTGCTTTGGCTATTCAGGGTCTTTTGTGTCTCCATACAAATTTTAAGACTTTTTGTTCTAGTTCTGTAAAAGATGCCCTTGATAGTTTGATAGGGATTGCATTGAATCTGTAGATTGCTTTGGGTAGTATAGTCATTTTCATAATATTGATTCTACCAACCAAGAACATGGTATACGTCTCCAGCTGTTTGTGTCATCTTTCATTTCTTTCATCAGTGTCTTATATTCTGAGTACAGGTCTTTTACCTCCTTAGGTAGGTTTATTCCTAGGTATTTTATTCTTTCTGTTGCAATGGTGAATGGGATTGTTTCCTCAATTTCTCTTTCTGATCTTTCACTATTAGT
The DNA here is from genome assembly GCF_005190385.1 of Monodon monoceros. NCBI lineage: Eukaryota > Metazoa > Chordata > Mammalia > Artiodactyla > Monodontidae > Monodon > Monodon monoceros. The sequence continues at coordinate 112,969,367 of NW_021703774.1, forward strand.
GTATAGGAATGCAAGAGAGTTCTGTGCATAAATTATTTATCCTGCAACTTTACCAGATTCATTGATTAGCTCTAATAGTTTTCTGGTGGCATCTTTAGGATTCTCTATGTATAGTATCATGTCATCTGCAAACAGTGACACTTTTACTTCTTCTTTTCCAATTTGTATTCTTTGTATTTCTTTTTCTTCTCTGATTGCTATGGCTAGGACTTCCAAAATTATGTTGAATAATAGTGGTGAGAGTGGACATCCTTGTCTTGTTCCTGATCTTAGAGGAGATGCTTTCAATTTTTCACCATTGAGAATGATGTTTGCTGTTGGTTTGTCGTATATGGCCTTTATTATGTTGAGGTAGGTTCCCTCTGTGCCCACTCTCTGGAGAGTTTTTATCATAAATTGGTGTTGAATTTTGTCAAAAAGCTTTTTCTGCAGCTATTGAGATGATCATATGGTTTTTATTCTTCAGTTTTTTTATGACGTATCACATTCATTGATTTGCATATACTGAAGAATCCTTGCATCCCTGGGAAAAATTCCACTTGATCATGGTATATGATCCTTTTAATGTGTTGTTGGATTCTGTTTGCTAGTATTTTGTTGAGGATTTTTGCATCTATATTCATCCGTGATATTGGTCTGTAATTTTCCGTTTTTGTAGTACCTCTGTCTGATTTTGGTATCAGGGTGATTGTAGCCTCATAGAATGAGTTTGGGAATGTTCCTTCCTCTGCAATTTTTTGGAAGAGTTTGAGAAGGATGGGCCTCAGTTCTTCTCTAAATGTTTGATAGAATTCACCTGTGAAGCCATCTGTTCCTGGACTTTTGTTTGTTGGAAGATTTTTAATCACAGCTTCAATTTCATTACCTATGATTTGTCTGTTCATATTTTCTACTTCTTCCTGGTTCAGTCTTGGAAGGTTATACCTTTCTAAGAATTTGTCCATTTCTTTCAGGTTGTCCATTTTATTGGCATAGAGTTGCTTGTAGTAGTCTCTTATGATGCTTTGTATTTCTACAATGTCCATTGTAACTTCTCCTTTTTCATTTCTAAGTTTATTGATTTGAGTCCTCTCCCTCTTTTTCTTGATGAATCTGGCTAAAGGTTTGTCAATTTTGTTTATCTTCTCAAAGAACCAGCTCTTAGCTTTATTGATCTTTGCTATTGTTTGCTTTGTTTCTATTTCCTTTATTTCTGTTCTATCTTTATGATTTCTTTCCTCTACTAACTTTGGGTTTTGTTTTTTCTTTCTCTAGTTCCTTTAGGTGTAAGGTTAGATTGTTTATTTGAGATGTTTCTTGTTTCTTGAGGTAGGATTGTATTCCTATAAACTTCCTTCTTATAACTGCTTTTGCTGCATCCCATAGGTTTTGGATCATTGTGTTTTCCTTGTCATTTGTCTCTAGGTATTCCTCTTTGATTTCATCTTTGATTTCTTCAGTGATCTCTTGGTTATTTAGTAACGTATTGTTTAGCCTCCATGTGTTTGTGTTTTTTGTTTTTTTCCCTGTAATTGATTTCTAATATCATAGCATTGTGGTTGGAAAAGATGCTTAATATGATATCAATTTTCAATTAGATAGATGTGATCTATCCTGAAGAATGTTCTGTGTGCACTTGAGAAGAAAATGTAATCTGCTGTTTTGGGACAGAATGTCCTATAAATATCAATTAATCTATCTGGTCTATTGTGTCATTTAAAGCTTCTGATTCCTTATTAATTTTCATTTTGAATGATCTGTCCATTGGTGTAAGTGAGGTGTTAAAGTCCCCCACTATTATTTTGTTACTGTTGATTCCCTCTTCTATAGCTGTTAGCATTTTCCTTATGTATTGAGGTGCTCCTATGTTGAGTGCATATATATTTATACTTGCTATATCTTCTTCTTGGATTGATCCCTTGATCATTATGTAGTGTCCTTCCTTGTCTCTTGTAACATTCTTTATTTTAAAGTCTATTTTATCTGATATGAGTATTGCTACTCCAGCTTTCTTTTGATTTCCATTTGCATGGAATATCTTTTTCCATCCCCTCACTTTCAGTCTGTATGTGTCTCTAGGTCTGAAGTGGGTCTCTTGTAGACAGCATATATATGGGTCTTGTTTTTGTATCCATTCAGTGAGCTTGTGTGTTTTGGTTGGAGCATTTAATCCTTTAAGTTTTAAGGTAGTTATCAATTTGTATGTTCCTCTGACCATTTTCTTAATTGTTCCGGGTTTGTTATTGTAAGTACTTTCCTTCTCTTGTGTTTTCTGCCTAGAGAAGTTCCTTTAGCATTTGTTGTAGAGCTGGTTTGGTGGTGCTGAATTCTTTTCGCTCTTGCTTGTCTGTAAAGCTTTTGATTTCTCCATCAAATCTGAATGAAATCCTTGCTGGGTAGAGTAATCTTGGTTGTAGGTTCTTCCCTTTCATCACTTTAAATATATTGTGTCACTCCCTTCTGGTTGTAGAGTTTCTGCTGAGAAATCAGTTTTTATCCTTATGGGAGTTCCCTTGTATGTTATTTGTAATTTTTCCCTTGTTGCTTTTAAAACTTTGTCTTTAATTTTTGTCAATTTTATTACTATGTGTCTCAGTGTGTTTCTCCTTGCGTTTATCCTGCCTGGGACTCTCTGTACTTCCTGGACTTGGGTGGCTATTTCCTTTCCCCTGTTAGGGAAGTTTTCGACTATAATCTCTTCAGATATTTTCTCAGGTCCTTTCTCTCTCTCTCTTCTCTTTCTGGGACCCCTATAAAGTGAATGTTGGTGTGTTTAATGTTGTCCCAGAGGTCTCTTAGGCTGTCTTCATTTCTTTTCATTCTTTTTTCTTTATTCTGTTCTGTGGCAGTGAATTCCACCATTCTGTCTTCCAGGTCACTTATCTGTTATTCTGCCTCAGTTATTCTGCTATTAATTCCTTCTAGTGTATTTTTCATTTCAGTTATTGTATTGTTCATCTCTGTTTTCTTGTTCTTTAGTTCTTCTTGGTGTTTGTTCTTTAGTTCTTCTAGGTCTTTGTTAAACATTTCTTGCATCTTCTCAATCTTTGCCTCGATTCTTATTCTGAGGTCCTGGATCAACTTCACTATCATTGTTCTGAATTTATTTTCTGGAAGGTTGCCTATCACCACTTCATTTAGTTATTCTTCTGAGGTTTTATCTTGTTCCTTCATCTGGTACATAGTCCTCTGCCTTTTCATTTTGCCTATCTTTCTGTGAATGTGGTTTTCGTTCCACAGGCTGCAAGATTGTTCTTCTTCTTGCTTCTTCGGTCTGCCCTCTGGTGGATGAGGTTATCTAAGAGGCTTGTGCAAGCTTCCTGATGGGGTGAACTGGTGGTGGGTAGAGTTGGATGTTGCTCTGGTGGGCAGAGCTCAGTAAAACTATAATCTGTTTGTCTGCTGATGGATGGGGCTGGGTTCCCTCCCTGTTAGTTGTTTGGCCTGAGACAACCCAGCACTGGAGGTTACTGGCTCTTTGGTAAGGATAATGGCAGACTCCAGGAGGGCTCACGCCAAGGAGTACTTCCCAGAACTTCTGCTGCTAGTGTCCATGTCCCTGCAGTGAGCCACAGCCACCCCCCCGCCTCTGCAGGAGACCCTCCAACACTAGCAGGTAGGTCTGGTTCAGCCTCCTATGGGGTCACTGATCCTTGCCCCTGGGTCCTGATGCCCACACTACTTTGTGTGTGTCCTCCAAGAGTGCAATCTCTGTTTCCCCCAGTCCTGTTGAAGGCCTGCAATCAAATCCTGCTAGCCTTCAAAATCTAATTCTCTGGGAATTCCTCCTCCCGTTGCTCGACCCCCAGGTTTGGAAGCCTGACATGGGGCTCAGAACCTTCACTCCAGTGGGTGGACTTCTGTGGTATAATTGTTCTCCAGTTTGTGAGTCACCCACCCAGCAGTTATGGGATTTCATTTTATTCTGATTGCTCCCCTTCTACCATCTCATTGTGGCTTCTCCTTTGTCTTTGGATGTAGGGTATCTTTTCTGGTGAGTCCCAGTGTCTTCCTGTCGATGATTGTTCAGCAGTTAGTTGTGATTCTGGTGCTCTCACAAGAGGGAGTGAGCGCATGCCCTTCTACTCCGTCATCTTGAACTAATTGCTGTTTTTAACCTCTATAATAAACCATTTGATAGCTTTACTGAGATGGCTTTTTTTCCCTTCTGCTTCATATGCATCTTGAATTGTTCTTCCTGAGGATGAAGGGAATCATTCAAGAAAGAAAGCCAGAAGAAAATGATTCCAGGGAGACAGACAAGATTCAAAAGTCAAAGTCAAGTTGTGGGTGAGTAGAAATTTTCACTGCAAGTTAAAAGAAGTGAAGAAACTCTGTAGCTCTGGAATAATTGAATAAGAATACAATGTTACCCATAGAAGACTAATTCAGACCTTCAAAAAAGAGACAAGCCAGTTCTACATGAAACATGAAGCAGACCACACACACACAAGGAATAGGAAACACTGTCACTATCCCAAGATAAAAGTAATAGGTCATGTAGCTGCTCATTTTCTATTGAATAAAGGCACAGTAGAGAGATATCTGGCATATATCAGAGAAACAAAAATTAACATTCTATAATACTTCACAAAACACTTCACATCAATATCTCTTAATACTCCCCAAAACCCGGCAAGGCACATATTATCTTGCAGATAAGAAAATTTTCTTAAAGTTGTTAGGTCACTAAGGCTAATAAGCATTAAACTAGGACTCTAACCAAGCCTTACAAAACTAAATCCTATCCTTTTGCTATTATATTACTATAGCTGACTGCTCCTGAAAAGTAATCAATATTATAAGCTGATAAATATTAAAAAGAAAAAACCTAGTCTCAAGTTTCTCACCAGCCACTGCTCCCAGACAATTCATCAGTAGTAAGTGACACAAACAATGAATCAGTCAGAATAAAAAGCAGACAAAAAATCAAGTGGGTAGATTATGGATATATGATTTGGGGGGGTGTGGTATGAAATGAACAATTTCTTTTGGCAAGGAAATTAACTTAATCATTAATTTTTCTGCTGAAGTTTCCAACCATCATCTATAATATTTGTGCCTTTGAATAACCTGAACTAAGCAATTTTGCTGTGATTCTTTACTATGAACTGAATTTATTATCCAGATTATAGACATACTTTCATTTGTATACCTAAAGTATAACCCCAAGATATAACAATAAGTGTGACCAGGAAGAAATATAGTTCAGTGTTTGCTTTTATGCTCATTCATAAAATAATTAAATATTGTGTATCCTAGAGTTAAGTAACATTGATTTTAAGACTAAGAACATAATAGTTCTGCATGAATTTTGGACAAGGGCCACACTGTTTCATTAGAATGTTGAATTTTAAGTCTGAAAGGAAAGAAATTCTGTGTTTCAGGAATGGGTTGGACTAAAATTGTTTTTATAGCATAATTTGGCAGCCATTTAATTCTGTCTCTTTTGTAATACCTCAGAGCACCTGGTAGAGAGAGAACGCTGACCCCAGAATTGAAAGGGAAATTGAAAACAAAGACATCTGGTCTCCCTAATGACAGCCACACTCTGCTTTGCTAGCACTTGCCTTGTCCTCTCAGTGTGTTCTGAGGATTACATGGGAGCCCCGGCTCTCTGGAACCCAAATTCAAAACTATAAATTTTTGTGGAGAACCCCAGTCTTCAAGCAAAGTTTCTAACACTGTTATGCCAGAGAGAAGCTGTTTCTAATCTAGTACATCTCACAAACAACATTCCTTTTACGCGGTGCTGATGAAGTGCCAAATTCTGTACTTCTGCGTACTGTTTTTGCAACATACGAAACCAGATTCTGTGATAGGAGGTAGGCTCCTTTTATTTTTGCCATCATTTTAGGATATTTAGTCTTAACTAAATATCCCAAAATTCTTCATTTCTCTAACAGCTTTCTGGTCACTCTAACTTACCCCACCTCCAACATGATAGAGAGAGAGAGCATTGGACTAAGAATCAAGAGTACTAAATTCTGATACCTCGTGTTCCTTTAAGTAGCTGTGCAACCTTGGAAGTCACTTAACCTCTCTGGGCTTCTTTTTCTTCCAGTGCAAAATGAGAAATCAGACTAGATCCATGGTTTTCAAGCTATTATCCTTAGACTATAGAAACAAGCGTTCTGAAACGGCAAAGGATTATCAGCCAAAAAAAAAGAGAGAGAGAGAGAAGGAGAAGAAGAAGAAAAGAAGGAGGAGGAAGAGGAAAGGAAGAGTAAAAGGAGAAGGGAGAGGAAGGGGGGAGAGGGATGATGAGGACACAGAGGAGAAGGAAACTTATTCCACCTAAGGATCCATCTATTGCTTTTATCTTTTTTGTAGATTAAGGTTTTTCATGAGACTCTACATAAGACTTTTTTTTACACTATAAAAAAGTAGTTCTGGTGCTGAAAGAGGTTGAACTGATCCTTGGGGTTCTTTCCAGCTCTAAAATTCTGTTAATTATCATGACAGCTACCTTATGCTTCAATTTATTTAGTGTGTCCTATGTGCCAGGTCCTTTCCACCCATTACTTTTATTTAATCCTCAGGACAACCCTTCAAGATATTCATTATTCCACTTTCCTTTCCCATGTCTTACAGCTTATTAGGTAAGGAGCCAGAATTTATACCAGTATCCATCAGGTCCAAAGACCATGTCTTTTCTATTCTCACTATAGGATGCCATGATTGATGTTAAATTTAAAATCTTTAAGAAAATTACTTAGAATATTAACAGGGTGTGACCGGCAGAATAATGACTCCTCAAAGATGTCCATATCTAACCCCCAGAACTTGTGAAAGGGACTTCACAGATGTGATAAGTTAAAGAACTTGAGACAGGATAATTATTCTAGGTTATCAAGGTGGGTCCCGTAATCACAAGGGCTCTTATAAGGGAAGAAAGAGGCAGAAGAGTCAGAGAAGGAAATATGATGGAAGCAGAGAACCAGGATAATGCAGCATGGGAAAGACTGGACCAGCCATTGCTGGCTTTGATGATGGAGGAACAGTGCCAAGAGCCAAGAATGAAGGTAGCCTCTGGAAGCTGGAAACGGCAGGCAAACATTCTCCCCTAGAACCTCCAGAAAAAATGCAGCCCTGCCAACACCGTGGTTTTGGCTCAGCAAGATAATTTTGGACTTCTGACCTTCAGAACTGTAAGATAATAAACATATTGTTTAAGCCACTAAGTTTGTGGTAATTTGTTATAACAGCAATAGGAAACTAATACACAGGGTACTATTGAGTGGTTGTCTGTAATTTTCTTTAAAGGACTTCAGCATAGATGGTGTGATATCGGTATCATGTGATATCGCGTTATTAGGTTGATTACAAGCCAGGTACAATTCAGTGTCTTAATCAGGAATTTGTACTTCAGAGGAGGCCAGCTAGCTTTATACCCTTAAGGCCATACTCCCAAAGTAGATGTTACAAGTGCTCCTGTTACCAATTTCACTGATCATCAGCAGATGTTTTATTAATTTGCATATTTCATGTCAAGAATAGGATCTTATTGGTGAAATCAGTGGCTTGTCAGTTAGCAGAGTGAATGTTAGAAATACATCTTCATTTGGTGAATGTAAAGAATTTGTGATATGTGGATTGGCTAAATATTTCAGAAACATTCACCAACCTTGAATGAACGGAGTATAAGAACCTAGTGAGACCTTTAGCTTCAGCCCCTCAGGATGGTACCTATGGCTTGATCTCTAAATGGCCCTGTTATTAGAGAATTTTTGGTTGACTAATAACAACCCTAAGAGAATCAGAATCCTGCCTCTAAAATGTCATCCTGTCTGCCCTGAGAGAACCATTCTTGCAAGGTAGTATCAAAGCACCAGAAAGATCAGAAACCTGAGCCTTTATCAGCACAGGATCTATGAAGAATTCTGTGCCTGCTAGCTAATAAAGATTTGTTTAACAAAGTCTATTTGTGTGACCTGGATTGGTCTAAGACATATTTCATTTCAACAGCTATCATTCATTAATTCGAAGAAACCTAAAATCAGGGTGTAATTAAATTTGTCTAGGTCAGTTGGTGACAGTAGTCCATTTACAGGGGCTACTTACATTTGGAAAACATATAACTCAGTATTCTTGTTTATTTGCAGCAGTAAAGACGTGTTCTATTACTAATGAGATCTGCAGTGATAACTGTGAAAGGCAATTGTTTATTAACAACAATTACATTTCTGGGCTTTCCTTCACTAAATTATATTTTAGGTGTTCCAGTAGAAGTGACACAGATCTTCATGAGAGACTCCTCTGAAAATATCCCACAAGCTATCTCCATGGCTGTTTGAGATATAACCATCTATTATAGGCAGTAGCGAGGCCATCAGCCTCTGTACAATGTTCTCAGTGGAAAATTTCTGTCCAGTTTACAGGCACAAAAGGTAAAAGGCCAAAAAAAAAAAAAAAAAAAGTCAAGAAGCCTGCAGGGGGCGCTAAGGAAAAAAAGAAGCAGCTAAGAGTAAAGATAGAAGAAAATTTGGCACATATGAAGATCTGCCAGATTTCAAAAAAAACACTTGTTCTACCTGTCTCATGGTCTCTTGAGGAAAAAAAAATGTTAAATAGCAAACCCAAGCAAGATAAAAATATACTTGACAGAGCTTTCCCCTCGTGAAGGCACACTGATCTGTAAGAAAGGATGAAAGTAGAATAGATGATAGAAGACTTGATAAATCAGATTTTTCACACACATGAAAACCACCCTAACAGATGTGTCATTGCAACCTGCTGTTTCAATTCTTTATACTCTATTATTTTGACAGGAAATTTCCCAGTAAAATGCCTGTGATGGCTACCAATAGGCCATATGGAAATGATAAACAAAACGTCTGTGTTTGCTTCCACACACGTGAGCTAGTCTAAATGATTTAATTAACTTTAACAGAATTCTCAGTCAAAAAGAAAAACTGTGGAGTCAGTTGTTTGTTTTGCTTCACAGAATGTTAGCCTAGAAAAAAAATCTTAAAATTCATCTATTCCAGCCCTTTTATTTTACTAAGTAGTTAACTTGCCCAAGGTCACAGAGCTGGTTAGTGCCAAAATGAAGTGATCGTTCTATACCACCATTGTTCTGTCATATCTGTCTGTTGTATTTGTATTATTTGGGTATTTTCCTTTTATTAATTTACATAAAATTTATAGTGCATCTGGTAGCAGTCTAAATAAGACTTCTTTCTTAATTTGCTGACATTTAATAAACAATAAATTGTATTTTCATTGTTGAGACATCCTTTGTTTCTATTCAAATACTACATGCAACATAGTTTCCCACTCTTTCCCACCTGCCTTCCTTTGCCTTTGATTTTCCATCTGCTTGGAATGTCATTGACCCCATTCTCTGCCTGGCCAACTCTCTTCCCCATGAAGACCTAGGTCACTTGTCCGTCCCCCTGCGAAGCCTTCCCCAAGTGCCCAGAAAGAGTTGGCCACTTGTGTTCCCTCTCCACATCCTCACATAGTGTTCCTCATGCAGGTTTTAAACATCTTTATGCATCTACATCTCCCACTCAATCATGAACTCCTTAAAGTCTGGGATTGTTACTAAGCATTTTGTTTTCTGCCCACCCTCTACTTTATTCCTTAGCACTTAGCATCCTGTTGATTATCTAACAAGGCCCCAAAAGTACATTACATCTTGGGAGATAAGGAGACACATTTTAATGTCATTATAACAATTATCAATATTTTAAATGGAAAAAATAAATAATAATAAATAAATTTCATTCATTATGTAACATGTTAGAAAAGGAAGTAAGATGTAGACCCTGCCCCACAGAAGCTCTAGTGGAGTCAAGTAAACAGACACAAACACTTGTAATATGGGTGTCAAAATTATAAAACTCTACATGACTAACTTCAAAACCTTTTCTCCCTGTTTGGTTTTCTCCCATTATTTTCACACTTTAATACCAGAATTTAGTGACTATTTTTTTTAATTAGCTAACCAATGATCTTCTTAAACAGAATATGGATTTGAGCAGTAGCATACACATATATCTGTTTACATTTGCATAATTTCATTCCAAATTTACATTAAAAACTATTTTGGTGGATGTGGTCGGCACAATAATGGCTCCCAAAGCTGTATATATCCTAATCCCCAGAAGCTGTGAATATGTTATGTTACATGGCAAGAGAGAATAATGTTGCAGATGAAATTAAATTGCTAATCAACTGACCTTGACATAGAAAGATTATGCTGGATTATCTGGGTGGGCCCAATGTAGTCACAGGGTCCTTAAATAAGGAAGAATGAAGCAGAAGAGTCAGAACCAGAGAGATGACATCATGAGAAGGATTTGATCAGCTAGTTTGAAGATGGAGGAATGGGGCCATGAGCCCAAGAATGTGGGCAACTTCTAGAAGATGGAAATGGCAAGAAAATGGATTCTCCCTAAAACCTCCAGAAGGAATGCAGCCCTGCTGACATCTTAATTTTTAGGTACAATACCCATTTTGGACTTCAGACTTCCAGACCTGTAAGATAATAAATGTGTGTCACTTAAGCCACTAAGTTTGTAGTATTTGTTACAGCAGCAATAGGAAATTATACAGTGAGAATCTAGTCATATATATAAGTACTTCCATAACTGAATAAAAGTGGCCAGCACTTTTGGATGACCATATTTCACAAATCACTAAGATATTTTCAGGGATTTTTAACAAATATATTATCAATTTCAATTAAATTTTTCTTATTTATGGCAAGGCATCTGATTTCCCTAGTGAAGATTAGCTTATAAAACTAATAGGATGTCAATAGTATCAAGTATCACAAAACAATGATCAGGCACTCTGCTGCTAAATCTCTGCAGAGATATGGAAAGGGAAAGAATTTTTAGAAATAATTATGAGATTTGAAAATTGGGTAGTAAAAGGAGCAGTGTATAAGATCATATTTTTATTAATAATATGTATTTTATTCTATAAAGAAAAAAACTATGTTCCAATGTGAGTTACTCTGATATGATAATATTCATAGATTTTTTCCACATACATAACAAATATAATAGAGAAAACTCAAACAAACTCAGCAACTATGATATATTTCTCCTCCTATGGCCAGTGTTGTAAAAATAGTCTCCATAACTTTTACTTTTTGAGAGTTTGTAACCATCCTGTTAAAATGACATACTATTATTTCTTTTAATTGACAAATACATACATGACCAGTTGTCCTTCAACTGGACGTTTTGGCCTTGGCTCCATAATCCATTTCACAGCTCTTGGCCCACATCCAAGTACATAATTATTTGAGATTGTGAGTGATAAGAATGAGTGAGTCCTGACAGCAAGCATTTATCTATCACTCTCTGGCACTAGATCAGTCAGTAATAGTAGTTACTTTGATTTTCATGCTCTGGATTTTCAACTTCCAGTTATGTTGATCAAAAAAAAGAAAAATTCGTGCTCAACCCTCACCTTCCAAGTAAGTCAAAAGACACTAATAATTGTTATTTAAGTTATGCATTTGTCTTAATCTGTTTGGGCTGCTATAATAATATACCACAGACTGTATATCTTATAAAAACAGAAATTTACTTCTCAGGAAGGTTGGAAGCTCTAGAGGCTGGAAGTCTGAGATCAGGGTGCCAGCATGATTAGGTGAGGGCCTTCTTCCATGTTCCAGGCTTTTTGTTGTATAACTACATGGTAGAAGGGTCAAGAGAGCTCTATGGGACCTCTTTTGTAAGGGTACTAATCCCGTTCATAAGGGCTCTACCTTTCATGACCTAATCACCTTCTAGAGGCCCCACCTCCTAGCACCATCACATTAAGCATTAGGATTCCAACATATGAATTGGCGGGGTGGGGGGGGGCATAAGACCATAGCAACACACTAGCCAATATACAGTATTATCAACTTCTTCCTCAGTGTCACCCTCTGTTTTATCTCTACCCAAAATCCAATTAGTCACTGTCAATTCTATGCAGCCCTGTTTCTCAAGTTTAATCCCCAAGTCGACCCCCATTACCAATGTTTTACTTCAAGCTGTTCTTTCTCTTACCTCTAATCTTCTGATCCAGTCCATTGCCCATATCATCTCCAAAATCTTCCTTCTTTGCTTTGAAACTTCTATTTGCTACCATTTTCCTACAGAATAATCATTAAATCCTTTATCACAGCATACAAGACTTCCTCAGTTTGATGACAACCTACTTTTCCAGCAGTATTTCATCCATTTTTCCCTACCTCCTACCCTCCAGCCAAATAAAACTTTCCATTATATCCTTCAAATACATCACACCCTTTCATGCTTTGTTGCCTCTGCCCATAGTGTTTCATATTCAGGCATTCTCTGCCTGGCAAACCCCTGACATCCTCTTAGACTTGCCTCAAATGGGGATCTTTGAGAGGTCATTTCTAGTTTCACTAAGTATCAAAGTCCTTCTCTGTGACTCCACAGGTTTTTGGATTCTGCTAGTTATCACACTGAATTATAATTATACTTTTACATACTGTCTGAATGAAATACAAACCCTTGACTTGAACTGGGCTTCTTTTAATTGAGACTAAATACTAAATAATTATATTACATCTTCCTCTAGTTTTTGGAAAATATATAGGGTATGTAATGGGAAGCCCTATGGGAAGGATGCCAAGCCAAAGATTAAATTTATATTTCTTTTTCTCTTCTTTAGTAAGGGAAGTGCCAGTTATAGCTACAGTGTGTTTGTGTGTGTGTGAAGTAAAATTATATATAGGTCAAAAAAATCACCTTGGGATCACTAAAGACAGCAACCTTTGGAAAGTGGGCATAGAGGAATAGCTCAGTAGTCTGGGGGAAGGCGTATTTGTTTTCAAGAGCTGCTGTAAAAAATTACCACAAACTTGGTGACTTAAAACAACAGAAATTTATTTTCTCACAGTTTTGGAGGCCAAAAGTTTGAAATCAGTTTCACTGAGCCAAAAACAAGGTGTTAGCAGAGCAGCACTCCCTCCAAAGTGTCCAGGGGAAAATCTGTTTTTCCATCTTCCAGGTTCTAGGGCTGCTGGCATTCCTTTCCTTGTGGTTACAACAGTTCCATCACTGCTGCTGTGGTCAGATTGCCTTCTTTTCTAGGTGTATCTTTTTTTTTTTTTTTTTTTGGCCATGCCGTGTGACATGTGGGATCTTAGTTCCCTAACCAGGGATCAAACCCAGGCCCACTGCAGTGGAAGCACAGAGTCTTAACCACTAGACCACCAGGGAAGTCCCTCAAGGTGTGTCTTAAAAGCTCTCTCTCTTTTCCTCTTATAAGGATGCATGTGATGTAATCCTGGATAATCCAAAATTATTTCCTTTGTCAAAATTCTTAGTTTAATTACATCTGCAAAGACATTTTTTCCCTTACAATCTTTGGTGGCCATTATTCAGACTAATATAAAGGAGGGAGAAAAAAAAACACCTTTTCCTGATTAAAAAGTAAAGAAGGAACCGGTATTGCCAACAAAAATGGCAGAGTAGGAAAATCCAAAATTCCATCCCTCCAAAAAGTATTACTACTCATAATCACCTTTTATGGATCTCTGGAAACTAATCAAAAACTCACAACTACCAGGGGAATACTTACTGAAGAAAGAAGCTGATAAATTGCAGTATTTTAAGAATTCTCTGTCAAATCACTAGCTGATGAAACAGAAACTTCAATGGCCACACACAACAAAGAATACAGACTTTATAAAAATTGTTTAGAAAACTCACTAAACAAACAAACATCAACAACCCACAACAGGGAGCACACAGCAGAGGGGGTGAATTTGATTTCCAGAGTTGCCACATTATGATAGTAATGTGCTCCTCTGCCAACAAAAAGTTGCAAGACATGCAAAGAAAAGAAAAAGTATGTCTCACTTACAGGGAAAAATAAGTTAACAGAAACTGTCCCTGAGGAAGCCCAAACATTGAACTTAGCGGGCAAAGATTTTAAATCAACTGTCTTAAATATAAAAAGATATACTCAAGTGAACAATGTCTCATCAAATAGAGAACATCAATAAAAAGATAGAAATTATAAAAAGGAACCAAAAAGAAATTTTGATGTGAAAAGTATAATAACTGAAATGAAATAGTCACTAAAGGGTTCAACAGCAAATTTGAGCAGGCAAAAGAATCAGCAAACCTGGAGAGAGCACAGTTGAGATTATCTAGTCTGAGAAGCAGAAAGAAAAATGAATGAAGAAAAATAAACAGAGTCTAAGAGACCTGTAGGACATCATCAAGCATACCAACATATATATAATGGTAGCCCCAGAAGGAGTAGAGGGAGAGAAATGGGAAGAAACAATACTTGAAGAAATAATGGTTGAAATGTCCCAAATTTGATGAAAGACATGAATCTGCACATCCAAAAAGGTCAATGAATTCCACATAGTGTAAATTCAGAGATTCACACCCAGACACATTATAATCAAACTGCCAAAGAAAAAGATAAAAAGAGAATCTTCAAAACAGCCAGAAAGAAAGGGTTCATCACATACAAGGAATTCTCAATAAGATTAACAACCAATTTCTTCTAGGAACAAAGGAGGCCAGAAGAAAATAGGATGACATCTTTAAGTGCAGAAGTTACAAAAACAAACAAACTGACCTGTCACTTAAGAATTCTATATACATAGCCAGAACACTTTATGACATAAACCACAGCAAGATCCTTTTTGACCCACCTCTAGAGAAATGGAAATAAAAACAAAAATAAACAAATGGGAACTAATGAAACTTAAAAGCTTTTGCAGAGCAAAGGAAACCATAAACAAGACAAAAAGACAACCTTCAGAATGGGAGAAAATATTTGCAGATGAAGCACTGACAAAGGATTAATCTCCAAAATTTACAAGCAGCTCATGCAGCTCAATAACAAAAAAACAAACAACCCAATCCAAAAATGGGCAGAAGGCCTAAATAGACATTTCTCCAAAGAAGATATACAGACTGCCAACAAACGCATGAAAGAATGCTCAACATCATTAATCATTAGAGAAATGCAAATCAAAACTACAATGAGATATCATCTCACACCAGTCAGAATGACCATCATTAAAAAATCTAGAAACAATAAATGCTGGAGAGGGTGTGGAGAAAAGGGAACACTCTTGCACTGCTGGTGGGAATGTGAATTGATACAGCCACTATGGAGAACAGTATAGAGGTTCCTTAAAAAACTACAAATAGAACTACCATATGACCCAGCAATCCCACTACTGGACATATACCCTGAGAAAACCATAATTCAAAAAGGGCCATGTACCAAAATGTTCATTGCAGCTCTATTTACAATAGCCAGGAGATGGAAACAACCTAAATGTCCATCATCGGATGAATGGATAAAGAAGATGTGGCACATATATACAATGAAATATTACTCAGCCATAAAAAGAAATGAAATTGAGCTATTTGTAATGAGGTGGATGGACCTAGAGTCTGTCATACAGAGTGAAGTAAGTCAGAAAGAGAAAGACAAATACCGTATGCTAACACATATATATAGAATTTAAGGGGAAAAAATGTCATGAAGAACCTAGGGGTAAGACAGGAATAAAGACACAGACCTACTAGAGAATAGACTTGAGGATATGGGGAGGGGGAAGGGTAAGCTGTGACAAAGCAAGAGAGTGACATGGACATATATACATTACCAAACATAAAATAGATAGCTAGTGGGAAGCAGCCGCAAAGCACAGGGAGATAGATCGGTGCTTTGTGACCACCTAGAGGGGTGGGATAGGGAGGGTGGGAGAGAGGGAGACGCAAAAGGGAAGAGATATGGGAACATAGGTATATGTATAACTGATTCACTTTGTTATAAAGCAGAAACTAACACACCATTGTAAAGCAATTATACTCCAATAAAGATGTAAAAAAAACAAAAAGAATTCTATATACAGCAAAATTTTCCTTTAAAAATAAAGGAGAAATTAAAACATTTCCAGATAAACAAAAACTGAGGAAGTTCATTAACAGTAGAACTTCCCTATGAGAAATGCTAATGGTAGCCCTTCAAGCTGATATGAAAGGCCACTAGACTGAATCAGTAACCAAAATCTGTCAACAAAGAAAAGCCCAGGACCAGATGCCTTCACTAGTGAATTTTACCAAACATTTGAAGAACGATTAACATCAATTCTTCTGAAACTCTTCCAAACATAGAAGAGGTAGGAATACTTACTAATTTATTCTATGAGTCCAGCATTATCCTGATACCAAAGCCAGACAAAGACATCACAAGAAAAGAAAGCTATAGACCAAGACCCCTGATGAATATGGATGCAAAAATCCTCAACTAAAAAGTAACAAATCAAATACAGCAGTATAATAAAAAGATTAATCACCATGACCACCTAGGATTTGTCCCAAGAATGCAAAGGTATTTCCTCATATGAAAATCAATCAATGTAATACACCACATAAATAAAATAAAAGGGAAAAACACATTATTATCTTGATTGAAGCATTTGACAAACTCCAACACCCTTTCATAATAAAAATGCTCAAAAACTATAGAAGGGAACTTCCTTGACATAATAAGGATTTATGAAAAGCCCACAGCTAATGTCATACTGAGAAACTGAAAGCTTTCCCCCTAAAATCAGAAATAAGAAAAGATGCCCACTTTCACCACTTCTAATCAACATCATATCAATAATTCTAGCCAGGAAAATGAGTCAAGAAAAAAGATAAAAGACTTCCTAACTGGAAAGGAAGAAAACTATCTCTAGTCACAGATGACATGATATTATCTATAGAAAATCCCAAGAATCCACAAAAGACAACTAGAATGAATAAACTAATTCAGCAAATTTGCAGGATATAAGATCAATGACAGTGAGTTGTATTTCACATCAATGAACAATCTGTAAAGGAAATTTTAAAAATAATCCCATTTACAATAGCGTCAAAAAGAACATAATACTAAGGAGTAAAATTAAGCACATAGATGCAAGACTTGCACACTGAAAACTATAAAACATTGCTAAATAATTAAAGAAGACCTAAATAAATGAAAAGGCATGTGTGTTCATGGATTCAAAGACAATATTTTTATGATGACACTACTTCCCAAAGTGACCTACAGATCTGATGCAAGCCAACCAAATCCCAATAGCTTTTTTGCAGAAATGAAAAAGCTGATTCTAAAATTTATATGGAAGAGTAAAGGACCCCAAATAACCAAAACAATCTTGAAAAAGAACAAGGTTGAATGATTCACACTTCCCAATTTTAAAACTTACTACAAAGCTACAGTAATTAAAGCAGCTAGCATATTGGCATAAGTATAGACATATAGATCAATGAAACATAATTGAGAATACAGAAGTACACCCATACATCTATAGTCAATTGGTTTGTCACAAGGGTGCCAAGACAATGGAATAGGGAAAGAAGAATCTCTTCAATAAATAGTGCTGGCAGCAGAGGAATCCATAAACAAAATGAAAAGACAACCCACAGAATGGGAGAAAATATTTGCAAATGATGTGACTGAAAAAGGATTCACCTCCAAAATTTACAAACAGCTCATGTGTCTCAATATCAAAAAAGCAAACAACTCAATCCAAAAATGGGTAGAAGACCTAAATAGACATTTCTCCAAAGAAGATATACAGATGGCCAGGAAGCACATGAAAAAATGCTCAACATCACTAATTATTAGAGAAATCAAATCAAAACTACAATGAGATATGACCTCACACCAGTCAGAATGGCCATCATCAAAAATTCTACAAACAATAAATGCTGGAGAAGGTGTGGAGAAAACGGAACCCTCCTACACTGTTGGTGTGAATGTAAATTGGTGCAGCCACTGTGGAAAACAGTATGGAGGTTCCTCAGAAAACCAAACATAGAATTATCATATGATCCAGCAATCGCACTCCTGGGCATATATCCAGAGAAAAACATGGTTTGAAAGGATACATGCTTCCCAGTGTTCATCGCAGCACTGTTTACAATAGCCAAGACATAGAAGTAACCTAAATGTCCACAGACAGATGAATGTATAAAGAAGATGTGATACATATATACAATGGAATATTACTCAGCCATTAAAAAGAGTTAAATAATGTCATTTACAGCAAAATGGGTGGACCTGGAGATTATCATACTGAGTGAAGTAAGTCAGACATAGAAGGACAAATATGATTTGATATCACTTATATGCAAAATCTTAAAGAAAATTATACAAATGAACTTATTTACAAAACAGAAAGAGACTCACAGACTTAGAGAACAAACTTATGGTTACCAGGGGGAAGGGAGAGGGGCAGGTATAGATTGGGAGTTTGAGAATGACATGTACACACTGCTATATTTAAAATAGATAAACAGCAAGGACCTGCTGTATAGCAAAGGGAACTCTGCTCATTATTCTACAATAGGCTAAATGAGAAAAGAATTTGAAAAAGAAAAGATACATGTATATGTATAACTGAATCACTTTGCTGTACACCTAAAACTAGCACAACGTTAATCAATGATACTCCAATATAAAATAAAATAAATTTAAAAAAATAACAAGCAATTATATAACAATAAAATGGACAATGTGGCAGAAATGGAAACATTCTTAGAAATGCACAACTTTCTGAGACTGAAGCAGGAAGAAATAGAAAATATGAAAAGAAAAATCACAAGCACTGAAATTGAAACTGTGATTAAAAATCCTCCAACAAACAAAAGCCCAGGACCAGATGGCTTCACAGGCGAATTCTATCAAACATTTAGAGAAGAGATAACACCTATCCTTCTCAAACTCTACCAAAATATAGCAGAGGGAGGAACACTCCCAAACTCATTCTACGAGGCCATCATCACCCTGATATCAAAACCAGACAAAGATATCACAAAGAAAGAAAACTACAGGCCAATATCACTGATGAACATAGATGCAAAAATCCTCAGAAAATACTAGCAAACAGAATCCAACAACACATTAAACGGATCATACACCATGATCAAGTGGGGTTTATCCCAGGAATGCAAGGATTCTTCAATATATGCAAATCAATCAATATGATACACCATATTAACAAATTGAAGGTGAAAAACCATATAATCATCTCAATAGATGCAGAGAAAGCTTTTGACAAAATTCAACACCCATTTATGATAAAAACCCTGCAGAAACTAGACATAGAGGGAACTTACCTCAACATAATAAAGGCCATATATGACAAATCCACAGCCAACATCATCCTCAGTGTGAACAAGTGAAACCATTTCCACTAAGATCAGGAACAATACAAGGCTTCCTACTCTCACCACTATTATTCAACATAGTTTTGGAAGTTTTAGCCACAGCAATCAGAGAAGAAAAAAAATAAAAGGAATACAAATCGCAAAAGAGGAAGTGAAGCTGTCACTGTTTGCAGACGACATGATACTATAGAGAATCCTAAAGATGCTACCAGAAAACTACTAGAGCTAATCAATGAATTTGGTAAAGTAGCAGGATGCAAAATTAATGCACAGAAATCTCTTGCATTCCTATACATTAATGATGGAAAACCTGAAAGTGAAATTAAGAAAACACTCCCATTTACCATTGCAACAAAAAGAATAAAATACCTAGGAATAAATCTACCTAAGAAGACAAAAGACCTGTATGCAGAAAATTATAAGACACTGATGAAAGAAATTAAAGATGATACAAATAGATGGAGAGATATACCATGTTCCTGGATTAGAAAAATCAACACTGTGAAAATGACTATACTACCCAAAGCAATCTACAGATTCAGTACAATCCCTATCAAACTACCAGTGGCATTTTTCACAGAACTAGAACAAAAAGTTTCACAATTTGTATGGAAACAAAAAAGGCCCCAAATAGCCAAAGAAAGCTTAAGAAAGAAATACGGGGCTGGAGGAATCACGCTCCCTGACTTCAGATTATACTACAAAGCTACCGTAATCAAGACATTATGGTACTGGCACAAAAACAGAAACATAGATCAATGGAACAGGATAGACAGCCCAGAGATAAACCCACCCACATATGGTCACCTTATCTTTGATAAAGGAGGCAAGAATATACAATAGAGGAAAGACATCCTTTTCAATAAGTGATGCTGGGAAAACTGGACAGCCATGTGTAGAAGAATGAAATTAGAACACTCCTTAACACCATACACAAAAATAAACTCAAAATGGATTAAAGACCTAAATGTAAGGTCAGACACTATCAAACCCTTAGAGGAAAACATAGACAGAACAATCTATGACATAAATCACAGCAAAATCCTTTTTGACCCACCTCCTAGAGAAATGGAAATAAAAACAAAAATAAACAAATGGGACCTAATGAAAATTAAAAGCTTTTACAAAGCAAAGGAAACCATAAACAAGATGAAAAGACAACCCTCAGAATGGGAGAAAATATTTGCAAATGAAGCAACTGAAAAAGGATTAACCTCCAAAATTTACAAGCAGCTCATGCAGCTCAATATCAAAAAAACAAACAACCCAATCCAAAAATGGGCAGAAGACATAAATAGACATTTCTCCAAAGAAGATATACAGATTGCCAACAAATACATGAAAAAATGTTCAACATCATTAATCATTAGAGAAATGCAAATCAAAACTACAATGAGATATCATCTCACACTGGTCAGAACGGCCATCATCAAAAATTCTACAAACAATAAATGCTGGAGAGGGTGTGGAGAAAAGGGAACACTCTTGCACTGTTGGTGGGAATGTAAGTTGATACAGCCACTTTGCAGAACAGTATGGAGGTTCCTTAAAAAACTACAAATAGAACTACCAAATGACCCAGTAGTCCCACTACTGGGCATATACCCTGAGAAAACCATAATTCCAAAAGAGCCATGTACCACAATGTTCATTGCAGCTCTATTTACAATAGCCAGGACATGGAAGCAACCTAAGTGCCCATCAACAGATGAATGGATAAAGAAGATGTGGCACACATATACAATGGGATATTACTCAGCCATAAAAAGAAATGAAATTGAGTTATTTGTAATGAGGTGGATGGACCTAGAGTCTGTCATACAGAGTGAAGTAAGTCAGAAAGAGAAAAACAAATACCATATGCTAACACATATATATGGAATCTAAAAGAAAAAAAATGGTCATAAAGAACCTAGGGGCAAGACGGGAATAACCTTGTAGATCTACTAGAGAATGGACTTGAGGACACTGGGAGGGGGAAGGGTAAGCTGGGACAAAGTGAGAGATTGGCATGGACATATATACACTACAAAATGTAAAATCGATAGCTAGTGGGAAGTAGGCGCATAGCACAGGGAGATCAGCTCGGTGCTTTGTGACCACCTAGAGGGGTGGGATAGGGAAGGTGGGAGGGAGGGAGATGTAAGTGGGAAGAGATATGGGGATATATGTATATGTATGACTGATTCACTTTGTCATAAAGCAGAAACTAACACACCATTGTAAAGGAATTATACTCCAATAAAGATGTTAAAAAAATGAAGTTAAAATAAAAATTAAAAAAAATTAAGAATAAAAAATAATGCTGGGACAACTGTATATCCACATGCAAAAGAATGAAGTTAGGTCCTTACCTCACACCATACACAGAAGTTCACTCAAAATGGATCAAAGAGCAAAATGTAAGAGTTAAAACTATAAAACTCTTAGAAGAAAACATAAGAGTAAAACTTCATTGCTTTGAATTTGTCAATGGTTCCTTAAATATTATACGAAAAGCACATGCAAAAAGAAAAAACAATAGATAAATTGGACTTCAACAAAATTAAAAAATTTTATTCATCAAAGGGTACTAATAAGAAAGTAAAATGACAATCCGTAGAACAGGAGGAAATATTTACAAATAATATAGCTGATAAGGATCTAGTAACCAGATATATAAAGAATTATCACAACTCAGCAACAAAAGGTACAGAACCCAGTTAAAAATTGGACAAAGGAGTAGACATTTCTCCAAATAAGATATACAAATAAACAAGAAGTACATGAAAAGATGCTCAACATCATTAGTCATTAGGTGAATGCAAATCAAAACTTCAATGAGATACCACTTTTTACACTAGACTGAATATCATTTTTAAAATGTAAAATAAGTTTGGGTGAGGACGTGGAGAATTTGGAACACTCAAACAACACTGGTGGGAACACAAAATAGTGCAACCACTCCAGAAAACAATTTGTTGTTCTCAAAAATATTAAACATAGAATTACCATATGATACAGCAATTCTACTCCTAGGCCTATACCCAAAAGAACTGAAATCAGGTATTCAGGCAAAAATTTGTACACAAATGTCCACAGCAGCACTATTCACAATAACCAAGAGTGGCAACAACCCAAATGTCAATCAACTGATGAATGGAATTTTTAAATGTGGTATATTCATACTAAGGCATACTATTGGATCATTAAAAGGCATGAATTACTGATATATTCCATATGGATGAATCTTGAAAACACTGTGCTAAGTGAGAGAAGCCAGACACAAAAGGCCACATATTATATTATTCCATTTACATGAAATACCCAGAATACATAAATCTATAGAAACCAAAAGCAGATTGGGGGAAGACAATGGGGGAAGGGGAAAAATGGAGTAACTGCTTAATGGGTTTACAGTGTTCTTTCAGAGTGAGGAAAATGTTCTGGAACTAGATAGTGGTAATTGCTGCACAGCATTATGAATATACTAATACCACTGTACAAAGTGCCACTGAATTGTACACTTTAAAATATTAAAATGCTGAGATTTATGCTATGTGAATTTTACATGGATAAAAATAAAAGTAAACAATAAAAGAGAGAAAGTCCACCTCATCCTTTAGAAAGCTAATGCTGAAAGAGGCAAGGAAGACAATGGTTCCAGGTCCTTGGTGTGGTAGTTTCTAAAACCAGTCCCAGCCCAGCATTCCAGGACTGCCTTGTCCCCTAGGAAGTGGCTAGGAATTTGAACTGAAAAGGCTTACAGAAAGGGCTCTAATACCTTGGGATAATGCATGATACTGCACAGGGTCTTACAACAAAGTGTAATACTGAGGGAATATCTTTTCCCACTGGTTCTCATCCAATGCTCATGGTAGCATCTGGAGCAAGGATCCAATCTCTGCCATTGTGCTCCTGGTCCCAACTTTATTACTGGCTTTAGCAGCAGTCTTCCTTCGCTCATAATCTGCTGGAGAGACTCACCTGCCACCACCACCCCGAATAGCCTTGTATGTTCCACTTGAGAGATTTATCTACTTTCATGTTTCTGCTCTGCCCAGAAAGTGGTGCCCAGCAGCACTGCCCCTCCAGCCAAAGCTCCTTAGTCTTTATCCAACAGAACACTGAGGGTATATGAAGCCTAATCTCCAAAAGATTAAATACTGTAGGGTGAATGCTCTAGCACTCATGGCTGACTCCACTGTAAACTAGGATTCACCAAGGTCAGCTTCTACTCAGTCACTACAATCCCTCTGTCACAATCAAAATGTTAAAAAGCAATACTCAGTGTCTCCCGCAAAATACTCAAATAAAACTGGGTCCCTGGATAAACCGAAATTTTGGATTTCATCCTCTTTCCAAGTGGTGTGCTCAAGCTTTTGCACTCTGAAAACTAAAAAACATTGTTACGCTAGACTGTGTAAAGTGATACCAAGTGATAGGAAAGAGTCAAAGTCTTTTATTCGCTATCAGTTCCTCAAATGGTTGAGCCTGTCCCTTTGTGTAAGCATGTATCTTTCCTTTTGCAGAATTTGTTTATGCAAACATCACATCTTATGTGGATTGCTTTGCAGCATCTATAACCACGAAGGGTCCAGTTGTTCTTAATGTTAACCACAGGTAGAGAAACAGAAAGTCAGGAAAGTGTTAAGATAAGCCTTCAGTGCCTTTTTGTGCTCCTTGTCCTCAGTTCTGTAAAAATTGATATGACCAACAACCTCTCCCCCAGAAAGATGGAGAAAATAATTAACAGAAAAGGTTGCAGAAATGGCTCAGTATGAGGCTTGCCCATATGTCACCATGCTCATCCCCAAGGGGATCCAACTGAGGAGATTAGGAGCATATTCTCCTGGATTCAGAAATACTTCCACATGCCAACCAAATCCCTTGTATTACTTCTCCCCTCTCTCCATTCCCGGGGGCAATCTAAGGGTGTTTTGTTTTGCTTTGTTTTGTTGTTCTTCTTACTGTTGGTTGCAGCAATGAAAAGGAAATATGAAAGTAATTTGAAAATAATTTTGATGCTTTTCTCTGGATCTAATACAAGGAGTAAGATATTATCTCAAAGCCTGCTACATGCATAAAAATTACCTGGGATACTTGCTAATAATGTAGATTTCAGGGCTTTGTTCCAGGCCTATTAATAATATTTCTGTGCATAATATTCTAGAATTTGCATATTTGCCCTGCTTCATGTTACATAGTAAAGTTTAAAGCAAAAACAAAAGACATAAAAGACGTTCTCAAAGAGATCTTTTTTTCTGTTCTCCAAACCGTCTATCTGACCTACTAGTGTCTAAGCTCCTACAAGGCATAGACCATGTATTTATTATTTACCTCCCACTCATTCCTCAGTCCATCATTCAGACTACCTTTGTTATGCACCCAATATGCACCAGTCATTGGATTAGATGCTAACTAAACAAAGCAGAATAAACATAACAGACACTCTATAAAAGTTTGTTGAATAAATGACAAATGAATGAAAAAAATGAACCTTACATGTAAGAATCGTGGAAATGTTTTTCCTCTATTGGGAAATCAACAAATTATTAATCTTCTGGTCAACCATTGATTTCATCAGACATCATTCCAAATCGTTATGATGAATAAAAATAGTAATTTCATAAGAACATATACTGTATCCCAAATCGTATCAATATTTCACTCTAAATGCCTAAGTGGAAGCAAGCATTGCTGCCATTTATGAAACTGGCTATCATTCTACACTCTTGACAAAGGCAAAGCTAAATAACACTGTTCTTTATATTGTGGAAGGTAGACTTCATTCATCCTGAGATCTTTATACAGTATGTGAGTACCAAAAACAACATACACATTTCCAAAAGTCATCCCCTGGCAAGCAGTTCACCCTTCTCCATCCTATTTGCATTGAGAACCACATGTCCATGGGTTAAACGTAATAAAAAATATAATTCTTCTATACACTTTGCATGACGTCTAATATATGAATTCCTAGAAAGTTGCATGTAAGTTGATTCATTTAAATGGAGCAGAGCATTTGAAGAAAATCTGTAGCAAATCCTTCTATAATAAAGAGTATAAATATTTATTGAGCACTTATTATGTGCCAGGTATTAAGCTAAGTGCTTTATATGCATTATCTCTTTGAATGCTCCAAACATCTCAATGAAGTAAGCAATATTATTAAACCCAGTTTATTGATGTGTAAATTTAAGAAACATTAGATAACTTGTCCAAAAGCCCATCTGGAAAAGAGAGAAGCCAGAATTTAAACCCAGGTCTGTCTGCTCTTGAGCACTAGCTCTTAATCATTAGGGTTTTTTACAACTAATTTCCTTTAATGAAACATATCCACTAATTATTATCTGTGCTTCACTTAATAGAAAAATAAATCTTTTAAGATTAAATAGCCTACTGTTAGGAACAGAGTATGAGATAAATAAATATTAGTTCCCTTATTCCCATTTGGGAAAGATTTGTTTGAATGCTGTTTTCTTACAAAGGTAAGTCCCAAACTATTGAAAAGGTAATTTGGTTAATGTAATGTAGGGGTGAAAAGAAATTGGTGATGAAAAGACCATCTCACAATAATTTTCATTAATCCATCTGGAAGACACATTATTACTGAACTACTTAATCACTGCAATAATTTTCTTATAAATGGCTGCAGTTTTATTGCCATAATTATTTAAAATTTTACTATGTTGGGGGGGCAGGCAGGGCACAGGGTCAATTGTCTTTCTGGATGGTGTACATCCACTTGCATCTATTTGCTTCTAAAAAGGACTTCCAAATGTTGTATTTTATGCAGTTACTTGTTTCTTTGGTGATTTACTGTTTGACCTTCTAGGAGAGGTTTAAATTATAAGCACAGTAAAAAATGGTATCTATTTCTATGAACGGAATGCACAGTAAATAAAGTCATTGTTGCAGATCAAATCTTTAATATGTTACATATTAATGTTCCTTGAGGATTGTCTTGGAAAATTTTTAAGCCATGACCATCTTTCCAAAGTTATCTCAAAATAACTTCAGGAATGGTTTCTCTCACCATCATATGATGACTTCTCAAAGACGTGAAGGACAATCTCCCTTCATTCATTCATTTTACAAATACCTATCAAAAATCTGCAATATGACAGGCACTGTGTTAGGTGCTGGGGATATAGTGGTAAATAAAATGAGCATACATGCTACTCATGTTTCCAGAGAATTTCCCAATCTGAACAAGGTCACCTAGGCAAAGGTGACCTTGCCTAGGCAAAGTTTTATTTCTTTCAGCAAATAAACTCAGCCAAGCAATCCAAGAGACAGCCAGCTCTATGCTTTCCAAAGGCTCTCTCCCACAAGCCTTTTTGTAATGCATTCACAAGACTATTATTATCAAACGATCTACCCAAAAGTTAACTAAAACAGAAAAGGCAAGTCTCCCTTTAACTGACCCTGAATTCCAAAGCCAGGCAAAATAGTTGTCAGATGGTCTTATAGGCTGTATAGATGAATCACTTGGTTTGACCCAAACCACTGAGTCATTCTTACCATAACAAGTCATTATATAATGTCATATTTCTTAGTTTACTCCAGTTCTATAATAATACCATTAATCTTCCAACTTAAATTTTTTAAGGGCACAGCATTGAGTCAAATTCTCCTCAAGAAATTAGCTACTTAGAGCAATTACTTTCATTTTTTTCCAGGCTGTAGATTAGTCCAAGTTATCCCTTCTCTAACTCCCTTTTTCCTTCCTCTTCCTGTCCCCTAAACATAAACACTCTTCCCAAGGTATATCTAGTTTTCTTTTTCTTCACTCTCAACCTCCTCCATTCCTATGGTTTCAACAACCACCCTTCAGAGATGATTCTTGGTTTGGTATCACTCATCCAATCTTTTCCTCCTGAGAACAGTGTGATTGCTGCAGAAGCATGTTGAATCAGAAAGGACCTGACCCTGAACTGCTATCTAGCACATTGGTGATGAGATGGGGATACAACACTGGAAGAGTTTAAGCCACGGTGATGTTCAGTGAGCACAGACAGGGGCCAAGCAAACCACAAGTAGGAATTAGTAAGACATTATGATGAACGAGCAAGATGCATGATTAAGTGGGCAGGCAACATGGAGTAAGGCTGGTCTGCACTGGAAGCAGAAGTTGGGACTAGGGATAAATTCTAGTGAGTACAATTGTCCTTTTCCCTTTCCTTCCTTTCCTGACTAATTCTGTTCTAAAACCATTAGTAGGGGTTTGAAAATATAGTTATTTATGCTGAAATTAGGAGGTAGTCATGGGGAACCTGAGCAGGATGAA
Organism: Monodon monoceros; assembly: GCF_005190385.1. Classification (NCBI taxonomy): domain Eukaryota; kingdom Metazoa; phylum Chordata; class Mammalia; order Artiodactyla; family Monodontidae; genus Monodon; species Monodon monoceros. The sequence goes on from NW_021703774.1 coordinate 112,996,802, forward strand.
TCTAGCCAAGGTAGAAGAGGCATCTACCCAGAGAAGCAGACTACTGTAGGGTATCATTATCTGAACAGATTAAGGAGGGCAACACTGTGGAGATTGTATGAGGAAAGTATCTACACCAGGGGTTCTCCCAGTGTGGGGAGTCAAAGATTGAGCAGTGTTCAGAGGCATCCATGTGAAGGAGATTACGGGGAAGCACAGCCTGGCATGGGTTATTGGAGCCCATGCCAGGGAACCTGACATGTAGCGTCAGAGTCCAAGTGGGCCTGGAGGGCATCCATCCATGCAGGGGAAGAACACTGGAGTTGATGACAGCCTGCTGGTGGGCAAGGTCATGTCACGGCCAGATCTTGGCTTTTAAATACTATACCATATATTTCTGCTCTAATCTTTATTGTATCCTTCCTTTACTAACTTTGGGCTTAGCTTCTTTTTCTTTTCTAGTTCCTCGAGTGTAAAGCTAAGTTGTTTATTTGAGATCTTTCTTCTTTTTTAATGTAAGCATTTAACACTATGAACTTCCCTCAGCTTTTGCTGTAAGTTTTAGTATGTTAGATTTTTATTTTTGTTGCTCTAAAGTGACTTTCGGATTTCCCTTTTGATTTCTCCATCAACCCATTGGTTGCTCAATAATATGTTGTGTAAGGGGTGCCTTCAAGACGGCGGAGGAGTAAGACGTGGAGATCACCTTTCTCCCCACAAATATATCAAAACTACATCTACATGTGGAACAACTCCTAAAGAACACCTACTGAATGCTGGCAGAAGACCTCAGACTTCCCAAAAGGCAAGAAACTCCCCCACGTACCTGGGTAGGGCAAAAGAACAAAGTAAAAACACAGGCAAAAGAATAGGGATGGGACCTGCACCTCTGGGAGGGAGCTGTGAAGGAGGAAAAGCTTCCACACACTAGGAAGTCCCTTCACTGGCGGGGACACGGGGTGGACGGGGGGTAAGTTGTGTAGCCATGGAGGACAAAGCAGCAACAGGGCTGCAGAGGGCAAAGCGGAGAGATTCCCACACAGAGGATCAGTGCCGACCAGCACTCACCAGCCTGAGAGGCTTGTCTGCTCACCCGCCAGGGCAGGTGGGGGCTGGGAGCTGAGGTTCAGGCTTCGGATGTCAGATACCAGGGAGAGGACTGGGGTTGGCTGTGTGAACACAGCCTGAAGGGGGCTAGTGCGCCACAGCTAGCTGGGAGGGTGTCCAGGAAAAAGTCAGGAACTGCCTAAGAGGCAAGAGACCATTGTTTCAGGTTGCACGAGGAAAGGAGATTCAGAGAACCGCCTAAATGAGCTCCAGAGATGGGCACGAGCCACGGCTATCAGCACGGACACCAGAGATGGCATGAAACACTTAGGCTGCTGCTGCAGCCATCAAGAAGGCTGTGTGCAAGCACAGGTCACTATCCACACTTCCCCTCTCGGGAGCCTGTGGAGCCTGCCACTGCCAGGGTCCCGTGATCCAGGGACAACTTTGCTGGGAGAACACAAGGCGCACTGCAGGCTATTGCAACGTCATGCCAGCTTCTGCCACTGCAGGATCACCCCACGTTCCATACCTCTCCATCCCCCTCGGCCTGAGTGAGCCAGAGCCCCTTAATCAGCAGCTCGTTTAACCCCCTCCTGTCTGGGCGAGGAACAGATGCCAGAGGGCAACCTACATGAAGAGGCAGGGCCATATCCAAAGCTGAAACCCAGGAGCTGTGTGAACAAAGAAGAGAAAGGGAAATTTCTCCCAGCAGCCTCAGGAGCAGCAGATTAAATCTCCACAATCAACTTGATGTACCTGTATCTGTGGAATACCTGAATACACAAAGAATCATCTCCAAATTGAGGCAGTGGATGTTGCGAGCAACTGTAGACTTGGGGTTTGCTGTCTGAATCTAATTTGTTTCTCGTTTTATATTTATCTTAGTTTAGTATTTAGAGCTTATTATCATAGATAGATTTCTTTATTGATTTGGTTCCTCTCTTCCTTTTTTATTTTTTATATATATTTTTTTCCTTTTTCTCTTTTTGTAAATGTGTATGTGTATGCTTCATTGTGTGATTTTTGTCGGTATAGCTTTGATTTTGCCATTTCTCCTGGGGTTCTAACTGTTGGTATTTTTGTTTGTTTGTTTGTTTTGTTTTTTAGTATACATTTTGCGCTTGTTATCATTGTTGGATTGAGTTTTTGGTTTGGTTCCTCTCTTCTTTCTTTCTCCTTTTTTTAAATTACTTTTTTATTTTCTTATTTTTAATAATCTTTTTCTATTTTAATATCTTTATTTTATTTATTTATTTATTTACTTATTTATTTTTCTCCCTTTTCTTCTGAGCCATGTGGCTGACAGGGTCTTGGTGCTCCAACCAGGTATCAGGCCTGAGCCTCTGAGGTGGGAGAGCTGAGTTCAGGACATTGGTCCACCGGAGACCTCCCAGCCCCATGTAATATCAAATGGCAAAAGCTCTCCCAGAATTCTCCATCTCAATGCTAAGACCCAGCTCCACTCAATGACCAGCAAGCTACAGTGATGGACACCCTTGCCAAACAACAAGCAAGACAGGAACACAAACCCACCCATTAGCAGAGAGGCTGCCTAAAATCATAATAAGTTCACAGAACCCCAAAACTCACCACCAGACATGATGCTGTCCACCAGAAAGACAAGATCCAACCTCATCCACCAGAACACAGGCACCCATCCCCTCCACCAGGAAGCCTACACAACCCACTGAACCAACCATAGCCACTGAGGGAAGACACCAAAATCAACGGGAACTACAAACCTGCACCCTGTGAAAAGGAGACCCCAAACACAGTAAGTTAAGCAAAATGAGAAAACAGAGAAATATGCAGCAGATGAAGGAGCAAGGTAAAAACTCACCAGACCAAACAAATGAAGAGGAAATAGGTAATCTACCTGAAAAAAGAATTCAGATTAATGATAGTAAAGATGATCCAGAATCTTGGAAATAGAATGGAGAAAACACAAGAAATGTTTAACAAGGACCTAGAAGAACTAAAGAGCCAACAAACAATGATGAACAACACAATAAATGAAATTTAAAATTCTCTAGAAGGAATCAATAGCAGAATAACTGAGGCAGAAGAATGCACAAGTGACCTGGAAGATAAAATAGTGGAAATAACTACTGCAGAGCAGAATAAAGAAAAAAAAAATGAAAAGAATTGAGGACAAACTTAGAGACCTCTGGGACAACTGTAATGGACCAAATTTAGAATTATAGGGGTCCAAGAAGAAGAAGAGGGAAAAAAAGGGACTGAGAAAATATTTGAAGAGATTATACTTGAAAACTTCCCTAATATAGGTAAGGAAATAGGCAATCAAGTTCAGGAATCACAGAGAGTTCCATACAGGATAAATCCAAGAAGAAACATGCCAAGACACATATTAATCAAACTATCAAGAATTAAATACAAAGGAAAAATATTAAAAGCAGCAAGGGAAAAGCAACAAATAACATACAAGGGAATGCCCATAAGGTTAACAGCTGATCTTTCAGCAGAAACTCTGCAAGCCAGAAGGGAGTAACAGGACATATTTAAAGTGATGAAAGGGAACAACGTACAACCAAGATTACTCTACCCAGCAAGGATCTCATTCAGATTCGACAGTGAAATTAAAACCTTTACAGACAAGGAAAAGCTAAGAGAATTCAACACCACCAAACCAGCTCTACAACAAATGCTAAAGAACTTCTCTAGGCAGGAAACACAAGAGAAGGAAAATACTTACAATAACAAACCCAAAACAATTAAGAAAATGGTAATAGGAATATACATATCCATAACTACCTTAAATGTAGATGCATTAAATGCTCAAACCAAATGACATAGACTAGCTGAATAGATCCAAAAACAAGACAAATACATATGCTGCCTACAAGAGACCCAATTCAGACCTAGGGACACATACAGACTGAAAGTGAGAGGATAGAAAAACATATTCCATGCAAATGGAAATCGAAAGAGAGTTGGAGTAGCAATTCTCATATCAGACAAAATAGACTTTAAAATAAAGACAATTACAGGAGACAAAGAAGGACACTACATAATGATCAAGGAATCAATCCAAGAAAAAGATAACAATTATAAATATTTATGCACCCAACATAAGAGCAACTCAGTACGTAAGGCAAAAGCTAACAGCCATAAAAGGGGAAATCGACAGTAACACAATCAGAGTAGGGGACTTTAACACCCCACTTTCACCAAAGGACAGACCTTCCAAAATGAAAATAAATAAGGAAACACAAGCTTTAAATGATATATTAATCAAGATGGACTTAATTGATATTTATAGGACATTCCATCCAAAAACAGCAGATTACACTTTCTCCTCAAATGCTCATGGAACATTCTCAAGGATAGATCATATCTTGCATCATAAATCAACCCTTGGTAAATTTAAGAAAATTGACATTGTATCAAGTGTCTTTTCTGATCACAACACTATGAGACTAGATATCAATTACAGGAAAATATCTGTAAAAAATACAAACTCATGGAGGCTAAACAATACACTACTAAATAACCAAGAGATCACTGAAGAAATCAAAGAGGAAATCAAAATATACCTAGAAACAAATGACAATGAAGACACGATGACCCAAAACCTATGAGTTGCAGCAAAAGCAGTTATAAGAGGGAAGTTTATAGCAATACAAGCCTGCCTCAAGAAACAAAAAACATCTCAAATAAACAACCTAACCTTACACCTAAAGCAATCAGAGAAGGAACAACAAAAAAAAACCCAAGTTAGCAGAAAGAAAGAAATCATAAAGATCAGAGCAGATAAATGAAAAAGAAATGAAGAAAACGATAGCAAAGATCAATACAACTAAAACCTGGTTCTTTGAGTAGATAAACAAATTGACTCATCAAGAAAAAAAGGGAGAAGACTCAAATAATAGAATTAGAAATGAAAAGGAGAAGTAACAACTGACACTGCCAGAACACAAAGGATCATGAGAGATTACTACAAGCAACAACAGGCCAATAAAATGGACAACCTGGAAGAAATGGACAAATTCTTAGAAAAGCACAGCCTTCCAAGGCTGAACCAGGAAGAAATAGAAAACATAAACAGACCAATCACAAGCACTGAAATTGAAACTGTGATTAAAAATCCTCCAACAAACAAAAACCCAGGACCAGAAGGTCTCATAGGCTATTTCTATCAAACATTTAGAGAAGAGCTAACACCTATCCTTCTCAAACTCTTCCAAAATATAGCAGAGGGGGGAACACTCCCAAACTCATTCTATGAGGCCACCATCACCCTGATGCCAAAACCAGACAAGGATTCCACAAAAAAAGAAAACTACAGGCCAATATCACTGATGAACATAGATGCAAAAATCCTCAACAAAATACTAGCAAACAGCACATTAAAAGGATCATAACACCATGATCAAGTGGGGTGTATCCCAGGAATGCAAGGATTCTTCAATATATGCAAATCAATCAATGTGATACAGCATATTAAAAAGTTGAAGGAGAAAAACCATATGATCATCTCAATAGATGCAGAAAGTCTTTCGATAAGATTCAACACACTTTAATGATTAAATCCTTCCAGAAAGTAGGCATAGAGGAAAATTACCTCAACATTACAAAGGCTTTATATGACAAACCAACAGTCAACATTGTTCTCAATGGTGAAAAACTGAAACCATTTCCTCTAAAATCAGGAACAAGTCAAGGTTGCCCACTCTCACCACTATTATTCAACATAGTTTTGGAAGTTTTAGCCACAGCAATAAGAAAAGAAAAATAAATCAAAGGAATCCAAATTCGAAAAGAGGAGGTGAAGCTGTCACTGTTTGCAGATGACATGATACTATACATAGAGAATCTTAAAGATGCCACCAGAAATCTACTAGAGCTAATCAATGAATCTGGTAAAGTTGCAGGATAAATAATTTATGCTCAGAAATCTCTTGCATTCCTATACACTAATAATGAAAGATCAGAAAGAGAAATTGAAGAAACACTCCCATTTACCACTGCAACAAAAAGAATTAAATACCTAGGAATAAACCTACCTAAGGAGGTAAAAGACCTGTACTCAGAAAACTGTAAGACACTGATGAAAGAAATTCAATATGATACAAACAGAGGGAGAGATATACCATGTTCTTGGATTGGAAGAATCAACATTGTGAAAATGACTATACTACCCAAAGCAATATACAGATTCAATGCAATCCCTATCAAACTACTGCTGGCATTTTTCACAGAACTAGAACAAAAAATTTCACAATTTATATGGAAACACAAAAGACCCCAAATAGCCAAAGCGATCTTGAGAAAGAAAAACAGAGCTGAAGGAATCAGGCTCCCTGACTTCAGACTATACTACAAAGCTACAGTAATCAAGACAGTATGGTACTGGCACAAAAACAGAAATATAAATCAATGGAACAGGATAGAAAGCACAGAGATAAACCCACGCACATACAGTCACCTTATTTTTGATAAAGGAGTCAAGAATATACAATGGAGAAAAGACAGCCTCTTCAATAAGTGGTACTGGGAAAACTGGACAGCTACATGTAAAGGAATGAAATTAGAACACTCCCTAACTCCATACACAAATATAAACTCAAAATGGATTAAAGACCTAAATGTAAGACCAGACACTATCAAACTCTTAGAGGAAAACCTAGGCAGAACACTCTATGACATAAATCACAGCAAGATCCTTTTTGACCCACCTCCTAGAGAAATAGAAATAAAAACAAAAGTAAGCAAACAGGACCTACTGAAACTTAAAAGCTTTGGCACGGCAAAGGAAACCATAAACGAGACAGAAAGACAACCCTCAGAATGGGAGAAAATATTTGCAAACGAAGGAACTGACAAAGGATTAATCTCCAAAATTTATAAGCAGCTCTTGCAGCTCAATATCAAAAAAATGAACAACCCAATCCAAAAATGGGCAGAAAACTTAAATAGACATTTCTCCAAGGAAGATATACAGATTGCCAACAAACACACGAAAGGATGCTCAACATCACTAATTATTAGAGAAATGCAAGTCAAAACTACAATGAGGTATCACCTCCCACCAGTCAGGATGGCCATCATCAAAAAATATAGAAACAATAAATGCTTATTGAGAGAGGGTGTGGAGAAAAGGAAACACTCTTGCACTGTTGGTGGGAATATACATTGATACAGCCACTATGGAGAACATTATGGAGGTTCCTTAAAAAACTAAAAATAGAAGTACCAAAAGACCCAGCCATCCCACTACTGGACATATACCCCGAGAAAAACCATAATTCAAAAAGAGTCATGTACCAAAATGTTCATTGCAGCTCTATTTACAATAGCCAGGACATGGAAGCAACCTAAGTGTCCATCAACGGATGAATGGATAAAGAAGATTTGGCACATATATACAATGGAATATTACTCACCCATAAAAAGAAATGAAATTGAGTTATTTGTAGTGAGGTGGTTGGACCTAGAGACTGCCATACAGAGTGAAGTAAGTCATAAAGAGAAAAACAAATACTATATGCTAACACATATATATGGAATCTAAAAAAAAAAAAGTTCTGAAGAACCTAGGGGCAGGACAGATATAAAGACGCAGACATAGAGAATGGACTTGAGGACACGGGGAGGGCGAAAGGTAAGCTGGGATGAAGTGAGAGAGTGGCATGGACATATATACACTACGAAGTGTAAAGTAGATAGGTAGTGGGAAGCAGCCACATAGCACAGGGAGATCAGCTCCGTGCTTTGTGTCTACCTAGAGGGTCAGGATAGGGAGGGTGGGAGGGAGACACAAGAGGGAGGAGACTTGGGGATGTATGTATATGTATAGGTGATTCCCTTTGTTATACAGCAGAAACTAACACACCACTGTAAAGCCATTATACTCCAATAAATATGTTTAAATATTTTTTAATTAAAAATAAAAAATGTTTTATAATTTCTACATATTTGTGAAATTTTCAGCTTTTCTTCCATTATTGATTTCTAGTTTCCTCCCATTATGGTCAGAAACGATACTTGTTATAATTTCAGACTTCGGGTATTTGCTAAGACTTGTTGTGTGACATAATATGTGATCTCTCCTGGAGAATGTTCTGTGTGCACTTGAGAAACTGTATATTCTGCTGCTATTGGATTAAATATTCTGTATATGTCTGTTAGATATATTTCCTTTTTGGTCTTTTTTCTGGATATTCTATCCATTACTGAAAGTGGGGTATTGGAGTCTCCTATTGTATTGTTGTCTATTTCAGCCTCAGTTCTGTCAATGTTAGATTTATATATTTAGGTGCTCTGATTTTTGTTGCACACATATTTATAATTGTTATAGCTTCCTAATGACTTGACTTTTTATCATTACAGGATGTCTTCTTAGTCTCTCATGAAATTTTTGACTTAAAGTCTATTTTGTCTGATACAAGTATAACTACCTTGCTTTCTTTTGATTACCATCTGCATCAAATATCTTTCTCTATTCCTTCATTTTAAGCCTATGTGTATCCTTAAGTCAGAAATTAGTTTCTTAAAAAATAATAAAATAAAATGAGTTTCTTCTAGGCAGCATATACTTGAGTCCTGCTTTTTGCCATTCAGTCACTCTATGTCTTTTGATTAGAGAGTTTGCATGTAAAGTGATTATTGATAAGAAAGGATTTACTATTGCCATTTTTAATTGTCTTCTGTTAGTCTTGTAGTTCTTTTATCTTTTCTTCTATTGCCATCTCCCTTTTTGTTTTCCTGATTTTTTTACATTGATATGCTGATTCCTTTCTCTTTCTCCTTTGTATAACTTCTGTAGGCATTTTCTTTGTGGTTATCATGGGGCTTACATAAAATATCTTAAAATTACAATAGTCTATTTTAAGCTGATAACAACTTAAGTTCAATCACGTACAAAAACTCACCACTTTTCCTCCCCCCCCACTTTATGTTTTGTTGTCACAATTTACATCTACTTATATTACATATCTATTGACATATTTTATAGTTATTTTAATGCTTTTGCTTTTTTTTTTTTTTTGCCGTACGCGGGCCTCTCACTGTTGTGTCCTCTCCCATTGCGGACCACAGGCGCAGGATGCACAGGCTCAGCAGCCATGGCTCACAGGCCCAGCTGCTCCACGACATGTGGGATCTTCCCAGACCAGGGCACGAACCCGTGTCCCCTGAATCGGCAGGCGGACTCTCAACCACTGCACCACCAGGGAAGCCCTGCTTTTGCATTTTAACTTTTATACTTGAATTAAAAGTATAACAATTATACTTTATTACTGAACACCATTACAGTATTAAAGTAACCTATATGTGTCTACATATTTACCTTTACCAATGAGTTTTATACTTTCTTACACTACCATGTTGCTATTTAGTGTCCTGACATTTTAACTTGAGAATTCCCTTTAGCATTTCTTGTAAGGCAGGTCTGGCAATGATTAACTCCTTAGTTTTTATTTGTCTGGGACAGACTTTATCTCTCCTTCATTTCTGAAGAAAAAAATTTGCTGAATACAGTATTCTTGGTTAGCAGGGTTTTTTTTCTTTCATCACTTAAAATATATCACCCCACTCTCTCCTAGCCTGCAAGGTTTCTGCTGAGAAATCTTGTACTCTTAGGGCAGTTCCCTTGTAAATGACAAGTTACTTTTCTTTTGCTGCTTTCAAAATTTCTCTTTGTCTTTGATTTTTGAGGATTTGATTATAATGTGTCTCAGTGTTTGTTTATTTGTTTTGTATTCATCTTATTGTAATCCATTGCACTTCTTAGATTTAGATGTCCATTTCCTTCCCCAGATTTGGGAAGTTTTCAGTCAAGGTTCATTTTTTTGAAATAAGCTTTCTGGTTTCTCTCTCTCTCTCTCGCTGTCTCTCCCCTCCTTCTGAGACTCCCACAATGCATACATTAATCCTATTGCCGTTTTCCACAAGTCCCTTAAACTTTCTCACTTTTTTCAATTTTTTTTTTCCTCTGACTGGATAATTTCCAACAATGATCTTCAAGTTTACTGATTCTTTTTCCTGCTTTGTCTAATCTGCCATTGAAGCTCTGTAGTGAATTTTTCAGCTAAGTTATTGTATTCTTCAGGCTCATGATTTCTGTTTGGTACTTTTTTATATTTTCTATCTCTTTGTTAAAAGTCTTACTTTCTCTGTACGTTGTTCCCCTGACCTTGGTGGCATCTTTATGATGGTTATTTTGAATTCTCTGTCAGGTAAACCATATATCTCCATTTCATTAGGGTCAGTTTCTGGAGATTTTTCTTGTTCCTTTGTTTGAAATATATTTGCCTGCTTCTTCATCTTTCTTGATTCTCTGTATTGGTGTCAGTGCATTAGACAAATCAGCCACATCTCCTAGTTTGCATAGACTGGCCTCATACAGGAAAAGACCTCCACTGGTCAGCCTGCCCAGAGACTCTAGTGGTCTTTCAAACCTTCCTGCTTGTCCAATCCACTTTCTTTGGGGTTTTTTTGCAGCCCTCAAGCATCCAGTGCACCAGAACAAGTCACATGGAAGTTAGTCCCTCAGGCATCTCTCAGAGAAGTTGGATTATTGAACATTCCATCCAACTTTTTCCCTCTCCAAGGAGGTTTTTCATCCACTCACTCTGTACTGAGCCAGGGGAGGAGGTATGGTTACTTCCAAACCTCCATCTCTGTTCTCACTAACCCCTAGGTGACTAGATTTTGCCAGGTTCTATCTATTCTGAGACATGGAAGACTGAAAGAAGCCAGTCCTTTGTGTATCCCCCATAAAATTTGGGGCATTGGACACATGGACCCACTCTTTCCCTCCCTAGGAAGAAGCTGGGAGCCAGGGGTTTTCCTCTACTCACTCTGTGCTCAGCTAGGGGACGAGCTATGGTGACTATTAGCCCCAGTCACCGACTTTATTTTTCTACAGGCAATTAGATTGTGCTCATCCCATCAGCAATCTAAGACTGGAAAAACTGAAGTCAGTCTTCTGGGGAGGCCCCACAGAAAATCTGGGGTCATTTGGACCAACTCTTTCCCTTCCCCTAAGACAAGCTGAAAGCTGGGATGGGGGTTCTCCTCCCAGTTGTATGACACTGTGCTAGGGACTGAGATTCCAGCAAGAAGGTATCTTGAATCTCCTGTTGGCTTCAATGAGTATGGTTTTATGTTTTCCTGGAGTGCAATTAATTTCTAAATTTCTCACAAAAGGAACTTGTCCATGAATTGTTGCTGAATTTGTCCATGAATTGCTTCCTTTCCATAGGGGAAAGGAAAGTCCATAGCTTCCTGCTCCGCCATCTTTCTGATGTCCCTAAACTCATTTTTAATGATAAGGAAGAGACAATTCTACTTTGATTAGTCATAGAGTCTTTAGTTATAGAGGCATAGCATCTCGGAGTTAGTAGATTTTAATTACCATCCCATTCAAATATGAATTCCACACTTGAGTTCCAGTGGCAGCTGAGAAACTACTTAGAGTTACCAACATTATGTCATAATGGAAGAACAAGAATAAGGCAGGGTTATGGTCAGGATAGGGTTAGAGTTAAATATTAACTAATGAGATAATCAGGATCTCAGTACTGATATTTTTAAGAAATGGAATGCTTGAGCATAATTTTATACTGGAAAGAGCATGGCACTGGGGAGAAATGGGTTGAAGAGAGATGGGATATAATATATAGCTCAAAGGCTAGAGGAGATGGATAAGGTTAAGTGTGAAAAGAGTAGAACAATTTCTTTCCTAGGCAATCACAATAATAACAACAACCAAAATCTAGACGTGCTAACTCATGCACTTACTTTGTGCCATGTACCATGCACTACATGTACCTTACCTCATTATTTCTTATATCAAGCCTATGTGGTAGATACTGTTATTACCCTCATTACACAGAGAAGGAAATTTTAGTACAGAGTGAGTAAGTAATCTGCCTAAAGTCACACACCTAATAGACTGAAGAGCTAAAATGCTTAATCTGACTCCAGAGCCCCTGCTCTTGACCACTCCCATGCTTTCACTAAGGAAGGAAAGAAAGATGATAAAAATAGATTTGATTTCAGAAGTGAATAGGAAGGATACTGAGGAAATGCTTACCTGATGACCTTGATGCTCTGAATAAAGGTAGAAGCAACATCTGTTCAGGTAGGGACAAGGATGAAGCTGGGGATTGAAAAAAAAAGAGTAGAGGCTTACAAAATCCATATAAGACTGGAAAAGGAACCCTGCTATGGATTAACAAAAGAATTTCTAAGCATCATCAGAAGCCCCACTGAGTTTGGAACACTTCACTCATAATGGCACCATCAGCATGGTTATGCAACTTTCTTGAGCACTTCTCAGAAACCCAGAGGCAGAACCAAGAAGAAAGATCATTGATTGACCCACAGCGGAGGGACTGACAAAGGAGTGAGATGGGCAGTAAATGTATTAAGGGAATTGAGGATGATGGTGAGAATAGTTGCAATATTGCTTATTGGGTCCAGGCCAAATTGGAAGGGAAGCAAAGCTAATGAATGTCAGTTGAGTCAAATAGTAAGAATGGAAGGCACTTTCTTTTCAGTGTATAGGAACTTTTAAATTTACCTTAACCATTTTATTTTAAATCCTTAATTATATAAGTCAACTTTATCCCTTAGTTGGAAGTCACTTTATATTTTATTCTTTAGTTGAAAAACATCTATATCTCTTAATTACTAAGCAGACTAGATTAAGAATCAAGATATAGGAAATTACACAAATTCTACACTAATGAACTATGTAATCAACTAAGTCAGTCACATTGTGTCTCAGTTTTCTTAACTGAAAAAGAAAAAGAAAGAAAATTAGATTTAATGATCTAATATTCTGTTTCATTTCTTCTTTTCATTCCATGATTAAAATAAATTACAGAAATTTTCAAGTTAGTTCTCTAACTTTACCATAATTAGAAACTGACTTTCCCAAATATGTGTTAAGATAAACATTTTTAAACCAATGGCTGCACATCTTTCAACACCAACTTCATAATTTCAACAATCACACAGTGAAATCATATGCAAAATGCAATAAAAACCATTAGCTGCTCAACACCTCCATCTACAGGGTCTCGATAGTCTTAAAATAGAATGATAATCCACACAGCAACATAGAAAGACTATTCCTAGTCTTAAAGCTAATAAACTAGGTTTCAGTGTTAGCACCATGCTCAATCAGTCTGTATTTATTTTGTAACTATTTAAGTTTAATTATTTTTGCTTTCTTTCAATTTCCTCTTTACTCCTTTATGTCATATAGTTCTTACCCAGAACTATAGGCATTTACTAATCAGTATTTACTAAATGCTTTAATTTATTTTTTCTTCCAGTTTTATTGTGATATACAGCACTGTATAAGTTTAAGGTGTACATAATGATTTGACTCACATACATCATGAAATGATTACCACAATAAGTTTAGTGAACATCCATCATCTCATATAAATACAAAAGAAAAAAAAGGAAAAATATATTTTTTTCTTGTGATGAGAATTCTTAGGATTTTGCTCTCTTAATATTTTTCATATATAACATACAGCAGTATTAATTATATTAATCATGTTGTACATTACATCCTTAGTACTTTTTTATCTTATAACTGGAAGTTTGTACCTTTTGATTGCCTTCATCCAATTCCCCCTCCCCTACCCTCCACCTCTGGTAACCACAAATCTGATCTCTTTTTCTATGAGTTTGTTTGACCTACAGCACTATTTTAACTCCTGGTGTACAACATAGTAGTAGAGAATTAGAGGAAAAAGAAGGGAAAGATAGGAAAGAAAAGGAGAGTGGGGACAGAAAGGAGGGAAGGGGAGGAGGAAGAAGGGACAGAGGGTGATGGAAAGAGAGATAAGGGGAGAAAGATAAAAGATGAAAGATAAGGGGAGAGTAAGAGATAGAAGAGAAGGAAGAAGAGAGGAAAGGAGAGTGGAAGTGAGAACAAGTGAAAAGGGGAGAGAATGGAAAGTAAAAGAGGGATAGAGAAAAGAAGGAAATAAGAAAGAGATGAGAGGATAAGAGAAAGAGAGAGGGAGAAGAGAGAGGAGAGAGAAAAAAGATAGAGGAAAAAAAGAAAGTAAAGAGTTGACCTAATGAGGACTAGTGGATCTACCTTTGGAATAAATGCACATGTCATTATATAAGGTTTATGTGAATAATTTTACTTTAATAGAATCTAGACGAGTTTAGGATTCATTTGCTAAGAAAATTAAATGTTGTCTAGTTTTACACATTTGCTTTGGGCATTACATTTTAGTAAACGTTGAATTTCAAAGTGCATTCTTAATGCTAACATATTTCATTCTTTGGTAGCATATATTTTCCTTTTCATTGGCATACATTTTCCATTTGTGCCCTTCTTTTTTTTTAAATTTATTTATTTATTTATTTATGGCTGCATTGGGTCTTCGTTGCTGCACGCAGGCTTTCTTTAGTTGCGTCGAGAGGGAGCTACTCTTCGTTGCGGTGCAAGGGCTTCTCATTGCGGTGGCTTCTCTTGTTGCAGAGTACAGGCTCTAGGTGCACAGGCTTCAGTAGTCGTGGCACATGGGCTCTAGAGTGCAGGCTCAGTAGTTGTGGCGCACGGGCTGGGTTGCTCCGCGGCATGTGGGATCTTCCCAGACCAAGGCTCAAATCCGTGTCACCGGCATTGGCAGGTGGATTCTTAACCACTGCACCACCAGGGAAGTCCCAGTGCCCTTCTTTAAGAGAAGTATTTCTAGATTTCTATCCCAAAGAATTTCACAGAAAAAAGATGGCCATAGACCAACTTTAGAATAGGTTTGTTCCTCTTGCATCCTTTCAACAATTTCTCAGGCTGTACTTGGGAACTTATAAACCTGTAACTGTTTTTGGAGAGTTCTATCCAGAGAGTCTACATGCTGACATGGCTGATTTTTTGATATGTGTGGTTATTCACTATTAACTAATTTCTATCAGCAAGCAATCTAAGGAGATAATAGTAAGTTAGCATTTTATTGCAAAATATTTTGCTTTATCAAATCAGTAAAGAAAAAC
The DNA here is from genome assembly GCF_005190385.1 of Monodon monoceros. Taxonomy (NCBI): domain Eukaryota; kingdom Metazoa; phylum Chordata; class Mammalia; order Artiodactyla; family Monodontidae; genus Monodon; species Monodon monoceros. Next base: position 113,011,826 of record NW_021703774.1, read on the forward strand.
ACTCTTTGAAGATAATTAATGCAAAATCTAAGACATTCTGCTACATTTCACTTAAAATTACCCTCAAGGTAAAACTCATCTTCACTTGTAAGCATCTAAGAACTAAAACTAGAAAACTTATAAATATTATACATCTTTTAAGTGTTTAAATTTGTAGTAACTCAGTCTGTTTCAACTTAAAAATATCAAATGTTCAGTCTTACTACCAAATGACCACCATCAATAAAAACAAATATTTCAACATAAAAAAATTAAGCTGAATCAGATGATTTTTACAAATTCAAAAACAATTTGCCTTTTTACTCTATTTTGAAGGAAATCTTGGGGCCTGAAATAGAAACCCAGATTTTTAAAATATGACACTCTAAATCTAACTATTCTGCATCAAATTAGCATTTCCTTCAAAAGAACAAAATAATTATAACTATTAGACTCTAATTTTTTAACATGAAAATATTTAGTGATGTTATGAAATCCTACCTCCAACAATGGAGAAAGTATGACAACCAGAGAAACAAATAGCAGCAACATCAAAGAAAACACTGGCAAAACCCATAAAGAAATCTTGAAGTTACTTCTCTTTTCAGAGGTTTTTACCCCCCCACCCCCACCCCGCATAAGACACTGACTGGTTTCCGTGATTACTATTGTGATTCCATTGACATCACTTAGCCAACCTGCTATCGTGATAGTCTTGACTTCTATGTTAGATTTTAGTGCCAGAGAATATTCAGATAATATTATCCCATTTCTTTTTGGAGAGAAAATTGTAAACAACTATTTTTCCAAAGATGCCTTCATCTTTTTGATTAATATTTTGCCAAAATTTTAAAGTTTTCCAAATTTTCAGTCTTCATATAATTGAAATTTAAAATGAGACTCCAAGACTGAAACCAGCTCAACTAATCCCAAAGAAGCTTTGAACCAAGACTTTAAATAAGTTCCTCAAAAAGCTATTGTCATCATAATTAAATACTTAAGAGTGAAATTTCTGGATCAGTTGGTAACTCTATACCATTCTGAGGAAATGCCAGTCTGTCTTCTGAAGTGGCTGCACCATTTTGCATTTCCACCAGCAACGTATCTGCATTCCAATTACTTCACATCCTCCATACCAACACTTGTTATTGTCTGTCTTTTTAATTATAAGCATTATAGTATGTGTGAAGCAGGATCTCATTGTGGTTTTAATTTGCATTTCTCTAGTGACTAATGAGGTTGAGCATCTTTTCATGTGCCTGTTAGCCATTTATATCGCTTCTTTGGAGAAATGTCTATTCAAATTATTTGCCTTTTTCTAAATTGGATTATCTTTTTATTACTGAATTGTAAGAGTTGTTTTTATATTCTGTGTATAAGTACTTATCAAATAAATAATTTTTAAAACTTTTCTACCAATCTGTGGATTTTATTTTCACTTTCTTGATGGTATCCTTGGAAGTGCAATGAAGCATATGTCCACACACACACACACAAAAGTACATGAATGTTCAAAGCAGTATATTCATAACAGGCAAAAAATGGGAAGAAGCCAAATGTCCTTCATCCACTAAACAAACAAAATATAGTACATCTTGACAATGGAATATTATTCAGAATCAAAAAAAGAATGAAGTACTGATAGCTACAACATGGATGAACTCAAAAACATTATGCTGGGCTTCACTGGTGGCGCAGTGGTTGAGAGTCCGCCTGCCGATGCAGGGGACAGGGGTTCATGCCCCGGTCCGGGAGGATCCCACATGCCGCGGAGCGGCTAGGCCCGTGAGCTACGGCCGCTGAGCCTGCGCGTCCGGAGCCTGTGCTCCGCAACGGGAGAAGCCACAGCAGTGAGAGGCCCGTGTACCGCAAAAAATATATATATATATAAGCTTAGTGAAAGAAACCACTCACAAAAGACCACATATTGTATCACCATATTTAAAATGTGCAGAATAGTCAAATTTATGGAGACAAAATATATATTAGTGGTTGTCTAGGGCTGAAGGGTGAAGGTGGGGAATGAGACGGGAATGTGGAGTGGCTGCCAATGGATACATGGTTTCTCTGGGGGATGATGAAATGTTCTAAAATTATATTATAGTGATGGTTTCACAACTCTGTAAATATACTAAAAGCCACTGAATTGTACACTCTGAAAAGATTAAATGTATGGTATGTAAATTATATCTCAATAATGCTGTTTAAAAAAAAACTAATATATACAATCTCTACATATAAAAAAGGTGAGACAGAATCCCTTAAACCCTGCTACACTTCCAAAATTTATACTTCTCCAGAGGGACTTAGAGGTGACTGTGCAATTGGAGAAAAAAAATAATCAGACTTTTGAGGCATTACTGGACACTGGTTCTGTATTGGCACCAATTCTTTCGATTCCAAATGTCAGTGGGTTCCACCAGTCAGAGGAGGAGCTTATGTAGATTAGGTGATCAATCGAGTTTTGGCTTAGGGTTTGTCATTCTCCTGAATGTACATCCTTGTACAGGGAGCCCAGTGTGTTTCCCAACCCACACTGTGTTATTTCCCCAGTTTCTGGAATGCATAGTTGGAATAGACATCATTGGCAACCAGCAAAATCCTACCTTTCATTCCCTGTGCTGTGAAGTGAGGGCTACTATGGAAAAGTCAAGCAGTACTCTAAAAAGCAATACAGTATTTCTGGAGGAATTGCAGATGAATCACATCATAAAGAATCTGAAGGATGCAGAGATAGTGATTCTCTCCATGTCCCCATTCAGTTCACCTGTTCGACCTCTTCAGCAGACAGATATATCTTGGAAAATGATAGATAAACTTAATCAGGTGCTAACTCCAAATCCAGCTGCTGTTCCAGATAGTTTCTTTACTGAAGAAAATCAACACACTCCCTGGTATGCAGCACTTGATCTGTTGATTTTATTCCTCTATATCTGTTAGTGAAAACCATCAGAAACAGTTTTCCTTCAGTTGGTGGGGCCAGTAGCACACCTTAACAGTCTTATCTTGGAAGAAGCACATTTGGAAAATCGATGAAATACAGGTATGAATTGGGGGAGGGAGAGTATGTAGACAGATGTCTCCAAGTGGGCACAGGGTGGGTAAACATTTGTTCTCTGTGAATGCTCACCAAAGAGTGACCTCAGCGGAGGAAAATCTTAATTATTAGGTAAGAAAGATGCTATTCTGTGGATCTCAGGCAATCTTTCCCACAATGCATATAAGAACAAAAGGATGGAGTTTCTACATGAGCTCAGCAATTTGGACTACCACTCACCAAGGCCTGTTCAGCTATAACAGCTGCAGAAATGCCAAACCTGCCAACAGCAGAGACCAATACTGAGCCCCAGTATGGTACCATTCCCCAAGGGAACTAGTCAGCTACATGGTAGCAGGTTGATTAGCTTGGACTAATTCCATCAAAAAGAGGTAAAATTTTGTTCTCACTGGAATAGACACTGGGAATATGAATTTGCCCTTCCAGCCCTCAATGAGGTTGCTAATCCGTGGATTTGCAAATGCCTTATTCACCATCATCAGATTCCACGCTGCATTGCTTCTGACTAGGGAACTCATTTCACAGTAAGTGAAGTGTGGCAATAGACTAATGCTCATGAAACTCAATGTTCTTGCCCTCTTCCCCAACACCCTGGGATTGCTGGCTAGCTAGAGCTGGGATGATCTCTATTGAAGACTTAGTTACACAGCAAGCTAGTTACAGTGTAGCACTTAGTGACTCTCCAGTGACGCCATTCAGAATGCAGTATTTTTTCTGAATCAGTAATCAATATATGGTCCTGTTTTTCCCATAGCCAGGATACATGAGTCAAAATATCGAGTGATGAAAATGGAGTGACTCCTCTCCCTATTACCTCTAGTAGTCCACTAGGAAAAGTTTGCTTCCCATTCCTGAAGCTTTGCTGGTTTAGAGATCTGAGTTCCCAAAACAAGAATGCTTCTACAAAGTGACACATTAATGATTCCATTAAAGTAGAAACTGAAACTGCCAATTGGTCAGTTTGGGTTCCTCATGTCAGTAAACCAACAGAGAATGGAGATAATTGGAGTGATTGATCCTACCTTATCAAAACAAAATTGGTTGGCTACTCTAAAATGAGAGCAGGGAGGAATATGTCTAAAATGCAAGAATTCCCTTGAAGTGCATCTTAGGAGTTCCAAGATCTGTGATCTAAGTCAATAGAAAACAACAATTCAATGCAGACAGGACTGTTAATGGCTCAGACCCTTCAGTTAGGAAGATTTGGGTCACCCCAACAGATAAAAAAGTATGACCAATGGAAGTGCTATAAACTATTTTTTATTCTATTTTTCCCTTTCCTATTTTCCTACTACTGAACAAATGTTAATAGTGAGTACTTTTATATTTCAATATTTAAGATACAGATTATCAAAAAAAAAGTGTGACTCTGATAGCAGAAGAGCTAATATTATCCAAAGATGGATGAAGTGGACCTTGTGTATACTCCACTGGGGAAGATGTTAGCATGCTTTTGGTTGCATGAGGAATGACTGCACTATGTTAACTGGAAGGATGATTTTGGTACTGAATTTTTTTGGATGTTAAACAAGGTCAAAAGAAGTATGTATAAATGCCAAGAAATAAGAGATGGATTTGTTTGAAATGCAATTTACAACTCCCAGAATCCTCTTGCCAATATGGTTTGGGAAAGGGGACTTGTGCAAGAATTGGAAGGCAGAAGTGAAGCAGGAGTCACTACTCTGAGAAGTTCAGCACAGTCAGACAGTGAGGGACAGGGGCAGAGGTGGCCGGCATGTAAATCACTCTCATCTGCTCCTCATCCAGCTTGTCTTCCAAACCACTGGCCCTGCTGACCCAACAGCCCCAGGACTAACACCAGGATCTTGGCTGTGCACCCACAGAGGCAACTGTTTCCAACAGACCTCTCCACAATCTGCTACTCCGAGGCCCCACTTCTAGAGCTGGATTGACTTGGCCTTTCAGAAGTGTCTGTACGCTGTGGCTCCTCCACCCACTCCAGGGCTTCAGAAGGACACTCAGTGACTTGTTCTGTGGTCCTCTAACTCCCTCTTTCAGATCTTCGTTTTCTTCACTTTACCATATTTGTGTAAGGTTTAATTCCTAAAATAAATCCCATATATCCATAATATTCATGGTGGTTTGGCTTCTCTGATGAACCCTAACTAAACCCTAACTGATCCTGTTTCTAGCCACAAGGGCCTAATTGCTTATAAGTAATTCCAGGAATTATGTTGGGTGGGGAAGGGGCCTGTCTTTGTGTGTAACCTAGCTATTCCAGCTTCATACTCCATTAGCATGTTGGAAAACACTTTAAGACCCATATTTGTAAGTTATTACATTACCTCCACTCCCATAAGAAGGGGCCCACAACCCCACAATCACCTTCTGGGAGAGAATGTCTTTTTTTGCCCAGAATCTTATGCCAATGAAGGATTCACATCTAGAATGTCATATGAAGTAAGTATGGATGTACTCTTTGATTGACCTATCATTAAAATTCCATTTTTTGAGGCTTACATTGACTCACTTGGTTTAAATTTTCTACATTTATTAACTCCAACTTGGTGCTTTTCTGAAGGTGTCCCTCTAAAAAGTTTCAAAGCCAATTAGCCTTAATACAAATATAAATTTTATGAGCCATATTTTAACTCCAAAGCCACTATCACCTGAAGAATGAGATAATGGTAATAGATTTATTACATCTTATATTTGACATTTCAGGCACTGAAATTCAAACTCACTTCTGAAGGTCTCTAAATTAACTTGCATCAAGTCAGTAACAGTTTTTACAACTTGGAATAAATACTAATTAGTTGTTAGAGTGCTTCTCTGGCTTTGTCTCATTTATTTAAAAATAATGTCATGAGCTTGAAACCATGAATATTAACAGTTGAAAACTCTGACATAAAATTTATCTTTAAAACAAACAGCTCTGACATGAGTAATAGAAGTCTTCATGTCCCCACAAGTCAATGTGTTAAAAGTTCTTTTCTCTTCTTGAGACTTCTAGCAGCCCTGTGACATTAAGGCAACTAAGGGAAGAAACAAATAGGGTTGGTTTCCATTTTTCTGGCACTCAATAAATTGGGAAACAATCCAATTAAATGGTGTGAGTGGACAGAGGGTGCCATGTGCTCAATGACAGACAAGTTGATTGACTGAATAAATGATACTTTTCTGTTGAAAGAGAACCCACATACAACCTTGGGGTGACCTGGATAAAGCTGTCAAACCCCCCTAAAAGGGTGGACAAAGTCAGATGAAAATGCATAAGAGTGGTCATGAAGAAGAAGCTGAGGCCAGTGGAGCATCATTTGAGATGACCTGAGGTTGTATTTCCAGGATGCAAGAGGAGTTCAGAGTCTAGGGCAGACAAGGTCCCATTTGGGAAGGTGGCACTATAGGCCAACCCAAAAGAGAGGCAAGAGAAGAGATTGTTGTCCTAAATAATCAAAAGGAAAACATGGTAAAATGAAAAGTGTGATAGAGTCAAGTGATTTGGGATTTCTGCCTTTGAACAGGGTTTGTCCTTTTTATATGATAGCTGAAGAGTGGGGAAGAAAGAGGCAAGCATGGATTTCAAAGGAAGCAATACTGGACTGGCGTGGACCGGCCAGGGGTGGAAAGGAATTCTTCAAGCCTGTTGTCATCATTCTTGCCTGTATTCATATTCAATTATCAGAGGATTTTCTGTATACGAACTACAGCACATACTTAGCTCACAAACATTTCTGGCTTGGGATTTTAGTATGCATTTCATTTACTGTATATTTGTTTGGGTGGGGGTGGAAGTTGGGCTGGGGGAAGTATGTAGACAGATCTCTCCAAATGGGCACAGGACGTGTAAATATCTGTGTCCCCTCAGCAGAGGAGAATCTTAATAATTAGATAAGCAAGATGACCCATTCTGTGGATCTCAGGCAATCCCTTTCCTCCACTGGGCACATGAATAAAAAGGGATGAAGGTTTTGCATGGGCCTTTTTGCTCCATACTTACATGAATTTTGATTATTTCTTGATCAGTCTTGTCTGAAATATGGCTATAGTGTTAACCTTTTCAAAAAGCCAGCTTTTTATTTTAGAAAACTTATTTATCATATTTCATACACAGTCCATCTACTTCTGCTTCTGTCTTTATTGTTTCCTTCTGGTTTCTTTAGGTTTGTTCTTTTTCCAATGTCTTGAATTGAATGCTAATCTTGTCTGTTTTTAACCATATTTCCTACAGGTTCTATTTAAGGCTATAAATTTTCCTCAAAGTTAGCACTTCTCTAGCTGTACCCCACAAATCTAAATATGCAAGTTTTCCATTATCATTCAGTTCTAAGTATTTCTTAATTTAATATATAGTTTCATTTTTAACCCAATAATTATTTTATAATATAGTAACAGAATAATTATGTAGTTTCCAAACATAACTTGGGGTTTTTTTGAGCTATCCTTCTGTTAACAATTTCTAATTTTATTGCACTGAGATCAAAGAACATAGCTGCCATTATTCATTTGAGATTTGCTGAAACTTTCTTAATGGGCTAATACAAGGTACATTTTTGTAACAGTTTTTTTATTAAAGTATAGTTGATTTACAATGTTGTGTTAATTTCTGGTTTACAGCACAGTGATTCAGTTATACATATATATTCTTCTTTGTATTTTTGTCCATTATGGTTTATCACAGAATACTGAAAATAGTTCCCTGTGCTGTACAGTAAGACCTTGCTGTTTATCCAGTCTCTATATGGTAGTTTGTATCTGCTAGTCCCAAACTCCCAGTCCAACCCCCCCCCCTTCTTGGCAACCACAAGTCTGTTGTCCATGTCTGTGAGTCTGTTTCTGTTTCATAGATAAGTTCATTTGTGTCATATTTTAGATTCCTGTAACAGTTCTTGATTGCTCAAGAAAGGCACTCTCTGCTGTAAGTGTATAGTCATAATTATATCTAATAGAATAAGCTTATTAATAACATTTTAATCTATAAAAATTTTCTTTTACTGCCTAATGTATTAGTTTCTAAGAGGAGTGTATTAAAATCTCCACCTCTAATTGCTGACTTATCTGTTTCTCCCTAAAATTCTGCCACTTATTGCTTTATACATCCTGACATTTTAGTACATATGTGTTCATGATAGTCACATATTTTCCTGCCCTAATTTCCCTTTTACCTGTACATAAGGTATATTATTAGGAATATGATGTTTTATTGCCTTAAATTCTATTTTGTTACTTATTAAGCTATTTATCCCAGCTTTATTCTGACTTACGGTTAGCTGGTCTATCTTTTTTCATCCTTCTATCTTTCTAAGTTTTTTAAGTGTGTCTGATGAAGATCATGTATTCTTGGATTTTTTTTTAATTTTATTGAAGAAGAGATGATTTACAATGTTGTTAATTTCTGCTGTACAGGAAAGCAACTCAGTTTTATGTATACATATTCTTTTTCATATTCTTTTCCATTACGGTTTATGACAGGATATTGAATATAGTTCCCTGTGCTATACAGTAGGACCTCGTTGTTTATCCTTCCTATATATACTAGTTTGCATCTGCTAATCCCAAACTCCCAATCCTTCCCTCCCCCAACCCCCTTCCCCTTGGCAACCATAAGTCTGATCTCTATGTCTGTGAGTCTCTTTCTGTTTTGTAGATAGGCTCATTTGTGTCATATTTCAGATTCTACATATAAGTGATATCGTATGGTATTTGTCCTTTCTCTTTTCTCTGTTACTTCACTTAGTATGATAATCTCTAGGTCTATCCATGTTGCTGCAAATGGCACTATTTCATTCATTTTTATGGCTGAGTAATATTCCATTTCATATATGTACCACATCCTCTTTATCCATTCATCTGTCAATGGACATTTAGGTTGTTTCCATGTCTCGGCTATTGTGAATACTGCTGCGATGAACATAGGGGTGCATGTATCTTTTTGAATTATAGTTTTGTCTGGGAATATGCCCAGGAGTGGGATTGCTGGATCATATGGCAATTTTATTTTTAGTTTTTTGAGGGACATCCATATTGTTTTCCATAATAGCTGCACCAATTTACATTCCCACCAACAGTGTAAAAGGGCCCCTTTTCTCCACACCCTCTCCAACATTTATTATTTGTAGAGTTTTTAATGATGGCCATTCTGACTGGTGTGAGGTCAGAACTAAATACAATGAGGTCATGGTAGTTTTGGTTTGCATTTCTCTAATAATTAGCAATGATGAGCATCTTTTCATGTGCTTACTGGCCATCTGTATGTCTTCTTTGGAGAAATGTCTATTTAGGTCTTTTGCTCATTTCTTGATTGGGTTGTTTTTCTGATTGAGTTGTATGAGCTGTTTGTATATTGTGGAAATTAAGCCCTTGCCAGTCACATCATTTGCAAATATTTTCTCCCAGTCTGTAGGTTGTCTTTGTTTTGTTTATGGTTTCCTTTGCTGTGCAGATGCTTATAAGTTTGATTAGGTCCCATTTGTTTATTTTTGCTTTTATTCCTGTTGCCTTGGGAGACTGACCTAATAAAACACTGTAATGATTTATGTCAGAGAATGTTTTGCCTATGTTCTCTTCTAGGTGTTTTATGGCTTAAGTCTTTAAGCCATTTTGAGTTTATTTTTGTGTATGGTGTGAGGGTGTGTTCTAACTTCATTGATTTACATGCAGCTGTCCAACTCCTCCAGCACCACTTGCTGAAGAGACTCTCTTTTCCCCACTGTATATTCTTGCCTCCTTTGTTGAAGATTAATTGTTCATAGGTGCTCTCTATTCTATTCCATTGGTCCATATGTCTGTTTTTGTGCCAATTCAAAACTGTTTTAATTACTATAGCTTTGTAGTATTGTCTGAAATCTGGGAGCATTACATCTCCTGCTTTGTTCTTTTTCCTAAGGATTGCTGTGGCAATTCTGGGTCTTTTATGGTTCCATGTAAGTTTTAGGATTATTTGTTCTAGTTCTGTGAAAAAATGTCATGGGTAATTTGATAGGGATCACATTAAATTTGTAGATAGCTTTGGGTAGTATGGCTATTTTAACAATATTAGTTCTTCTAATCCGAGAGCATGGGATATCTTTCCATTTCTTTGAATCATCTTCAGTTTCCCTTATTAATGTTTTGTAGTTCTCAGCATATAAGTCTTTCACCTCCTTGGTGATGTTTATTCCTAAGTATTTTTTTTATGCGATTTTAAAAGGGATTTTTTGTTTACATTCCCTTTCTGACATTTCATTGTTAGTGTAAAGAAATGCAACTGATTTCTATATGTTTGTTAGTCTTATATTGGATCTTGTTTTCTTAACCTAATCTGAGACTACAGATTTTTAATTATCTTAAACCATTTGTATTTATTTTATATTCAGATATATTCCAGCCATCTTATTTTGTATTTTCCACTTATTGTATTTTCCCTTTTTTTCCCCTTTCCCTGATTTCCATTTGGATATAACTGCTTTCCTTCTGTAGGTTTAAAAGGTAAACATCCTATATTTGTTCTTATCGTGGTTATTCAGTGGAAGATATTTATTTATCCTTACTGATTTCTTAAAGTTATCAAAATTAATATCTTTCCCTTCAACAAGGGTCCTTTAGCATGCACTTATGTCTCTTCAATTCCTCCACACATAGTCCATTATTAATATTATTTAGGTATTTTATTCTGGTTCATTATATTGTACCTTCCCATGTTTATTTCTTTGATACTGGGTTTTATCTTTTACAATAAACTTACGTGATATTTTGTTACTTAACTCCCAAATCTCTTCTAATTTGAGAATTTTCTCCAAGAGCATTTGGTGGGGGTTTGTGCAACAAGGCCTTACAAGCCAGTGGTATTTTTTATTATATTCTCACATTTGAATGACAATTTACCTGGATAAAAAATTCTAATTCAAAATTATTTTCCTTCAATACCTTAAAAATATTACTTCATCATTTTCTTACATATAATGTTGGTGTTCAGAAAAGTGGTCTCAATCTGGTTCATTTTCCTTGGTGAGGAATAGGTTTCTGGAAGCTTTTAGGATTTTCTCTTTGTCTTTTGTTCCTATATTCCACTATTAAATTTCTGCATGTGGCTGTTCCCTTCTCTCCCTGTTTGGCCCTGTATGAGGCTTTTCAAGCTGGGATTTTCTATCATTAATAATGGGAAGTTAAGCTTTATTATGTGTTCAAGTATTTATCCTCTCCTTTTCTTTTCTCCTTCTATGAATCCTATCAACTGGATATTTGCACTTCTCTTCTTTGTCATATCTCTTAGCATTTATTTCATTTTATTTTTCTCTTTATTCTACCTTTCTTCCTATGGGTAAGTTCCTCAATCTTTTCTTCTTCACTAATTCATTCTTCTGCTACATCCTTGCTGATACTCACCCTAACGCTTATATACCTTATTTTAATATCACATTCTTCATTCTGGATATTCCCCCTTAGTTCTTCCTTATAACTTTTTTGTTCTTGTTTCATATTACTAAAAAGTACATTTTCCATGCATTTTTTAAATTCTTAGTACCTTCTGTTCCAAAAATACTGCTTCAGATGGTATATGTTGTTCAGTTTATTGTCTTTCATTTATCATAGTTCTACTCCTCAAAGACCTAGCATCTGTTTGTTTTGTTTTGCGTGCTTGTGAACAGGAGAGCATTAGCTATTCTGTCTGGAATTGTGTCATGAGAATGGCTTGAAAGTCAGGCTCTAGTTTGTCAGTCTGAGTGAGTCGAATGAGAGGGCAGAGGTTGAGGGAAGGGAGGGTAGAGAGTTGTAGACACTACAAAACTACTATTGACACTCCCCTTTTCTGTCACTCCACAGGCAGATCCTCTGATTAGGGTTTCACCCTTAAATACTTGGAAAGAAATACCATTGAAAGAAGGAAGTCTTCCTACATTATAATCCCATTATCCCTGGGCTTTTGAGACCTTTCCTCTCAGAAGGATGGAGGAGTCAAGGTCAAGGGCAGCCAGTCTCTCCATGGCCGCTTTCAACCACATCTCACCTCAGCAGAGCTTTTGTGGGACTTCATTATTGCCCCTGGGCCATTGCTGCCAATTTCTGTGGGGAAAGTGTGGGCGTTGATTGTCCCAAGGAAATGGGGAAAAGGCAAGAGCATAACTTGAAAACTTCCCTCCATCCTCACTGCCTCTGGCAGCCTGCTGCCTAGAACTGCAGCCACCACACCCACCAGGGCAAGATAGCCTTAGCCCCACTCCCTCATTTTATAGTTTCTTCAGGGTCGAGTTCTCCATCTTGACAGGAACCAAAACACAGCTTTAATTCTTTCTGGAAGCCTTGGGCCTCACACCAATCTTATTCTTCATCATCATCCAAAATGCAATTCCCACTAGTCCGTTCTTCTCTCCCACAATTTCATTCCCATTTTGCTTTGTGCTTCTTTCCTCTAAACAAATCATAATGCTCCTCTCCCTCTGAAACTTATTTACTGTGTCTCAGAGAAACTCCTCTCAGGTTAAAAATATCTTTACAACATCCTCAGCTTCTTCCAACTCCTTGCCTAAACTGAAACTTGGATACACCACAAGTACACAGACTCCCCACAGCCCACTCAGGGTCTAATGTCCATAATCCCTTACATACCAGGCTTGGGTATTGGGATCAGACTTCTCCTCCTTCCCTGATGCTGCTGTCCAGATCTCTTCTCCTCCACCTTCAGGTAAAAATCTTTGCTCCTTTAAGAATCATTCCTTTTTTATTCCTCATCACTATTGTTTACCAACCTCCATCCACATCTCCCTGATTAACCAAAGACACTGGCAAACAACTCAGACTTTCTAGACTTCTCCTGTCATCATTCTGGGTGACTCTGACATTCATGTGGACAGCTCACTCATCACACTCTCTTTTTAATACCTTCATCTCCTCAATTCCAATACCTTCAACTCCATACACCTTCACCTACAATTCCAGTATTAATAATAATTAAAATCATGTTCATTTATTAAGTCTTTACTTCTTGCTAGAAATATCCTTAGTATTTTTATGTAATTGTCTTATTTAACCCTGACAGCATTACTCTGGATTAGGTACTATTTTTGATTATATTCATTTCTGTAATGAGAAAACTGAGAGTTGAAGTAACTTGTCCAAGGTTGGTCACACTGTTTACAATTAAATGAGCCAAGATTCAGGAAGTGAAAAGAGGATACTTGAAAATGCCAAAATATATAAATTTTGATTACTCCTCTCCTCCCTTTGGCACTAAAAAAAAAACAGTCAAGAATTAATGCATCAATGATATGGAATCTGCTTTTTCGAAAGCAGCTGGAAAAGTTGTTAGGCTAGCAAATGAAGTGAACCATAAAAAAAGTATAAAACAAAGATCAATCTGTTTTAAACTTTGTTAGAAAATACAGTCCTTCTGCTAGAAATTTCTGTTGATGACACAGTTATTACCAGAAAATTTATGAAAGTTGAGCAAATTTGGTCCCAAGATAGTTAAAACAATCTAGCTAATGTGCTGAAAAATAAAAGAAATGTCCTATAAACCTTGATTCATGAAAGGATTCTAAGATACCTTGCCCTAACTTCCTCTTTTTCAAAAACAGTGATATCTAATCTTATTTTATGAATTAACATTTTATTATTCTTCAAGCATTATCTAATGACCACATCTACATAATATTTATACACAGAGGCATAAAGAAATAGAACAAGAAAATTATTAGTATCTTCTGCTTTCAAGATGTCTGACTACAGTTCTGAATATCTGCCAGCCTCATCAATCATTCATTGTAAAAAAAAAAAAAAAAGTAAAATATAAAAATGATACTGAATTTGAATGATCACTGAAGAGAAATCGTAAAACTGCTAGAAATGAAAAATGGCTTATTTGGAGGTTGAGAAAGGAGGTTTAATCATCCAAGAAAAAGGAATATTTTGCCAGAATTCATAATTTACTCATAGAATTCAGTTATTTTACATTACTCACCTCACCCTTCTTCCTTCTTCCTTAATTAAGGTGATAACAAAAAAAACCAATGAAGTTTAAAATCACAGTGGTTTTGTTTTTAGTGAAGAAGAAAATAGAAAAAATTTAAATTACTTTTAAAGATAATTTTTTTTAATCCTCCTTTCATCTCCAAAGTAGCAGAATATGTCAATTATCTGAAGAGTATCTTGGAATTCATTACACAAGAATCCAACTGTCATGCTTCCCCCAACCATCCTGGCTGCAGCCCACAGTTTGTGGTTTTTGGTCCCTATCTCCCATAGGGAAGAGATGCAAGTGGGACCAGACATCCTTCTATGTTGACTAAACCGTCCCATGCACAAGTTTCCAGAAGATTCTACTGTGGCTTCATTTAAAATAATACACATTTCAGATAATGGCCCATTATTGTCATCTAGGCTGGATAATCCAAGGAAAGTGACTTGTGCATTCACCATCTTATACAAAGGCAACTCAACTACTCAAGCCAGCCCACAAATTTTTTCCCCCAAATGAAATAAACAAAAACAGAGAGGGTTTGTGATCAATACCTCACCACCCCCAACAAGGAAATTCTACAGAATATGTTGTAAGGAGAAAGAAAATGATCCCAGGTTGAAGGTTCTGATGTTAGAAGCAATGATGAAAAAAGAAATTAGAAAGTATGTGGGAAATCTGAATAAGCAGATTGTAGGAAACAATAGACATGTCTAAAACAATAGCGGTAGTGTCTAACTAGTGATTCTTTTAAAAGCTAGAACTAAAATACAGCACAGAAATGTATGTATATAAAATGAGATTGGTATTACTGAATCAATGCCTTTAAGGTTACATTATTCACAAAGATAGTAATTTTGTTGATCAACTTTAAACTTACTAAGTGTGCATGTCAAAATATTCAGGGAAGCACTGAGTGTATAACTTCCAAACTAATGTGAGAAGGAGGAGATGAAATGAGAGGAAAAGGAAACTAAAGAGAAGGTTGTGTGTTTCGACCACTAACCCACACAGACTAATACACCAGTAAATGTAAGGATGTACATAACAACATAGCCCATGATCCAGAAGTTCCATGCCTAGTAACATACCTTCAAAAACTTCTTGCACATGTGCACCCGGCTATGCTCACACAATGTAAGGGAAGCAACCCCCTCAAGGTCTCTCTACTGTTCCCTCTTCCTGGAACACTCTCCCCAGACCATTGCATGGTTCTTTCTCTCATCTTCAAGTCTGTTTTCAACTGCTCACATTCTTAGTGAGATCCCCTCTGATCGCCCTGTTTAAAAATGTCAATTCCATCCCCAATTCATTTTCTCTGCCTTATGTCTATCACACCTAACCACATTCTCACAAACCATATAATTTACTTATTATTTTGTCTGTCTCCTCTAGCTAGAATACATATTCTATAAGAGTGGGGATTGTGGTCTCTTTTGTTCACTGATGTATCTTCAGAATCTAGAACAGTGCCTGGCATATGGTAGACATGCCACTGAAATAATATAGAGGTTTTTTTGTCTTAGCAGAAAAAAAAGGAAATAACCCTAATGTCTATCAACATGGAAATGGATAAAGTGTGCCATATGCATACAAAGGAGTATCATGCAATAGTGAAAATAAATGAACTACATGCATCAACATGAATGAATTCTAATAACTGATCGTTGAGCAAAAAGCAACTAAAGAATACATGTAGGATGACCCCCTTTATGTGAAGTTCAAAATGTGAAATGTAAACAGCATATTGTTTAGAGATACATGACTATCTACTAAAACTATAGACAAGAGCAAGAGAACAAAAAACAAAATCAAGATATTGATCATGTCTGGGTGCTAAGAGAGAAGGGTAGGATAAGAGAGGAGTACAGAACTTCTATTTATTAAGCTGGATGGTAAGTACATGGGTGTTTGCTTTACCATTATTCTTGGTATATTATTATTTCTTTTATATTAAATTATAATAAAAACAATTATTTTAAAGGGCAACGCACTTTTGGCTCCTGTCTCTCAATGGTTTTCTCTGCTTCTCTGGCACTGAGATGTAAACCATGCTGCATGTCTCTCATGCTGCTGAGTGGACAAGCATCAACTGTGACCATAAAATAAGCAGCCCCAAGGGCTATGTTTGGGGGGAGAAAGTAATAAGACTTAGTTCAGTCCCAGGCCTAGGCCTTGTTTTCCAACACAGTCCACGGAAATCCCTATATTTGGGGAGATAATAAAATGGTGTTTTGATACTTAATCTTGTCAAATCAGTTCTCAAAAACAGAACTTCACAAAGAATGAGGAGATCAAATCCTACTATTATAATTACATGTAAATGCTTACAGAAAATATTCAAAGAGACAACCAAAAATGCCAAGTCTTTATTCCACTCCTTCTTGATGAGTCAAGGCAGGATTTTCCCTCAGGTAGCAGATAATTTCCTTCAGAAATCGAAACAAATCTTTTCAGCACCATAACACACTATGGCATCTAATCTTCAACAGACCATCGACTAGGGATCCAAGTCACTGTGACTGAACTGTCCATGGTTCGTGCCATGAGTACCTTCAGTCAATGGCCTGCACTATACTTCACTTTTTACTACAAATGACTCCTGATGATTCTGTAATAAATGGACTTAAGTCTCACATCCTTGTAAAATGTTGCCACCTTGGATATAAATTTTATAATATTATTATAATAAATATAAATTAATGCTGACCATTTGAAGAGCCCGAACACTTAATTAATTTTGACCATTCCATATTACACCTAGATTATTCTCAACATAGAAAAACAACTCATTTCCTGATGTTATAGTTGTCATAGGTACCATATCTAAAAGTTCTTCACTCACATCTAAATTTCCCTCAGTCCCAAGACAGAGACAACCTGGTGGTATTACTTATATACAGAGGTTTACATCTGTAAATGCTTGCTTCTGTTTAGGACACAATTTCTGCTACACTCAGTAGATAATGTTATATAAACTTACCATCTGCAAAAAGTTTTGATACCTGGTCAATTTTTTCAATTAACACACAATTGCATTTTATAGCATCTGCACCTATTTTATACACATTCCAAAACAAGCCCTACTGAAATGTCAGTTCCTTTATCTGATCATTAGGTTTTTCTTTTTTATCAATTATCTTTACCTTTTATCAGTCATAGCCCTAGGATGGTTTATTTCCTTATGGGCTTCTTAAGTTGTATTCTTTCAAAGCAGACATACTTTGATGTTAAATGTATGGAAAATTTTTCTCTTACATGTACACACACAAAACATTCCCTCTTGCTCCCTCCCATTTTTCCTGACATAGGCAACCGTCTTGGTCTACCTTTTACTTTGCTGCTGGTGCTGGAGATAAGGATACGAGAAATATTCCACTTCTCTCTTAATAAATGGTAACTAATGCTCAGTCTCAACATCAGGGAGACCATATGAAGAGCAACTCCAGTACTCACCTCCAGTCAATAACTGCAGTGTGAAAATGTGGGTCCGTTATTGTGAAATATCTTGATATTCCAAGAGGTACCAGAAATACACACTTGGGGTTTTAAAAAAAACTCATAATTTTTAATGTTGGCAAATAATTCACTTTTTTTCTAATATATATAGCTCAGATAAAACACTGGCCAGGTGTAACCTATAGTGGATCCATTTGAGACTCCAAAAAATGCTTTGGTGCTTCTGTTGTTGATGTTACCTTATCAAATACAAAGGTAATTTAAGATACTTAAAAGGCTCCCAAGGAAACAGAGGACTCTGGTGGCAAATAATTAATACTCGGTTCCAAAACTCTGCAGAAAAATACCTGTACCCCTAGTTAAACAACAAAACCACACATTTCTGGTCCAGGGTCAATGCAAGTTCACTTGGGGCAGTATTGAAATGGAAATATAAATGGAGTCAAGTTACATTTTTCCCTTCAATCTTTACACACAATGACGCTACCATTCTTCTCCTTTTCCTCTCCCTTCTCTGCTTTATCAAATCTGAAAGGGTCAAACCATTCTATGGCTTCCCAATATTAAAAGTACCAGAATGTTTGAAATCACCAGATAAAAACAAAAAAAAATCCATTAATGCAATTAATTCCTATTAAAAGAAGCCAGAATTTCTTGAAGAAATCACTGATTCCAAGTCTAGGACAGGAAATGTATAAGAAGAACCTGGAATATCTTGGCATACCAGACAGCAAGGAGGCTATCAACAGGACTCAAGAGCCAACTGGAAGAAGATACCACTGGTCAATGATGGAGCAATATAAGCTTTGCTAAAGAAAAGAATTGTGATGGGTTGAAACCCATCAAATATGTTTAAACCCATGAGTCCATTATATTTTTAAAATTCAAAAGATGATAGAGAACAAATTTATTATCTTAAATAATGGTTTAAAAGGAGAAGTGAGATCCAGACACTTCTGCAGTGTCAGTTGTCACTTCTCCTTTTTCATTTCTAATTCTATTGATTTGAGTCTTCTCCCTTTTTTTCTTGATGAGTCTGGCTAATGGGTTATCAATTTTGTTTATCTTCTCAAAGAACCAGCTTTTAGTTCTATTGATCTTTGCTATTGCTACCTTCATATTGTTTGCAATTATTTCTCATCTGATATTTATGATTTCTTTCCTTCTGCTAACTTTTGGCTTTTTTTGTTCTTGTTTCTCTAATTGCTTTAGATGTAAGGTTAGGTTGTTTGTTTGAGATGTTTTTTGTTTCATGAGGTACGCTTTTATTGCTCTTTCCCTCTTAGAACTGCTTTTGCTGCATCCCAAAGGTTTTGGGTAATCGTGTTTTCATTTTCTTTCTTTTCTAAGTATTTTTTGATTTCTTTGATTTCTTCAGTGATCTCTTGGGTATTTAGTAGTGTATTGTTTAGCCTCCATGTGTTTTTATTTTTCCAGATTTTTTCCTGTAGTTGATATCTAGTCTCATAGCATTGTGTTTGGAAAATATACTCGATATGATTTCAATTTTCTTAAATTTACCAAGGCTTGAGTTTTGTCCCAAGACATGATCTATCCTGGTGAATGTTCCATGAGCACTAGAGCAGAAAGTGTATTCTGTTGTTATTGGATGGAATGTCCTATAAATATCAATTAAGTCCATCTTGTTTAATGTATCATTTAAAGCTTGTGTTTCCTTATTTATTTTCATTTTGGATGATCTGTCCATTGGTGAAAGTGAGGTGTTAAGGTCCCCTACTATGATTGTGTTACTGTCGATTTCCCCTTTTATGGCTGTTAGCATTTGCCTTATGTATTGATGTGCTTCTATGTTGGGTGCATAAATATTTACAGTTTTCGTATCTTCTTCTTGGATTGATCCCTTGATCTTTATGTAGTGTCTTTCTTTGTCTCTTGTAATAGTCTTTATTTTAAGGTCTATTGTGTCTGATATGAGAATTTTCACCCCAGCTTTCTTTTGATTTCCATTTGCATGGAATATCTTTTTCCATCCCCTCACTTTCAGTCTGTATGTGTCCCTAGGTCTGAAGTGGGTCTCTTGTAGGCAGCATATATATCTGTCTTGTTTTTGTATCCTTTCAGCCAGTCTATGTCTTTTGGTTGGAGCATTTAATCCATTTACATTTAAGGTAATTATCGATATGTATGTTCCTATTACCATTTTCTTCATTGTTTTGAGTTTGTTATTGTAGGTCTTTTTCTTCTCTTGTGTTTCCTGCCTAGAGAAGTTCCTTTAGCATTTGTTGCAAAGCTGGTTTGGTGATGCTGAATTCTTTTAGCTTTTGCTTGTCTGTAAAGCTTTTAATTTCTCCATTGAATCTGAATGAGATCCTTGCTGTGTAGAGTAATCTTGGTTGTAGGTTTTCCCCTTTCATCACTTTAAATATGTCCTGCCACCTCCTTCTGGCTTGCAGAGTTTCTGCTGACAGATCAGCTGTTAACCTTATGGGGATTCCCTTCTATGTTATTTGTTGTTTTTCTCTTGCTGCCGTTAATATTTTTTCTTTGTAGTTAATTTTTGGTGGTTTGCTTAATATGTGTCTTGGCGTGGTTCTCCTTGGTTTAATCCTGTGTTTTACTCTCTGTGCTTCCTGGAGTTGATGGACTATTTCCTTGCCCATATTAGGGAAGTTTTCAACTATAATCTCTTCAAATTTTTTCTCAGTCCCTTTCTTTTTCTCTTCTTCTTCTGAGACTCCTTAATTTGAATGTTGGTGCATTTATGTTGTCCCAGAGTTCTCTGAGACAGTCCTCAATTCTTTTTTCTTTATTGTGCTCTGTGGTAGTTATTTCCACTATTTTATCTTCCAGGTCACTTATCTGTTCTTCTGCCTCATTATTCTGCTATTGATTCCTCCTTTAGAATTTTTAGTGTCATTTATTGTGTTGTTCATCATTGTTTGTTTGCTCTTTAGTTCTTCGAGCTCCTTGTTAAACGTTTCTTGTACTTTCTCTATTCTTTTTCCAAAATTTGGGTCATCTTTACTATCATTACCTTGAATTCTTTTTCAGGTAGAATGCCTATTTCCTCTTCATTTGTTTGCTCTGATGGGTTTTTACCTTGGTCCTTCATATGCTGTATGTTTCTCTCTCTTCTTTTTGCTTAACTTACTGTGTTTGGGGTCTCCGTTTTTCAGGGTGCCGGTTCGTAGTTCCTGTTGTTTTTGGTGTCTGCCCCCAGTGGCTAAGTTTACTTCAGTGGGTTGTGTAGGCTTCCTGGTGGTGGGGACTGCTGCCTGGGATCTGGTGGGTGGGGCTGGATCTTGTCTTTCTGGTGGGCAGGACTGCGTCCGGTCCTGTGTTTTTAGGTGCCTGCAACCTTATGATTTTAGGCAGCTTCTCTGCTAATGGGTGGGGTTGTGTTCCTGTCTTGCTAGTTGTTTGGCATAGGTGTCCAGCACTGCGGCTTGCTGGTCATTGAGTGGAGCTGTGTCTTAGTGTTGAGATGGATATGTCTAGGAGAGCTTTTGCTGTTTGATATTACGTGGAGCTGGGACATCTCTGGTGGACCAATATCCTGAACTCGGCTCTCCCACCTCAGAGGCACAATCCTGACAGATGGCTGGAGCAGTAAGACCCTGTCAGGCACATGGCTCAGAAGAAAAGGGAGAAAAAAAGAAAGAAAGGAAGGAAGGAAGGAAGGAAGGAAGGAAGGAAAGAAGGAAGAAAATATAGTAAAATGAAATGAAATAAAGTTATTAAAATTAAAAAAGGATAATTATTAAAAATTAATAAGTAAAAAAATGAAGGAAAAAGAAAAGAAAGAGAGAAAGAAGAGAGCAACCAAACCAAAAAACAAATCCACCAATGATAACAAGTGCTAAATAGTATAGTAAAAGAAAAACAAAAATGGACAGAAAGAACCCTATTACAAATGGTAAAAGCAAAGCTATACAGACAAAATCACATAGAAGCATACACATACACACTCACAAAAAGAGAAAAAGCAAAAAAAAAATCTATATATATTTAAAAAAAGGAAGAGAGCAACCAAATCAATAAACAAATCTACCAATGATAATAAACTCTAAATACTAAAATAAGATAAACATAAACCAGAAGCAAATTAGATGCAAAAAGGAAACCCCAAGTCCACCCCCTCAATTTTGCAATGATTTGTTGTCTATTCAGGTATTCCAGCGATGCAGGATACATCAGGTTGATTGTGGAGATTTAATATGCTGCTCCTGAGGCTGCTGGGGGGATTTTCCCTTTCTATTCTTTGTTCACACAGCTCCTAGGGTTCTGCTTTGGATTTGGTCCCCTATTTTTAGTTTTTTGAGGAATCTCCATACTGTTTTCCATAGTGGCTGTACCAATTTACATTCTCACTAAGAGTGTAGGTGGGTTCCCTTTTCTCCACACCCTCTCCAGCATTTGTGATTTGTAGACTTTTTAATGATGACCATTCTGACTGGTTGAGGTTACCACCTTGTAGTTTTGATTTGTATTTCTCTAATAATTAGCGATGTTGAACACATTTTCATGTGTCTGTTGGCCATCTGTATTTCTTCTTTGGAGAAATGTCTTTTTTGGTCTTCTGCCCATTGTTTGATTGTTTTTTTTGTGTGTGTGTGGTATGCGGGCCTCTCACTGCCGTGGCCTCTCCTGCTGCAGAGCACAGACTCCGGATGTGCAGGCCCAGCGGCCATGGCTCACGGGCCCAGCCGGTCTGCGGCATGTGGGATCCTCCCGGACCAGGGCATGAACTCGTGTCCCCTGCATCAGCAGACGGACCCCCAACCACTGCGCCACCAGGGAAGCCCAGGTTGTTTGCTTTTTGTTATTGAGTTGTATGAGCTGTTTGTACATTTTGGAAATTAATCCATTGTTGGTTGCATCATTTGCAAATATTTTCTCTCCATCTGTAGGTTGTCTTTTTGTTTTGTTTATGGTTTCCTTTGCTGTAGAAATGCTTGTAAGTTTGATTAGGTCCCATTTGTTTATTTTTGCTTTTATTTCTATTGCCTTGGGAGACTGACCTAAGAAAACATTGGTAGGATTTATGTTAGAGAATATTTTGCCTATGTTCTCTTCTAGGAGTTTTACAGTGTCATGTCTTATATTTAAGTCTTT
Source organism: Monodon monoceros (assembly GCF_005190385.1). Lineage (NCBI taxonomy): Eukaryota > Metazoa > Chordata > Mammalia > Artiodactyla > Monodontidae > Monodon > Monodon monoceros. Next base: position 113,034,292 of record NW_021703774.1, read on the forward strand.
AAGCCATTTTGAGTTTATTGTTTTGTATGGCATGAGGGTGTGTTCTAACTTCATTGATTTACATGCAACTGCCTGAATTTCCCAACCCACTTGTTGAAGATACTGTCTTTTCTCCATTGTGTATTCTTGCCTCCTTTGTTGAAAATTAATTGACAGTAGGTGTGTGGGTTTAGTTTTGGGCTCTCTATTCTGTTCCATTGATCCATGTACATGTGATTGTTTTTTGTTTGTTTTTGCTTTTTGGTTCCACTTATAAATGAGATCATACACTATATGTCTTTCTTGGTCTGATATTTAATTAACATAATGCCCTTGAGGTCCATTCATGTTGTTGTAAATGGCAAGATTTCATTCTTTTTTTATGTCTGAACAATATTCCATTGTGTGTCTGTATATATACATATATATATATATAATTTTATATATGTATCTTTATCATAATTTATTTATCCATTCATCCATCAATGGACACTTCGGTGGTTTACATATCTTGGTTCATGAGAGACTACTACAAGCAACTATATGCCAATACAACGGACAACCTGGAAGAAATGGACAAATTCTTAGAAAAGCACAACTTTCCATTACAGAAACAGGAAGAAATAGAATATATAAGCAGACCAATCACGAGCACTGAAATGGAGACTGTGATTAAAAATCTTCCAACTGGGCTTCCCTGGTGGTGTAGTGGTTAAGAGTCCGCCTGCCGATGCAGGTGACACAGGTTCGTGCTCCAGTCCGGGAAGATCACACATGCCACGGAGCAGCTGGGCCCGTGAGCCATGGCCGCTGAGCCTGCGCGTCCGGAGCCTGTGCTCCGCAGCGGGAGAGGCCACAGCAGTGAGAGGCCCGTGAACCGCAAAAAAAAAAAATCTTCCAACAAACAGAAGCCCAGGACCAGATGGCTTCACAGGCAAATTCTATCAAGCATTTAGAGAAGAGCTAATATCTATCCTTCTTCAAAGTCTCCCAAAGTATAGCAGAGGGAGGAACACTCCCAAACTCATTCTACAAGGCCACCATCACCTTGATACCAAAACCAAACATGTCACAAAGAAAGAAGACTACAGGCCAGTATTACTGATGAACATAGATGCAAAACTCCTCAACAAAATACTACTAAACAGAATCCAACAGCACATTAAAAGGATCATACACCATGATCAAATGGGGTTTACCCCAGGAATGCAAGGATTCTCTAATATATGCAAATCAATCAATGTGATACACCATACTAACAAACTGAAGGAGAAAAACCATATGATCATCTCAATGGATGCAGAAAAAGCTTGTGACAAAATTCAACACCCGTTTATGATAAAAACTCTCCAGAAAGTAGGCATAGAGGGAACTTACGTCAACATAATAAAGGCCATACATGACAAACCCACAGCCAACATCATTCTCAATGGTGAAAAACTGAAACCATTTCGTCTAAGATCAGGAACAAGACAAGGGGGCCCACTCTCACTACTGTTATTCAACATAGTTTTGGAAGTTTTAGCCACAACGATCAGAGAAGAAAAGGAATCCAAATTGGAAAAGAAGAAGTAAAGTTGTCACTGTTTGCAGATGACATGATACTATACATAGAGAATTCTAAAGATGCTACCAGAAAACTACTAGAGCTAATCAATGCATTTGGTAAAGTAGCAGGATACAAAATTAATGCATGAAAATCTCTTGCATTCCTATATAGTAATGATGAAAAATTTGAAATAGAAATTAAGGAAACACTCCCATTTACCATTGCAAGAAAATGAATAAAATACCTAGGAATAAACCTACCTAAGGAGACAAAAGACCTGTATGCAGAAAACTATAAGACACTGATGAAAGAAATTAAAGATGAAACAAACAGATGGAGAGATATACCATGTTCTTGGATTGGAAGAATCAACACTGTGAAAATGACTATACTACCCAAAGCAATCTACAGATTCAATACAATCCTTATCAAACCACCAATGGCATTTTTCACAGAACTAGAACAAAAAAATTCACAGTTTGTTTGGAAACACAAAAGACCCTGCATAGCCAAAGCAATCTTGAGAAAGCAAAACGGAGCTGGAGGAATCAGGCTCCTGCACTTCAGACTATACTAGAAAGCTACAGTAATCAAGACAGTATGGTACTGGCACTAAAACAGGAATATAAATCAATAGATCAGGATAGAAAGCCCAGAGATACTCCCACGTGCCTATGGTTACCTTATTTTTGATAAAGGAGGCAAGAATATACAATGGAGAAAAGACAGCCTCTTCAATAAGTGGTGCTGGGAAAGCTGGACAGCTACAGGTAAAAGAATGAAATTAGAACACTCCCTAACACCATACACAAAAATAAACTGAAAATGGATTAAAGACTTAAATATAAGGCCAGACACTATCAAACTCTTAGAGGAAAACATAGGCAGAACACTCTATGACATAAATCACAGCAAGATCCTTTTTGACCCACCTCCTAGAGAAATGGAAATAAAAACAAAAATAAGCAAATGGGACCTACTGAAACTTAAAAACTTTTGCACAGCAAAGGAAACCATAAACAAGAAGAAAAGACAACCCTCAGAATGGGAGAAAATATTTGCAAATGAAGCAACTGAAAAAGGATTAACCTCCAAAATTTACAAGCAGCTTTTGCAACTCAATATCAAAAAAAAACAAACAAACAACCCAGTCCAAAAGTGGGCAGAAGACCTAAATAGACATTTCTCCAAAGAAGATATACAGATTGCCAACAAACACATGAAAGGATGCTCAACGTCACTAATCATTAGAGAAATGCAAATCAAAACTACAATGAGGTATCACCTCACACTGGTCAGAATGGGCATCATCAAAAAATCTACAAACAATAAATGCTGGAAAGGGTGTGGAGAAAAGGGAACCCTCTTTCACTGTTGGTGGGAATGTAAATTGTTACAGTCACTATGGAGAACAGTATGCAGGTTCCTTCAAAAACTAAAAATAGAACTACCATATGATTGCAATCCCACTACTGGACATAGACCCTGAGAGAACCATAAATCAAAAAGAGTCATGTACCACAATTGTTCATTGCAGCACTATTTACAATAGCCAGAACATGGAAGCAACCTAAATGTCCATTGACAGATGAATGGATAAAGAAGATGTGGCACATATATACAATGGAATATATCTCAGCCATAAAAAGTAAGGAAATTTGAGTTATTTGTAATGAGAGAGATGGACCTAGAGTCTGTCATACAGAGTGAAGTAAGTCGGAAAGAGAAAAACAAATACCATATGCTAACACATATATATGGAATCTAAAAAAAAAAAAAAAAGTGGTTCTGAAGAACCTAGGGGCAGGACAGGAATAAAGATGCAGATGTAGAGAATGGACTTGAGGACACAGGGATGGGGAAGGGTAAGCTGGGACCAAGTGAGACAGTGGCATGGACTTATAAATACTACCGAATGTAAAATCGATAGCTAGTGGGAAGCAGCCGCATAGCACAGGGAGATCAGCTCGGTGCTTTGTGACCACCTAGAGGGGTGGGATAGGGAGGGTGGGAGGGAGTCGTGAGGGGGAGGAGATATGGGGATATATGTATAGCTGATTCACTTTGTCATAAAGCAGAAACTAACACACCATTGTGAAGCAATTATACTCCAATAAAGATGTTAAATAATAAAACTAAAAAAATAGGTTAAAAAACTAAAACTAGTTTCCATATGATCCAGCAACCCACTCCTTAGCATATTTCCAGACAAAACTATAATTCAAAAAGACACATGCACCCCTATGTTCATAGCAATACTATTCACAATAGCAGGCTTCCCTGGTGGCACAGTGGTTGAGAGTCCGCCTGCCGATGCAGGGGACCCGGGTTTGTGCCCCGGTCCGGGAAGATCCCACGTGCTGCAGAGCGGCTGGGCCCGTAAGCCATGGTCGCTGAGCCTGCGCGTCCGGAGCCTGTGCTCCGCAACAGGAGAGGCCACAACAGTGAGAGGCCCGCGTACCGCAAAGAAAGAAAACAAAAAACAAAAACAAAAACTATTCACAATAGCCAAGACATGGAAACAACCTAAATGCCCATCGACAGATGAATGGATAAAGAAGATGTGGTACATATATACAATGGAATACAGCTCAGCCATAAAAAAGAATGAAATAATGCCATTTGCAGCAACATGGATGGACCTAGATATTATCATACTAAGTGAAGTAGGTCAGAAAGAGAAAGACAAATACCATATGATATGAGTTACATGTGGAATCTAAAATATGACACAAATGAACTTATCTACAAAACAGACTCACAGATATAGAGAATAAACTTGTGGTTACCAAGGGGGAGAGTGGAGGGACTGGATGGATTGGGAGTGTGGGATTAGCAGATGCAAACTGTTAAACATAAAATGGATTAAAAAACAGGTCCTACTGTATAGCACAGGGAACTATATTCAATATCCTGTGATAAACCATAATGGAAAAGAATATTAAAAAGAATGTATATATATATATATATATATATATATATATATATATGTGTATGTATGTATAATGGAATCACTGCTGTACAGCAGAAATTAACACAACATTATAAATCAACTATACTTGAATAAAATAATTAAAAAAAAACACTCATAGATACAGAGAACAGATTGGTGGTTGTCTGAGGCAAGGGTGGAGGGTGAAAGAAAAGAGTTAAGGGAGTCAAAGTTACAAACTTCCAGTTATAAAAAATAAGTCATGGGGATGTAATGTACAGCATGGTGGCTAATATTGTACTGCATATTTGAAAATTGCTAAGAGAGTAAATCTTAAAAGTTCTCATCACAAGGGACTTCCCTGGTGGTCCAGTGGCTAAGAGTTTGTGCTCCCAATGCAGGGATAGGTGTGATATTAAAAGAATATGCTCAAGGGCAGGAATAAAGGCAGAGACATAGAGAAGGGACTTGAGGACACAGGGAGGGGGAAGGGTAAGTTGGGACAAAGTGAGAGAGTGGCATGGACATATATACACTACCAAATGTAAAATAGATAGCTAGTGGGAAGCAGCCACATAGCACAGGGAGATCAACTCAGTGCTTTGCGTCTACCTAGAGGGGTGGGATAGGGAGGGTTGGAGGGAGGGAGACGCAAGAGGGAGGGGATATGAGGATATACATGTGCATATAGCTGATTCACTGTTATACAGCAGAAACTAACACAACATTGTAAAAAAATTATACTCCAATAAAGATGTTTAAAAAAAATTATTGTAAGTAGCAAACCCCTTTTGGAAGAAAGTAGCTACAGACATTTACCTGGTCATATCTGCAGACTACCTCTAGATGCACAGCTATATTTTCTCAGGCTTGTGCCAAAGACCCAGTGGTGGGTGGAGTAGGAGAATGAGTCACCACCAGGATAGTCATCCAAAGAAAATTCTGTGCCAGGGGTGAGCAAACCATCGACTGGGAAGTGATGCAGAAGGTCCAAGAGCCAAAAGAGTTTAATTGAGCTAGGACTCAAACTGGAACAGTCAAGCAGACAGAAAGCCAGAGAAACGGAGTCTAGGTCCAAACCAGGCAGTCAGAGATGAGATCAAGATCCGAGAACTTAAGGACAATATAGAAACTGAACTTAACACAACCCAGCAGAACCCTGCCAAACAATAGGCAAGGACCCCTAGTACCTTAATTGAAAATCTAAAAAGTATTGTTACACAATGCAGCTTTTATTTGAACACTAAAAGTAGCCCTAAATTTTTTACAAGCGTGGCTAACAGAAAAGAATTCTTCTTCTTGTAGAGATTTTTTTTAAAAATTAACGTAGTAGTGGTAGTTGAAAACAAAATCTTGAAGATCAATTTTTGTCATAGAATGAAGAATTACCCTCTGTTCTATGGTGTTCTATAAATCAATGGAGAAAAGAATACTGTTTAATATTAAATAACTCCGATGGCAATGAAATTCAAAATAGTCACTTTTCTTTGAGAAAGCAAGGTTGGTTTGTTTCTTTGTTTTAATTCCCCAGTGTCAGCACTGTGACTAAAATTCAGGGGACCCCTCAATATACATTTGACAAGTAAATGAAGACAGTTTTGTGTGTCTGGCCCATAAAGCCTTCCTTTGTCCTCATTTCTCAGTGAAATTATAATCTCTTTCTAATCTGAAATTTCTTCAAAACTATATCAAAAGTGAATTTTTCACTCTGAAATTTCTGTATAAAACTAATCAGGGCAGAAAGATTGGATTCCATGAAATTTGTTTCTAAAATGGCTCAATAGAAAAAGAAATGTTTCATAGGGATGTGCTTTAAGCTTCAATCTTTAGCGATGATTCATTCCAGTTTCAGAACATACACCTGCAATGTTGGCATCTTGGACAGAAATTGCTGCTTCAGAATCTGTCACTCTATTTATTGCTCCTTACGCTAGACTCAACAAGAGGTGGAATTACTGGTACAAATAACTATTACATGGGACTACAGTAATTAGAAAGCTGTTGGTTTGTAATTGACAGTTCATTTCAGTTCTTTCATAGTCAGCGAAGACGTAAAATGAAAATGATTTCACATTTGACAGGTTAGGTTGTTTCTTGTTAATAGAGTGTAATAACACAGAAGGGCAATATTTGGATAAACTAAGAGGTATATGAGGGGCCTGCATTTGTTCGTTAATACATTTTATAACAAATGTAAATCTTGCAGGAAAAACTACTCTGCAGTGAAAACAAATTATTTGTTAGAGGTACTTGTTTCAAGAAGCCAACAACTGTCAGATTGAATTTCTACTCTTTCAATCTGCTTTTCTGCAGATTTTCCTAAAACCTCATTCTTTAAAAAAATAACAATAATAATTACTCAACTCAGTGAGAAGGAAAATGTTTCACTGTGGGGAGTTTAGACCTGGAAAGAAATAGAAAACAGGTTATTTTCATGGCAGGCCTTTGTTTAAGAAACAAATTCTTAAAATATTTGTGAAGAAACACATTACTCTTAGACATCAATCAGAAATCAACATGTCAGGAACTGTCACTTCCTGCCAAGACGGAGTAACAGGGACCAGTTTACCCTTCCACCTTAAACAACTAGAAGACCAAACAAAATATATGGAAAAAAATGATTTTCAGACATTGGACAACAGGCGTCATGAGACTTGATCCCTGGGAAAAGAGAAACAGATAAGTCCTAGAAGAAGTTCCAGGCTGCAGCACAGAGCATGTGTGACCCAGACAGAGATCAATGGTATCACTGGATTGAGGAGACAGAGATTAAAATACAGGGAGGCCAAGGAAGCTAGAGTGTGTAGGAGAAGCTCCCCAAAGACAAGAGAGCTGCAAAGAGAGAATGCAGAGGGGTCTATTCCAATCTTGACAATTACAATGTGACTATTTCAGCATGCATGAAACGAAACTGCCCCAGGCCAGGCAAAAAACCAATAGACCAAACGATTCCTTGAACTCACACAGGGCTGGGAATATTTCGTGTTCCCACCAGCCAGAATGGAAAGATGTCCTAATAGGCAAGGTACTGTGTAAAGCCTTCAGAAAGGTATCACCTCAGTAGTGAAACTAAATTATACCTAGACTAAATACAGCTTTTAGTCTGCCCTAGTAATGGTTAAAAGCAAGCCTCAAAAGGATCACCCTTTTTTTTTTTTTTTTTTTTTTTTTGCCGTACGCGGGCCTCTCACTGTTGTGGCCTCTCCCGTTGCGGAGCACAGGCTCCGGACGCACAGGCTCAGCGGCCATGGATCACAGGCCCAGCCGCTCCACGGCATGGGATCACACTTATTTTAAGTAACTTAACTTCATACAAGAACAAAGTCTGACACCATTGAAAGGAATATAACCAAAGCTAGCACCCAATGACATAAAATTCCCAAAGTCTGGCACCCAATCAAAAAATGCCAGTAATACGTTTACCAGAGAGAAAGGGGGCTGGGAGGTGGTCAACTGGGGTGAAGGGGATCAACTGTACAGTGACGAATGGTAACTAGACTTTTGAGGGTGATCACTTTGTAGTGTATACAGATGTCGAATTACAATGTTGTACACCTGAAACTTACATAATAAAAAAAAATAGTACTATATGACACACAGTCAGAAGAAAAATCAAACAATAGAAACAGATCCAGAAATTATAGAGATGATGGGATTAGCAGAAAAGGACATTAAAATAATTATATAACGACACTTCTTATATCTCTTTCTTCGTGGTCCTCAAATTGTTTCACACCTTCTCATTCTCTAGTTGCCCCAAAGCTCTCCCTCATCACCTCCTAGCCCACATGGTCTGTCTCTTCTCCCCACACCCCCCACCCCCAATTTACCCTCCCTGCCAATTCTCTGGTTCTAAGTCACAAAAATCTAAGAACAAGTCAACTCTAGACTGGGGAATACAGAGGGCTGGGGCAGGGCAGTGAGCCTGGAAACATTCTCATAATTTTAGCCTCTCTGTTCGTACAGATCCAAGTGGAGACAGTGAGTGTTTTTCTGAGGTCAAGTGAGGTTTACTATTTTCTCTCGCAGTCCAGTCAGCACTCTGTGGCCTTAGCTTTGCTCAAAGATCCAGGCAGAAACAGTGGTAAAAAAATTGTTTTGGATTTTAATACAATTTAACCCCCAGTGGAAGAGCAGGCACGGTTAAGCCCAAATCAGGGTGGCAGAAATGCTTTCTCAAGTGGGAAAAGGAGGGACTGACAAACCTGTGTTTGGGAAATATCAGCTCTGCCCACCACCCCCATGTTAGCTCCACATGTAGGAGGTAATGTTTTTAGACCCAAGTCAGGGGCTCTTGGGGTCTTCCTGCCTCAGTGGAGCTTAGGTCCATACGCATAAGGCAGGAAGAGTTAGCCTTCAGTTCAAGGTAACAACTGAAATGTTCTTCTTGTTTCCTATCCGTGCCAAGCCTAGGTGAGATTTTTAATTAGGTAAAAACTGAAAACCTCTCCCTCCCATAAAAGCACCCTTTTCCTTTCTTCTAATAGCTGTATCTTTGTCCCAAGTGTTCATATTCCCACAAGTTCCCATTCTTGTTCCTAGATGGCTGTTGGAATAAACTCCACTATGATAGGGACAGATAGCAGGTTAATCCCTATGTAGAGATGGGCCTTTCCCTTCTTCACAAAGCCTTTCTACACACATAGCACTCATCCCCACAACAATTTGTGACATGGACATCATTATTACTGTTTTACACTTAAAGAAAAAGTTTCAAAACTATTAAATGAAGACAGAGCCAGGCTTCAGGGCAGAGGATCCCAGACATGAGTTGGAAAGCTAGCATTTGCTTTCTGTCCCTGCAGTTACAACCTGTGACAAATCAGTTAAGTACTCTGAGCCCTCTTTTCTGAAGAAGGCAGAAGGTTGTCTGCTTCACAGTTTTGTTGCCAGGATTACATTTTTAATTCAGGCAAGAGGCTTGGCAAACATCAGCAAATGCCACTTTGGAGCCCGTTGGAGGTCACAGGTCACAGGGTCAGTAGGGTCCTCAGGGTCCCCTTTCTTGAAGCTGCCTGTGACACTGACAGGCTGGTGCAGAGCTGGGTGGGTGTGGCCTGGAGCTCTGCTCCTAGCGTGGGATTCCATCCACCTCTCTCTTTACGGGACAGGCACGAGCTCATCCTTGAGAGGGGAAAAGAACACCTGGGTTCACGCAGCTGGCAGCATGAGCATAGATGCCAACTGGTTAGGAGTGGGAGGAAATGAGCTGCCCCAAACCTGGAAGCCTTGGAGGACCAGGTGCTAAGGGCCCAGCTAATTCAGGTCACACAGCTCTGAATCAGTCTCCAAAGCAACTCAAGGAACTAATTGCACTGCCTGTCTCCACAATAAAATATCGGTAAAGACTCATGCACACTACAAATCATTGATGATTTATACTGACATTCCTGTTCTACATTTAAAACTGGTCCTTGGAACTAGCCACGAAGCATACAAAATGAGATAAATGGGTGTTTGGGGATAAAAGTAACCCCTCAGTCCCAACTTCTGCTCTTGCTGCCCTGGGCTTTAGAAGCTTGATAACATCGGGTTTGTATCTGTTGTTGTTAATCTTTTTGGCTCATTAACCCCTTTGAGAATGAGGCAAGCTATTGACTCTCAAGCCTGGAAAAGCACATATATACATATGCTCACCCCAAAATTGCATATAATTCCAAGGGATTCCAGGTAGATCCCAAGTTTCAAATCCTGTGAGATAGTTAACTAGACCCCTTCTATTAGAAGAAAACTGAGTCCCAAAGGAGTCAACTAATTTTCCCAAGGTAGTGAATTGATTAACAGAAATGTGAACCCAGATCCTGTGACTCCAAATGCAATGCTTTTCGTACCGCCCACTCAGGTTTATCTCAGTGCTCCGCAAACAACCCAACCATAGATTGGGCTCTTCTGCCATCTCACTTCCCAGGTGCTTTAGAAAGGTGAGAGTCACCTGTAGGCAGTGACTGCATCTATCACTTTCTGTGGGTACAATCACTCAAATTCCTGGCATTGGTTTATTTATTTACAAATATTTACTAAGCCTCACCTACGGGCCTGGCACTATAGGCTTCAGGGATACAGAGCTGAAGAAATATATATATGTATCATCACTGCCAGCATGGAGCTTACAATCTAGTTTGCTACCTCACCTCTGAAAGGTAGCAAACCCCTAAAATGGTCATTTGTTTCTATAGCACTCTGTATATTATAAGAAAAGTTATAAAATAGCCATAACTTTCAACGCTGAAATGTGTGTGTGCACATGTATTTTATATGTGTATATTATATATATAGTCAATAAGCTTTGAGCTAGTTCACTGACATATATACGTTACCTTAAAACAGATGTTGTTGGTAATTAATGGTAAAATGTGATTGATGGGTTGGTTAGATATTTTTTTTAATTCTCAAAAGTAAACTAATTGGCTTGACCTCACTGGAAAATATAATTTAAAAGACATTTTGAACAACTTGTCCTCATGATTCTAGACTCTCTACAAATTTATTATTCCATAACTCTATGATATTATGATCACATGTTACTCGAAAATATTGTTTTTGAGAGTGGTGTGGAAGGAAAATGGCATGCTTGAACGGGGTAATCGCACTCCACTGCCAGTTGGAATCTTTTGGAAATTAAAAAAGCTGTTAGCTCAGTTTCATTTTTAATTGATCAGGACACACTAGGTTGCCACAGTAACCAAAATTCCAGAGACTTAAGACAATGCAAGTTTATTTCTTGTTCAGACAGAGTCCATGGCTGGTGCAGAGTACTCTCCAGGGCACCTGGTCCCCATGTGTTGGCTGGGTACTCCTGGCTGCTTCAGTGTAATGGCATCTCCATCTCAACATGTATCTCCACGACTGCCAAAGTGAAGGGAAGAGAGCGCGCACAAACACACCCGACTCATAAATATTTCCCCCCCAGACGGCCCCTTGCCTCATGTTTCATTGGCAATAGCAGGTCACATCGCCACACCTAGCTTCCCAAGGAACGGTCCCGCCCATGTGGCCAGAGAGAAAAGGTACGAATCAGAAGCCAGTGCACAGAAGTAATACCTACCGTGCATAGCTGCAGACGTAACATCAACAACATGATTCCACTAATAGTTTTCAATGTGGAAAGTTTAACTGAAACTATTTTTCTTTGTTTTGCTAAAGTAAGGAAGATAATATATCAGCTTTTTTTTTAATTTTAACATTTAGTAGTATGTTATGTTAAGTGACTGTCCACACGTGGAATGTCATATTTTACTTATTTCTAATGTTTCCACTAGATTAAGTCTAGATTAGAGAAGCCACCACTTCGTATTCATTCTGAAGTAAAACTCACAGATTCACACAGCATGTGCCCAAAGTCAAAATCTAGTGGTCACATGTGAGTGTCAATTCTCTGTCTGGTTTCCAAGTCTAATTTCACTCCCACTCACCAGGGGTTGGATCAACCTTTGGGGACTGCTTGCCATTCCAGTAAACCAGGGATAATATGCCCATCTCAGGAGGTTAACATGATCAGCAAATTAAATAATAAAGATGAAAATGTTGTTAAATCTCTAAATCAAAATAAAAGTATTGTATTATTTAAAATATGTGTAATTTGAAATATGCATAATTAGACCTGGCAAAAAAAAAAAAAACTGCCCTAAATTTATATTCCAAGTAACATGTCAGTCAAAATAGCTGATTTAGCTCTTACATCATAATATCCAGAGATATGAAAAAGAGTTTTGGTAGGGTTTTTGATAATGTTAGATTATTGCTTAGTTTCTAATCTTATTATCAACTGGGCATATCCACTCAAGTTCTTAAAGAACCCTAATGAGTATCATTTATGGAATCCCTTCTATGAAATCACTCTCATTTTTGGCTCCCAGAAAAACGCATGAGGTGGTCCAAACTGCAAAATCACCCAAATTAAACCCATCTGCTGATACTAACATAATAGAGCTTACCTGGATTTTAAAGGGAAAAACAATCAGGGTTTTACGTAAATACATCTTATTCTAGAAATGAGAAGGGCATGCGTTCATGTTAACCAGACTGCTTGGCTTTGCATTTAATGTCCACATATGTGAATTGTCTCGTTACATAAAACTTCATTTTAAAACTAAATATTTGTCTAATGTCACTATGTTTAATAATAGATTCAAGCAAAAATGAGAAGGAGAAAGAGAGGAGAAGGGGAAGAAGGAAAAAGGGAGGAGGAGAAAGAAATAAAAACAGTTTGAGATGTGGTGAGTAATCAGTCTGATGGATAAACTCCTATTTGAAGTGTATATATGTGTAATCTTATCACCAGATATATGTAGAAATTTCTTTCCCGGGCACTAATATTGAAAATATTCTTATCCTAGTAAGGAACAATGCAACAAGCCAAAAACAAAATCCCAGACCAACAGAAAACATTATAACTATTTGAAGTAACTCATTACCAATATTATTTAAGGTAAGAAGGTAATTTTCTTCCATAAAATGCCCTCTCCACCTCTCCCAATTTTGCCCTCTCTGACTGGACAGGACAATGTTCCAGAATGAAGTTTCCTTTCTGGCACAGCCTTTCTTTTCTTTCAGTTGAAATATAGTTGCAGTACAGTATTATGTTAGTTTCAGGTGTACTACATAATTACTTGACATTTGCATACATTATGCAGTGATCACCACAATGTCTAGTAACCATCTGTCCCAATACAAAGTTATTACAATATTATTGACCATATTCCTTATGCTGTACATTACATCCCTGTGACTTATTTATTACATAACTGGAAGTTTGTACCTCTTAATCCCCTTCACCTATTTCCTCACCCTTCAGCCCCCCTCCCCTCTGGCATTCACCTATTCTTTGTATCCATTAGTCTTTTTTTCATTTTGTTTGTTTGTTTTCTTTTGTTTACTTTTTATTTTATATTGGAGTACAGTTGATTAACAAAGTTGTGTTAGCTTCAGGTGTACCACAAAGTGTTTCAGTTATGCATATACATATATCTATTTTTTTTCAAATTCTTTTTCCCAATTAGGCTGTCACAGAATACTGAGCAGAGTTCTCTGTGCTATACAGTAGGTCCTTGTTGGTTATGCATTCTAAATATAGCAGTGTGTACAGAGTTAGGGAGTTTGGAATGGACATGTTTTGTTTTTTTTAGACTACACACATGTGAGATCATTCAGTATTTTTCTGACTTATGTTAGCATAATACCCTGTAGATCCATCCATGCTGTCACAAATGGCAAGATTTAAATTTTTATGGCTAAGGAATATTTGTGTGTGTGTGTGTGTGTGTGTACGTGTGTGTGTCTCACATCTTCTTTATCCATTTATCTATTGATGGACACTTAGGTTGCTTCCCTAACTTGGCTATTGTAAATAATGCTGCAGTAAACATAGGGGTTCAGGAAAATACCCACTTTAGGCAAATACCCATGAGTGAAATGGCTGGATTATATAGTAGTTCTATTTTTAATTTTTTGAGGAAACTTCATAAGGTTTTCCATAGCTGCTGCACCAATCTACAATCCCATCAACAGAGCACAGGGGTTCCATTCAATCCACATTCTCACCAACACTTTTTATTTGTTGGTGTTTCTTTGGTTTGGGGGTTTGGGTTTTTGGGGGCTTTTTTTGTTTGGTTTTTTGTTTGGTTTGGTTTTTTGATGATAGCCATTCTTACAGGTGTGAGGTGATATCTCATTGTGGTTTTGATTTGCATTTCCCTGATGATTAGCGATGTTGAGCATCTTTTCATGTGTCTGATGGACTTCTATATGTCTTCTTTGAAAAAAATTGATGCAAGTCCTCTGCCCATTTTTTATTCAGGTTGTTTGGGTTTTTTTGATGTTGGGTTGTATGAGTTCTTTATATATTTTGGATATTAAACCCTTATTGAATATATCATTTATAAATATCTTCTCCCATTCAGTAGGCTGACTTTAAGTTTTGTTGATAGTTTCTTTTGCAAAGCTTTTTAGTCCCATTTGTTTATTTTTGTTTTTGTTTCCCTTGCCTGAGGAGACATATCCAAAAAATATATTGCTAAGACCAATGTCAAACAGTATATTGACTATGGTTTTTTGGGGTTTTTTTTTTTGCTGTACACGGGCCTCTCACTGTTGCGGCCTCTCCCATTGTGGAGCACAGGCTCCAGACGCGCAGGCCCAGTGACCATGGCTCACGGGCCCAGCCACCATGTGGGATCCTCCCGGACCGGGGCACGAACCCGTGTCCCCTGCATCGGCAGGTGGACTCTCAACCACTGCGCCACCAGGGTAGCCCCTGACTATGTTTTCCTTCTTCTTTCTCTTTTTTGTATGTGTATCTATTACAGGTTTTTGGTTTGTGGTTACCAGGACATTCACATATAACAACATATAAATACATGTGATTATTCTAAGTTGATGATCTCTTAAGTTTGAACACATTCTAACAACCCAGCATTTTTACTCACCCCACCATGTTTAACGTGTTTGACATCATATTTTACATCTTTTTGCTTTGTGTTTCCTTTAACTACTTATTATCGATATAGATGATTTTACTACTTTTGTCTTTTAACCTTTCGACCAGCTTTATAAGTGGTTGATTTACTACCTTTACTGAATATTTGCCTTTACCAATGAGATTTTTCCTTTCATAATTTTCATATTTCTAGTTGTGTCCTTTTCTTCTCTGCTTAGAGAAGTCCCTTTAACATTTCTTGTAAAACCAGTTTAGTGGTGCTGAACTCGTTTAGCTTTCGCTTACCTGTAAAACCCTTTATCTCTCCCTCAAATCTGAATGGTGGCCTTGCTGATTAGAGTATTCTTGATTCTAGGTTCTTTCATTACTTTGAATGTATCTACCATTCTGGCCTGCAAACCCTCTGTTGAAAGGAAGCTGATGGTCTTAATGGATATTCCCTTGTACATTGCTTGTTTCTTTTCTCTTGCTGCTTTTAAGAATCTCTCTTATTTTGGTCATTTTAATTATAATGTGCCTTGGTGGGGATTTCTTTGGGTTGATCCTGTTTAGGACTCTTAGTGCTTCCTGGACCTGGATGTCTGTTCCCTTTCCAAGTTAGGAAAGTTTTCAGCTATTATTTCTTCAAATAAGTTCTCTGCCGCTTTCTCTCTGTCTCTTCTCCTTCTAGGATGTCTACAATGCAAATGGGAGTACACTTGATGTTGTCTCAGAAGTCTCAATCTTCATTTCTTTTCATTCTTTTTTCTCTTTCTGTTCAGCTTGGATGATTTCTATTATTTTGTCTTCCAGAGCACTGATCGTTCCTCTGCATCATCTAATCTACTGTAGATTCCTTCTAGTACATTTTTTATTTCACTTATCATATTCTTTAGCTGTTTTGTCCTTTATATTTTCTAACTCTTTGCTGAAATTCTCACTGTGTTCACCCATTCTTCTCCCCAGTTCATTGAGCATCTTTATGACCGTTGCCTTGAACTCCTTATTGGGTAGATTGCTATCTCCTCTTTGTTTACTTCTTTTTATGAGGTTCCGTCTTGTTCTTTTGTTTGGAACATATTTCTCTGTCTCTTCATTTTGCCTAATTCTCTGTGTTTATTTCTATGTATAGGTAGGTTGGTTATGTTCCCCAAGCTTGAAGAAGTGGCTTTTCGTAGGACATGTCCTATGGGGCCCAGCAGCATACTCCACTCTGGTCATCAGAGCTATGTGCATAGGGGACCCCTCTGTGGGTTATATAGTCCCTTTTGTTGTGGGGGGGGCAACTACTGTATGTATACTGGTGGGTGGGGCTGGTGCCTAGCCCTGTTGGTTGCCAGGCCCTGCCTCGTGCAGTGGCTGCCAGCCCATTAGTGGGCAGGGCTGGGTCCCAGCACCACTGGCTGTGCAGCTCACGGGGTCTGAGGCAGATGCCAACTTGCTGGTGGATGGGGCCAGGTCCCAGTAAGTTGGGTGCATGCCTGGAAGGTGGCAGATGGGGCCAGGGTTGGTGCCAGCCCACTAGTGGGCAAGGCAGTGTCCCAGGGCTGCTGGCTGTGCAGCCTTTGCATGGGGTAGGGGTCTTAGCTTCCACCAGCTGTTGGGTGAGTAAGCCCCAGATGCCAATAGGCTAGAGGGAAGACTCCAAAATGGAGTTTGTCAGCACCAGTGTCCTTGTGGTAGAATGAGCTCCCAAAAATGGTTCCTGCCAGAGTCTATATCCCCTAAGGGAGTCTCAGTTGCCTCCTGCCTCTCCAGGAGGTTCTCCAAGATCAGCAAGTCAGTTTGACGCAGGCTCCTTTCAAATTCCTGCCTCTACCCTGGGTCTCAGAGCATGCGAGATTTTGTGTGCACCCTTTAAGATCAGAGTCTCTGTTTCCTATAGCCACCTGGCTCTCCCGTATGCAAAGCCAGGTGTTCTAGGGGCTCATCCTTCCAGAGCAGAACCCCCAGGCTGGGCAACCCCATGTGGGACTCAGGCCCCTCACTCCTTGAGGAAAACCTCTGCAATTGTGATTACCCTCCCATTTGTGGGTCACCCACCCCAGGGGTGTGGGTCTTGACTATAGTGCGTCTCTCTCCCTCCTACGTATCTCATTGTGGTTCCTTCTTTATATCTTTAGTTGTGGAAAATCTTTCCTGCTAGTCTTCAGGTCGTTCTCGTGGATAGTTGCTCTGTAAGTAGTTGTAATCTGGTGTTCCCAGTGAAGGAGGTGAGCTCAGGGTCTTCCTACTCTGCCATCCTGGCCACCCACCCTTGCACAGCCTTTCTTGTCTCTCTGTTTCCTACTAGATGTAAACTTCTGAATGTGTTTTCATTCAGCCTTGTTATAAGAAGATCCACTGTGTATCAAACCAAAGAAACCAAATCTATACAGTGGCATGACATTACCATTCAACATTCCATCAGGAAACATCATCTTAAAAGTTGATTATCACTCAAGAAGAATAAACACTAAAATTTTTTTTAAATAATGCATAGTCCAGACTGAACTTGGAATCCTGAAAACCAATGGAATGTTTCCTAAATATGTTTTTAATTTTGGTTACCAGAATACAATAGCATCTTACTAATGAGGCACATTTTTTCTGTAATCTATATGTGGAACCTCGGTTTTGTGAAATACTTTGACTCATCAGCTCTTTTTCTCCTTAGTATTTTTTGTAAAAGAAACACTGCACATATACACATACATAACGAGTAGCCAAAAATTGGTTCTGGCCCAGCCAGATATCAGTATGTTTGAAATTAACAGAGTTGTCCTAAGGAAGCGAATATATGGAACACACTGAATTGCCCATAGCCTAACAATTAAATTAATACAATTTCTCCTATGGCTACAAAGGTTTGAGCCAATCTGCAGATCCAGAAATTCAGCACTGTTAACAAGTATGCTCACCAAAGACAGCTTTGGTGGCAAATAAAACCTGGAAAAATAAACCACAAGACAGTTTGGAACTTGAACCTGAGATATAGCTTCTCAGCACCAGAGTGGTAATCCAGGCTTATCTTTAGAAATACACTTCCTACAAGATGTACAACAATCCTGGCAAATGAGAACCTACAGCTACCAGATGGCACAGATCATCAGTAGTAAATGTATTAAAATCTGGTCATGAAAGAACACTTACTTTTCACACCACTTTGAACTTAGTGGAAGTTAGAATGATTTGGTTACTGTCCCATTTGTTTTCTGTTTTAAATCTCTTTAGATTAACTATCCTCTTAATGAAGAACAGGGCCTAACTCAAGCATAATAAATACAGTTTAAAGTTGGCTAGGAAAATTCCTTTTCCCCCAAAGTGATCTTCCTTCTGCCAATTTGCTGATCCCTCAAATTCCACTACTAGTCACTGGTCTGTGTTAAATGAAGCCTTCTCCCTCAGGAGCCCCTAAAATGGCAATTCCTGTAAGAAAGGTATCACACTGTGCCCTAACAAATTTTGGGTTGATTTGTGAAAGAGCTTTTTTTCTTTCCAGAAGAGATTCGCAGATTGCGAGCCAAAGTTTTGTTGGAACAGAGTCATGTTCATTCCTTACCTCTTGCTTATGGCTGCTTCATGCTGCAATAGCCAAGTCGAATAGTTGAGACAGAGAAAGTATGGCCCACAAAGCCTAAAATATTTACCATCTGGCCCTTTACAGAAGAAGTTTACCAATTCCTGACATAGAGCAATGGGCCCCTTGGGAACCTAGAAGTCAGGAGAAAAAGAAAGAGGAGCTGGGGAATTTGAAATAATAATGCTTTCCATTTGGGAACACTGCATTTAAGGGAGGATCTTAGCATAACTAATTCTCACAATATAATCTGCAGAGATAAATATCACAGGCTCTGGCACATGTAGGTGCTGAAGAAATATCTGTTGGTTAAATACATTCACTCATTTATTCATTCAATCAATAAATACATATCAGGGTATATGCCCAGTAGTGGGATTACTGGGTCGTATGGTAGCTCTATTTTTAGTTATGTAAGGTAACTCCATACTTTTCTCCACAGTAGCTGTGTCCTTTGACATTCCCACCAACAGTGCAAGAGGGTTCCCTTTTCTCCACACCCTCTCCAGCATTTATTGTTTGTAGATTTTTTGATGATGGCCATTCCGACCAGTGTGAGGTGATACCTCATTGTAGTTTTGATCTGCATTTCTCTTTTAATTAGTGATGTTGAGCATCTTTTCATGTGCCTCTTGGCCATCTGTATGTCTTCCTTAGAGAAATGTCTGTTTAGGTCTTCCGCCCATTTTTTGATTGTGTTTTTTTTTGTTGTTTGATATTGAGTTTCATGAGCTGTTTGTATATTTTGGAGATTAATCTCGTCAGTTGCTTCGTTTGCAAATATTTTCTCCCATTTCGAGGTTGTCTTTCATCTCGCTTATGGTTTTCTTTGCTGTGCAAAAGCTTTTAAGTTTCATTAGGTCCCATTTGTTTATTTCTGTGTCTATTTTCATTATTCTAGGAGGTGAGTCAAAAAAGATCTTGCTGTGATTTATGTCAAAGAGTGTTCTTCCTATGTTTTCCTCTAAGAGTTTTATAGTGTCCAGTCTTACATTTACGTCTTTAACCCATTTTGAGTTTATTTTTGTGTATGGTGTTAGGGAGTGTTCTAACAGTGGTACATATGTATAAAGGAATATTACTCAGCCATAAAAAGGAATGAAATTGGGTCATTTGTAGAGACGTGGATGGAACTAGAGTCTGTCATACAGAGTAAGTCAGAAAGAGAAAAACAAATATATTAACGCATATATGTGGAATCTAGAAAAATGGTACAGATGAACCTATTTGCAGGGCAGGAATAGAGACGCAGACATAGAAAATAGATGTGTGGACACAGGGCAGGAGAGGGGTAGGATGAATTGGGATATTGGGATTGACATATATACACTACCATGTGTAAAACAGATAGCAGTGGGAACCTGCTATATAGCACAGGGAGCTCAGCTCGGTGCTCAGTGGTGACCTAGATGGGTGGGATGGTGGAGGGGAGGGAGGTCCAAGAGGGAGGGGATATATGTATGCATATAGCTGATTCACTTCTTTGTACAGCAGAAACCAACACCACATTGTAAAGCAACCCCCCAATAAAATAAATAAATAAATAGATAAGTAAGTAATTATCAAGGGCTTACCAAGTGCAAGGCACTATTACTGGAGATGTGGAAAGAGCGCTAAGCCAGAAAAAAGTAACAAAACTATACTCTTAGAGCTTTCATTCTAGTGCAGGAAAACCAAAAGTAACCATACAATTATACAAATGATTTAATAATAACATGTTAGAGTAGAGGAACAGTGAAGGGGTGCAATTTTTCAAAGCAGGCCTCCCTGATTCCAAGACATTTAACCAGAGACCTGAAAGAAGCGAGGAGAATCTGCAGGCTGGCTCTCAGGGAATTGTGAAGGCCTTGAGGTGTAATAAGCTTGGCTGGTCCCTAGAAGCCACTGTGGCTGGAGCACAGAGAGGTAAGGTCATGGCCACTCAGAGGTCAGAGAGGGAAGTTCATGGCCGGTCAGAGGTCAGCTGGGGCAGCTACACTTTGGGCCCTGAAGGCCATATTAGGAACTCTGGATTTTACTGTGAATAGTTTTAAGGGAAGGAGACACAATCTAACTTGTGTTTAGAACTGTCACTCTGCCTGGTGTATGGAGCACAGGCTGTAGGGGGACCGAATATATTCACAGACTGAACCAATAGCTATGAAAACAAACTGACAAAAAAACTTCTTCCACGCACTAGACTCTTTCTCTGTTGGGAAAAACCTTAATGAACTTTTCTGATTTTTAAGGTAAGCCTCATACCCTCACCTCAGGCAGATCCCAGAAGGGAGAGGTTTAAACAGAGAACAGTGAAATTGGCCTTTATAATAAATTGACAGATTTTTAGGATTCCCCTGTAAGAAGGCGTAGACACAGATTTGGGCTACTCTGATATGGGATAAAGGAAGAAGGTGCTGGAAGAAACAGTGGCCTGAGCCACTGAGAACTTGAACATAATGATGTCTAATATTCCATTTTAAGCTGTTTGCTTCTCTGTGTTGGGATGTAATGACCCCACACACCCTCTCCACTGCCCCCCAAGCATTCACGAGTGTTTGGTGTCAGTGTAGTTTTGAGAAATTTTTTCTTAAAGAGGGATGAGAGGGAAGCAGGCTTCACCGTAACCCGCATCAGGAGAAACCTACGCTCTCCCGTTCCCTCCACCAAAAAAATAAAATTACTCAAATAAAAATACTGGCGATGACATGCTTACATTATATATGTTACGAAATCAAGATATTTTATGCAGACGTGTTTTAAGGGTCATTCCAGAGCACCAGAGGATTTATGGTCCGTCATCTAAGCAACTGAAACTTGGGTTTCATATGCAAATTCAAATTATGGAAATTGACGCACTAATAAGATAGGTGAACTTGCCAAAGTCATACAGCTGGTTACCTGGTAAAGCTGGAGCCCTAGGCCAGTTCTAATTCCGGGTCAAGTCCACCCCACCACAGCTGCTTGACCAGTACAACTTCTCCTAAGCCCAGCTATGCTGATGCTATAGGGAGCCAGCTGTTCCCAACGACTCAGGCTACTTCCTGAGAGAAATTACTCACATAGGAAAGCAGGATAGCAGTCACTGCAAACAACTCTAAGACACTAATTTAAAGAGCCAGTATGCCTACCTGATGGGCATTCTCTAAGGTAAATAAATCCTCTGGGTCTAAATCTACCTTTAGCAGAAGCATGAACCCTTCCAATTCACTGATCCAGAAGTAGAAAATGAAAAGTTCAACCAGTCAAAATCAAGGGCGGGGGCTAAGGGGACCCATCTAAGGTCAGAGCTGCACAGGTCTATCCTGCTTGCCCTCAACCAAAGAAAAGATATAGCTAGACACATACTCACCACCCCTGGAGCAGGAGGCCTGAGGAATAATAACGTGCTCCCAAAAGAGAAGTCCCAAAATTAGACACATTCACTAGGAAAGGTCTTTATCATTTGCAGTGTATAAGAATTAATAAAATTCAGTACATTTTTAACTTTTTATAATCATCCATTACTAACATTTCAGATAAAAGAGTGAAACTGACCAAGTTTAAACCAACTTAATTTTAGAACCTGTATAAGTTAGCCTCTCTGATTCCATTACCAATAAAGAGATCACAATGCCTATTTTATCTGATGGTTTTCAGAATAAACATAATGTATATATGGTATATAACACTGTGTCTAGCAAAATGGCCCTCAATAAGTGGCACCCATTATTAATAATTAATGATAATAATAATTACTTAAAGTAAGCAGAGCTGAGCCAATAGTGAGGCAGTGGTGAGGGCTCCCTCCTCCCGCATGATTTGTGGAGTACCCTAGAGTGCCTGCTAGAAACAGTCAAGTTTCAGCCTAATGGTGCCATACATTTCCATGAGCAAATTCTCTTTCCGAGAAGCACAACGTGGTCAAGACATCAGTAGGGCTCCAAATTCCTGCAAGCTGTGTAAATACCTCTCGGCACTATAATCTGCCTCTGCCCGCACACCAAAACGCTGTGTAAATATCATAACCTCAGCCACAGCCAGGAAAACCTTAATAAATACCAGATTTGGGAAAGAGAAGCCATAATGTACGTACTCTCTATCAGCCCAAACTTCTACCACCTTTATTTAAACAGCTTTACCAAGGTCAAAACTGAATACAAGAAGTAATCCTAGAAGTGTTTAGGTCAGGATGGCGAGGCAAGAGAAGGCCCTGGGCAATTAAGCCTGAGCTGCTCTCCTGGGAAATGTTTGGGGCAGGCTGGCACAAAAGAACACATGGATCTCAGATAGGGAGGGCTTGGGGTCTAATCTTAACCTCCACCACCCACCAGCCACATAAACATGTACAAGTCAAATACTTCTCCAAGCCTCAGTGTCCCTATCTGTAAATGGGGGATAACAACTGAATTACCTGTTTTATTGGAATACTAAAAAGATGTGTACATGAAGGTGCTTTATAAATGATGAAGTGCTGTGTGCAAGCTATTTCTATTGTTTATCACATCTGCTCCACATTCAGCAAAGCAAACAAGCTTTTAGTTTATGAGTGTCCAGTAAACTAACAATTTAGCTATTGGGGGTATTTTCTGGTTGTTTTTTTGATTAGCTATGTCCAAAATGGCCTTGATCTTGCTTTATAAATGTTCCTAAGATGGAGGGTAAGTTAGGTGTTGGGATTCTCATTGGCCACCAAGTGACCCTGCATTAAGTGAGTTCATTTTCACTGCACTCATGATTTCATTAGACACAAGCTTTGATGTGGGCAGGATGAACTGGTCTCCCTACACAAAATCTTAAAGCCAGTGATTGGTCTTTAGCAACCTCTCCTGTCCTCATTAGCTCTCCTTCTTTCAATAATATCATATACTTCCCCAGGGCTCAGGGTCTTCCTACTGATCCCTAGTCACCCAGAGACCCCACCAGCAGGCCATCCTAGCTTGGCACCCTGAGGAAGGGCCCCTAGTTTGGGCCTCTCTAATCCTCCATCCTCCTTTCTCCCATCAAATTATTTCTGTTCCGGGGCTTCCCTGGTGGCGCAGTGGTTGAGAGTCCGCCTGCCGATGCAGGGGACACGGGTTCGTGCCCCGGTCCACGAGGATCCCGCATGCCACGGAGCGGCTGGGCCCGTGAGCCATGGCCGCTGAGCCTGCGCGTCCGGAGCCTGTGCTCCTCAACGGGAGAGGCCACAACATTGAGAGGCCCGCGTACAGAAAAAAAAAAAAAATTATTTCTGTTCCAAGCTGTATCAGTTTTTATAAGAGCTGCCCTCCACTGACACAAAAGACAATGATGTCTCTCTCGGTTAAGGGATTTTCATTTAGGTCTTCGTAGATAATGCTTAAATCCCAAAGGACGGACTGTTTGTGATGGGAAACTTGAAAAGCCAGCACAAGAGGTATTTGAGGCATTCACACACACCCTCACTTGTTCATTCATCAAGCATATATTCAGCACTGGAAAGGGGATCCCAGATTCAATTCCAGCATGTGTGTGGAGGCTTCCCCAAAACAACAAGCAATTCTTGGACCCTGCCAGGGTGTCTGAGGGTTCACCTCAATTCTGACACTATCTATCTGAAGATAGAATCACATTCCACAGGTAAAGGGCTCAGTCCCACAAGACCAACCTCCACTTCGGATACCAGTTGCAAGTCCAGATTGTTACCTGTGCTTCTTACCAACTGGCTGCAAACTGGAGGTTCCAACAACCCCTTGCAACTCAGGATGCCAATCACAAGTCCGTGCTGTTACCCGTACTTCTGATGACCAACTGGCTGTAAATCAGGTTCCCACAACCCCCTGCTCAGGTTCAATTAATTTGCTAGAACAGTTCACAGAACTCGGGAAAATCTGTTTGCTCACCAGATTACTGAGTTATTATAAAAGGATATTAAAAGTTATGAATCAACAGCCAAATGAAGATATATATCGAGCGAGGTCCCAAACAAAGGAGCTTCTGTCCTCATGGAGTGTGGAGCCTGGCATGGTGGCACTCTAATAGAGAAAAACAAGTTAATCACTAAAGAGATGTTGCCTACAAGCTTAAATTAACATAATGGCCCATCTCTGGGAACCCTGCCACCCATGTATTGAGCATTAGGCTAAAATACCTTTGTTTAGCTCACAGGAAACCTCCTGACCAGGTCCACCTGTGAATGGCTGCAGGAAGGAAGAAACTAACTCCCCTCCAGAGTCTGATCGGAACCAGGGCTTTATCCCCTCCCCTTTTAGTATAAAAGAAGCCTGAATTCTAATTCAGAAAAGATGGTTCTCTGGGACACTAGTCCGCCATCTTCTCGGTCTGCTGGCTCTCTGAATGAAGTCATCACTCCTGCCCCAACACCTCATCTCTTGATTTATTGGCCTGTCATATGGCAAGCAGTGCAAGCTTGGAACAGCACAAAAACATTCTGCTTCTCCAATGTGGAAAGGGGGAAAAAAGGACAAAAATCTGTTCTTTGGGATTTTTATGGACGCTTCATTACATAGTCACGATTAACTAAATCACTGGCCAGTGGGCTAATCTCCAGCCCCCCATCCCTCCCCAAAATCAGGGGGTGATACTGAAAGTTCCAACCCTTTAATCACATGGTTGGTTCTCCTAGCAACCAGCTCCTACCCTTGGGTAGAATCCAAAAGTCACCTTCCCCGAATCATTCTCAAGAATTGAGGACAAGAGACCAAATATTATCCCATTGCTCTTATTGATCAGGAAATTCCAAGGGTTTGGGGACCTGTGAGCCAGGAACTCTGAATGAAGACTAAATACATATGAAAAATATACATTTAGTCATTTATGGGCAAAATCACAATATTGCAAACACCCACAGTGGATTAGGAATAATCAGGGAAGGAGGGGGTTACAAATATCATGAAAATGATGGCACCGTAGTCTGAGATACCCCCAACACATCTGAGTGAAGCCCAAGAGTCAAAGTGACAATGGCCCGAGGCCCATTACGCAGTGTGTGATGAAGGCCTGGGGCACATGGGCCAGGGAAAAGGCTATTTTCAGCTAAGCCCAGCACCTCTAACTAGTTTAATCCCCAAATCCATTGCATCATTTTTACCCAATGACAGAGTCCTAGCTGCAAGTAAGCATTTCAAGTTGAAATTTAAAATTAATTGGAAAATTCAGAAGATATAATTTTTGCCCTTAAAGATCTCCCAGCCATATGGGAAAGACAAACACCAAAGTAGTTCATTATAACACAAGGAGATATGAGCCTATTATTGGTCTAATCAAATACCCCTAATAGCAGATAAATGCCAGGAACTAAAAGAATTTTATCCCCTACTGACAGGATGCATGTACCATGTAACACTAATAGTCCATATAATCACAAGCAAAATTCTAAGGATACTCTCAAGTTGAAAACTATCAACCAAACCTTTCATCCTGAGAACGAATGGGACATTTAAAATGACAAGACAACTGGATTTTCTTACTGCACTGAATGGCTCATTATTAGTTCAGTTTAGGAAATCAACTTATTTCCAAGGAGCCTATTTTATAATTCCTTAAACTGTCATCTTTTTAGGGGAGACAATTAGAAGAACAAGGTATTTATCCCCTTTGTCTTATTTAGACTGTTTTCTGCTGAGTGTTAAGATTCACTAAGGTGCAGTAACCACCTAACAGCAAGGCTGTAGATGCATCACTGGAATTAAGTAATGAAATGAGATGAAATAGGGGTCTCCGTAATGGCCAGCCCAGTCAGCAACCATCAGGACTTTTGTCTTTCAGTTAATCCAAGAGAGCAGGCAAACTGACAGGTACCACAAGGCAGCAGGTTACCCAAGTGTTAGACTTCCTCTCTTGAAGATACTATCAATGAATACAAAAGTGTTTTATGAAGAAACTGAAGGTTAGGGGGCTCCAGAATACTGGCCCCATTTAAGTTCCGGGTTAGGACAACACTTGGCTGGCAAAGGGTTTAGACCTGTACCACCTTGCTCCCTCAAGCCATTCACCTCGTTCTCCTTGACAATTTCAACTCAAAAATGTCTAAGGGATGCCCATTCAATAACAATAAATGGTTCAGCAAGATTTCAGAAAACTGTTTTTCTCTCATCTCCTTCCTCCAAACCTGATCTCTGGTAACAGAAGAAATACTCATTTTAACTTGCTTGTTTTAGAATCTGGATTACATTTCCAACTTAAATGGAAACCAATCATCTAAAAAAGGGATTGGGAGACTTCCCTGGTGGTCCAGTGGTAAAGAATCCAACTTCCAATGCAGGGGATGCGGATTCGATCCCTGGTCAGGGAACTAAGATCCCACATGCTGCGCGGCAACTAAGCCCACACACCACAACTACTGAGCGCATGCGCTCTGGAGCCTGCACGCTGCAACGAAAGATCCAGCATGCAGCAACGAAGACCCCACGTGCCACAACTGAGGCCCGATGCAGTCAAAAAAATTTTTGTTTAATTTAATAAATAAAAAACGGGATTGGTTCAGATCTTATCAATACAGAAAAAGCAAAACTATGTTTGAGAAAGAATGTTTTTAATCAAATAGCAAATAATAGTAAATAGCTTTAAAGTATCTTTAGAACGTATAAGTAAAGAATGCACAAATAAAGCAGAAAAAATAGGTGGCAGGGATTCTGGGTAATATCCTCTCCTTACAAAATATCTCCTTACAAAATACCTCCTTACAAAATATTGTGATTCAAAACACACAATGAAGAGAGTAGAAGAGGACAGGACATTTAATCACCTGCTTCTTTGTTCCAAATGAATTATTATTACACTGATTATTGAGCCTCTGGGGATGCTCTTTTTAAAAATTACCTGAGCTTGCACATTTATAAAATAATAAAACCTGCCTTGAGGCACATCATAAGGATTAAAGGAGGTAATACCTGAGAAGGACTTAACACAATAGTCAATAACTGCTCTTATTCATTTGCTCACTCAGTCAATGTTTAGTAAAAGCCTACTATGTGGTACATGCTCTACAGTGGGAATACAAAAATGACCAAGACATTCACAGCCCCTGCCCTTATAGAACTTAGGGTCTAGACAGGTTGCCGAGACTTCAGTGGGGGGAAAAAAAAAAAACTCAACTCATGGAAACCTCTTCCTCTGTAGCTGGAGGGCTGCTGTGGTAGTCACCAGTGCCAGTGCTGCTCAAGAAATATTTCCAGTTTTCCTCTTTTCAAATACATGGTGGGATTATACTCTACTTCCCTTGAAATTAGCTATGCCTATATGACTTGCTTTGGCCAACAAAACATGAATAGAAGGGACAGGTGTTGCTCCAGGGCTAAAAGTCTAAGTTATGCCTCCTGTCCCCACATTCTCTTCTCTCTGACGAGGTGATCATGGCACATTTGTTGATGGAGCCTCCATCAGCCTGGGTTCTTGAGTGGCAATGATAAGCAGAGCTCCACCTGCTAATCTGTGCTGGAAATGTAGCATGAAGGATAGTTTCTGGCCTTACATTTAGGTCTTTAATCCATTTTGAGCTTATTTTTGTGTATGGTGTTAGGGAGTGATCTAATCTCATGCTTTTACATGTACCTGTCCAGTTTTCCCAGCACCATTTATTGAAGAGGCTGTCCTTTCTCCACTGTACATTCCTGCCACCTTTATCAAAGATAAGGTGTCCATATGTGTGTGGGTTTATCTCTGGGCTTTCTATCCTGTTCCATTGATCTATATTTCTGTTTCTGTGCCAGTACCATACTGTCCTGATTACTGTAGCTTTGTAGTATAGTTTAAAGTCAGGGAGCATGCTTCCTCCAGCTCTGATTTTCTTTCTCAAGATTGCTTTGGCTATTCAGGGTCTTTTGTGTTTCCATACAAATTGTGATTTTTTTTCTTCTAGTTTTGTGAAAAATGCCATTGGTACTTTGATAGGGATTGCATTGAACCTGTAGATTGTTTTGAGTAGTATAGTCATTTTCACAATGTTGATTCCTTAAGTCCAAGAACATGGTATATTGCTCCATCTGTTTGTATCACCTTTAATTTCTTTCATCAGTGTCTTATAATTTTCTGCATACAGGTCTTTTGTCTCCTTAGGTAGGTTTATTCCTAGGTATTTTATTCTTTTTGTTGCAATGGTAAATGGGAGTGTTTCCTTAATTTCTCTTTCAGATTTTTCATCATTAGTGTATAGGCATGCAAGAGATTTCTGTGCATTAATTTTGTATCCTGCTGCTGTACCAAATTCACTGATTAGCTCTAGTAGTTTTCTGATAGCGTTTTTAGGATTCTCTATGAATACTATCATGTCATCTGCAAACAGCTTTAAAACTTCCAAAACTATGTTGGATAATAGTGGTGAGAGTGGGCAACCTTGTCTTGTTCCTAATCTTAAAGGAAATGGTTTCAGTTTTTCACCATTGAGAACGATGTTGGCTGTGGGTTTGTCATATATGGCCTTTATTATGTTGAGGTAGGTTTCCTCTATGCCTACTTTCTGGAGAGTTTTTATCATAAATTGGTGTTGAATTTTGTCAAAAGCTTTTTCTGCATCTATTGAGATAATCATATGGTTTTTCTCCTTCAATTTGTTAATATGGTGTATCACATTGATTGATTTGATTATATGGAAGAATTCTTGCATACCTGGGATAAATCCCACTTGATCATGGTGTATGATCCTTTTAATGTGCTGTTGGATTCTGTTTGCTAGTATTTTGTTGAGGATTTTTGCATCTATGTTCATCAGAGTTACCGGCCTGTAGTTTTCTTTTTTTGTGACATCTTTGTCTGGTTTTGGTATCAGGGTGATGGTGGCCTCGTAGAATGAGTTTGGGAGTGTTCCTCTCTCTGTTATATTTTGGAAGAGTTTGAGAAGGATAGGTGTTAGCTCTTCTCTAAATGTTTAGTAGAAATAGCCTATGAAACCATCTGGTCCTGGGCTTTTGTTTGTTGGAAGATTTTTAATCACAGTTTCAATTTCAGTGCTTGTGAGTTGTCTGTTTATATTTTCTATTTCTTCCTGGTTCAGTCTTGGAAGGTTGTGCTCTTCTAAGAATTTGTCCATTTCTTCCAGGTTGTCCATTTTATTGGCATAGAGTTGCTTGTAGTAATCTCTCATCATCCTTTGTATTTCTGCAGTGTCAGTTGTTACCTCTTTTCATTTCTAATTCTGTTGATTTGAGTCTTCTCCCTTTATTTTTTTTTTTAAGTTTTTATTTATTTATTTATTTTTGGCTTTGTTGGGTCTTCATTTCTGTGCAAGGGCTTTCTCTAGTTGCGGGAAGCAGGGGCCATTCTTCATCACTGTACGTGGGCCTCTCACTATCACGGCCTCTCTTGTTGTGGAGCACAGGCTCCAGACATGCAGGCTCAGTAGTCGTGGCACACGGGCTTAGTTGCTCCGCAGCATGTGGGATCTTCCCAGACCAGGGCTCAAACCCGTGTCCCCGGCATTGGCAGGCAGATTCTCAACCACTGCGCCACCAGGGAAGCCCCTCCCTTTTTTTCTTGATGAGTCTGGCTAATCGTTTAACAATTTTGTCTTCTCAAAGAACCAGCTTTCAGTTTCATGGATCTTTGCTATTGTGTCCTTCATTTCTTTTTCATTTACTTCTGATCTGATCTTTATTATTTCTTTCCTTCTACTAACTTTGGGGGGTTTTTGTTTTTCTTTCTCTAATTGCTTTAGGTGTAAGGTTATGTTGTTTATTTGAGATGTTTCTTGTTTCTTGAGGTAGGATTGTATTGCTATGTACTTCCCTCTTAGAACTGCTTTTGCTGCATCCCATTGGTTTTGGTCGTCATGTTTTCATTGTCATTTGTTTATAAGTTTTTTTTATTTCCTCTTTGATTTCTTCAGTGATCTCTTGGTTGTTTAGTAGCATATTGTTTAGCCTCCATGTGTTTGTATTTTTTGCAGTTTTTTCCTGCAGTTGATATCTAGTCTCATAGCACTGTGGTCAGAAAAGATACTTGATATGATTTCAATCTTCTTAAATTTACCAAGGCTTGATTTGTGACCGAAAATATGACCTATCCTGGCAAATGTTCCATGAGCACTTGAGCAGAAAGTGTATTCTGTTGTTTTTGGATGGAATGTTCTACAAATATCAATTAAGTCCCCCTTGTTTAATGTGTCATTTAAAGCTTGTGTTTTCTTATTTATTTTCATTTTGCATGATCTGTCCATTGGTGAAAGTGGGGTGTTAAAGTCCCCTACTATGATTGTGTTAGTGTTGATTTCCCCTTTTAGGCCTTTAGCATTTGCCTTATGTATTGAGGTGCTCCTACGTTGGGTGCATAAATACTTACAATTATTATATATTCTTCTTGGATTGATCCCTTGATCATTATGTAGTGTCCTTCTTTGTCTGTTGTAATAGTCTTTACTTAAGTCTGTTTTGTCTGATATTAGAACAGCTATCTTTTTCCATCCCCTCACTTTCAGTCTGTAAGTGTACCTAGGTCTGAAGTGGGTCTCTTGTAGACAGCATATATACAGGTCTTGTTTTGGATCCATTCATCCAGTCTATGTCTTTTGATTGGAGCATTTAATCCATTTACATTTAAGGTAATTATCAATATGTATGTTCCTATCACCATTTTCTTAAATGTTTTGTGTTTCTTTCTATAGGTGTTTTCCTTCTCTTGTGTTTCCTGACTAGAGAATTTCCTTAAGAATTTGTTGTAAAGCTGGTTTGGTGGTGCTGAATTCTCTTAACTTCTGCTTGTCTGTAAAACTTTTAATTTCTTCATCGAATCTGAATGTGATCCTTGCTGGGTAGAGTAATCTTGGTTGTAGGTTTTTCCTTTTCATCACTTTAAATATGTCCTGCCGCTCCCTTCTGGCTTGCAGAGTTTCTGCTGAAAGGTCAGCTGTTAACCTTATGGGGATTCCCTTGTATATTATTTGTTGCTTTTCCCTTGCTGCTTTTAATATTCTTTCTTTGTATTTAATTTTTCATAGTTTGATTAATATGTGTTTTGGCTTGTTTCTCCTTGGGTTTATCCTGTATGGGACTCTCTGCACTTATTGGACTTGATTGACTATTTCTTTTCCCATGTTAGGGAAGTTTTGAACTATAATCTCTTGAAATATTTTCTCAAACCCTTTCATTTTCTCTTCTTCTTCTGGGACCCCTACAATTTGAATGCTGGTGACTTTAATGTTGTCCCAGAGGTCTCTGAGACTGTCCTCAATTCTTTTCATTCTTTTTCTTTATTCTGCTCTGTGGTAGTTTTTTCCACTATTTTATCTTCCAGCTCACTTATCTGTTCTTCTGCTTCAGTTATTCTGCTATTGATTACTTCTAGAGAATTTTTAATTTCGTTTATTTTGATGTTCAGCATTGTTTGCTTGCTCTTTAGTTCTTCTAGGTCCTTGTTAAATGTTTCTTGTATTTTCTCCATTCTATTTCCAAGATTTTGCATCATCTTTACTATCATTATTCTGAATTCTTTTTCATGTAGACTGCCTCTTTCCTCTTCATTTGTTTGGTCTGGTGGGTTTTTACCTTGCTCCTTCATCTGCTGCATATTTCTCTGTCTTCTCATTTTGCTTAACTTACTGTGTTTGGGGTCTCCTTTTTTCAGTCTGTAGGTTCATAGTTCTCATTGGTTTTGGTGTCTGCCCCCAGTAGTTGAGGTTGGTTCAGTGGCTTGTGTAGGTTTCCTGGTGGAGGGGACTGGTACCTGTGTTCTGGTGGGTGTGGTTGGATCTTCCCTTTCTGGTGGGCAGGGCCAAGTCCGGTGGTGTTTTGGAGTGTCTGTGAATTTAGTATGATTTTAGGCAGCCTCTCTGCTAATGGGTGGGGCTGTGTTCCTCTCTTGCTAGTTGTTGGCATGCGGCATCCAGCACTTGAGCTTGCTGGCCGTTGGGTGGAGCTGGGCCTTAGCATTGAGATGGAGATGTCTGGACAGCTCCCGCTGATTGATATTACGTGGAGCTGAGAGGTCTCTGGTTGTCTAATGTCCTGAACTCGGCTCTCCGACCTCAGAGGCTCAGGCCTGACATCAGGCCAGAGCACTAAGACCCTGTCAGCCACACAGCTCAGAAGAAAAGGGAGAAAAAAAAGAAAGAAAAAATAAACAAATAAAAATTAAATTGTTAAAATAAAAAATTTATTAAAATAAAAAAAGTGATAAAATCTTTTTAAAAAAGGAAGAAAACAACCAAACAAATAAACAATCCACCAATGATAACAAGCACTAAAACCTATATTAAGATAAACATAAAAATCAGAAACAAGTCAGTCACAGACAGCAAACCCCATGTCTACAGTTGCTCCCAAACTCCACTGCCTCTATCTTGGGATGACTCGTTGTCTATTCAAGTGTTCCACAGATGCAGGGTACATCTAGTTGATTGTGGGGATTTAATCCACTGCTCCTGAAGCTGCATGGAGAAATTTCCCTTTCTCTTCTTTGTTCTCACAGCTCCTGGGGTTCAGCTTTGGTTTAGCCCCACCCCTGCATGTATTTTGCTCTCAGGTGAAATTATTTTGATTTCTAGCACCATAGGTTATTATTGCCTGTTTTTGCACTTTGTATACATGGAATCCTATAACATGTATTATTTAGTGTATGGCTTCTTTCACTCAACATTATAAGTATGCAATTGATTCACATTGTTGTGGCATTGATTCACTCATATTCATTGTTGTATGCTATTCCACTGCATGAGTATACCATATTTTTTTCATTGATTGGAAGACTTTACTTTTTCAATTTTTTTACTGAGGTATAGTTGATTTATAATATTATATTATTTTCAGGTGATAACATAGTGGTTCAAAATTTTTACAGATTATACTCCATTTAAAGTTATAAAATATTGGCTGTATGCTCTGTGCTATACAATACATCCTTGTAGCTTATTTATTTTATACATAGTAGTTCATACCTCTTAATCCCCTATCTGTATCTTGCCCCTCCTGTCTTCCCTCTCCCCAGTGATAACCACTAGTTTGTTCTCTATATCTGTGAGTCTGTTTCTGTTTGTTATAGTCATTTTTTTTGATTTTTTAGATTCCACGTATGAGTGATAACATACAGTATTTGTGTTTCTCTCTATGGCTTATTTCACTTAGCATAATACCCTCCAGGTCCATCCATGTTGTTGCATGTAATGAAATTTCATTTTTTTTATGGCTGAGTAGCATTCCATTGTGTGTGTGTGTATATATATATATATATATATATATATATATATATATACCACATCTTCTTTATCCATTCATATGTTGATGCATACTTAGGCCTCTTCCATATCTTGGCTATTGTAAATAGTGCTGCTATGAACATTAGGGTGCATGTATCTTTTCAAATTAGTGTTTTCCTTTTCTTCAAATATATACCTAGGAGCAGAATTGCTGGATCATATGGTAGTCTATTTTTAGTTTTTTTGAGGAAACTTTATACTGTTTTCCATAGTGACTGCACCAATTTGCATTCCCGCTAACAGTGTACAAGTGTTTCCTTTTCTCCACAACCTCGTGGACATTTGTTATTTGTGGTCTTTGTGATGATAGTCATTCTGACAGGCACGAGGTGATATTTCATTGTGGCTTCAATTTGCATTTCTCTTATGATTAGCAATATTGAGCATCTTTTCATGTAACTGTTGGCCATCTGTATGTCTTCTTTGGAGAAATGTATATTTAGGTCTTCTGCTCATTTTTTTAATCCAGTTGATTCTTTTTTTGATAATGAGTTGTTTGAACTGTTTCTACATTTTGGATATTAACCCCTTGTTGGTCATATCATTTGCAAATATTTTCTCCCATTCAGTAGGTTGTCTTTTCATTTTGTCAATGGTTTCCTTTGCTGTGAAAAAGCTTTTAAGTTTAATTAGGTCCCATTTATTTATTTTTTCTTTTGTTTCCTTTGCCTTAGGAGACAGATCCAAAAAAATGCTGCTACGATTTATGTCAAAGAGTGTTCTAAGTTTTCTTCTCTGAGTTTTATGGTTTCAGGTCTTACATTTAATCTTTAATCCATTTTGAGTTTATTTTTGTATATGGTATGAAAAAGTAGTCCAGTTTGATACACAGTAGTGCATGTGGCTGTCCAGTTCTCCCAGCACAATTTATTGAAGAAGCTGTCTTTTCTCCATTGTATATTCTTGCCTCCTTTGTCATAGATTAATTGACCATAAGTGCAAGTGTTTGTTTCTGGGCTCTCTACTCTGTTTCATTGATCTATGTGTCTGTTTCTGTGCCAGTACCATACTGTTTTGATTACTGTAGTTTTGTAGTATAATCTGAAGTCTGGAGCATGATACCTCCAGCTTTGTTCTTTCTCAAGATTGCTTTGGCTCACCCTAATGACTTTATTTTAATTAATTATTTCTCTAAAAAAACCTATCCCCAAATACAGTCACATTCTGAGGTAATGGGGGTGAGTACTTCAACATATGAATTTTGGGGAGGACATAATTCAGCCCACAAAACTTATGCAAATAGGGACGCCATTAAAAGGATTTAACCAAGGAAATGACCTAATCCAATTTATATTTTAAGAGCAGTGTGGCTATAGTATACAGAAAAGATTGGAGAAGAGGAAATGTGGTAATAGGGAGACAAGTTAGTAGATTATTTCTGTAATGCAGACCCCAGAACAGACATTCTTAACCTGGAGCCTACATATAGGCTTGGAAGGGGGTGACCCACAATTTCCTCGATGCTGTATTTACAGAATCATATGAGCATGCATATGTACCCATAACGTGATTTAGTGCCAAAGCCCTGCTACAACCAAGAATCACAGTGCAATGCCAAAAATAAAGTTAAGAAACCCCATGTTTTACTCACATTACTCAAAGGGACTCAAACACACAATGTGTAAAAGCATTTACTAAAATATCTTCTATTCTCCTGCCCATTTAGTCCTTTCCTACAGTTATACCAAGATCTCTCTCTTCAAAACCTCCAGTGAAAAACACTCCTCCACCAACCCTCCATTGCCCAAAGCATTTTCTGTTCTCCACATTCCTTCTTTCCTTCCTCTTTAAGAACTTTATCAAGTACATCAACCTAGCTTCTCTTCTGCAAAAATAAATCTTTGAAGGGAGAGAAAGACAAAAATCATTTCACTTAGACTGAGGATTCTATTTGTGGGGAAGGGAGGTAGTGGGGAAAATCTCTGAACATTCCACATTAATCGTTTTTGTCTTATGTATTTTCTTACAGAGTCTTGGTGTTCATCAGATTCTCAAAGGATTTGTTAAATATGTTAAGAACTATCAAAAGAACAAGAGAGACAACTGAGGGGTGGGGTGGGGGGAATGTAGATTGTGGTTCTCCAGGAACTGAGCAAGGCCATCTGACCATACTCTCAGTCAGACTGGTCCATAAATAGGCCACCACTTTGGTTATCCACTCTGCCCATACTGCATCCTAAGACAACCAACTGTGCACTGATAAGACTTTAAACAAAGCTAATGGATTGATTGGGTATCACCTCAAAGGACAAGCTCATTGTAAACAAATGTATTCTGCTTTGAACGTGATCATTAGGAAACCCTGAGTAAACTGCTAATTTAGGTCATCCAAACCAGAAATAAGTGATCTTTTCATTTGAATCAATTGAAAAGTTAATGAAGATATGTAAACATTGATTCTAATCAGACCACAAACCTGCTGTGTACACACCAGAAAGAGACTTTGTGGTTAGACACAAAAGAAAGGAAACAGAGTATAAAAGATAGAAATAAAATGTGCCCTACCCTCACTTTCCTATCCCAGTTAATTTCTACCCAACCTTCAAGTCCCAGCTAAGGGCTTATCTCTTTGTGAACCTTCACTCCAGGCTCAGGTAAATGTCTCATCTCTTGTCCCACAGTATCCTGTGAGCTCTAACATTTCACTACCACATTGTTATTAAGATTACCTGTCTCCTCTACTCAGTTGTGAGCTTCTACAGATCAAGGATAAGATCTTATTCTTTGTTTTCTGGGCACCTAGCACAGGGCCTCGTACAAAGTAGGTAAATATTCATTGATAAGGCTGGCTTCAAGTTTTACGCTGTTTCTAAAAAAGAAGCAGACTCACAGATATAGAGAACAAACTAGTGGTTACCAGTGGGGAGAGGGAAGGGGGAGGGGCAATACAGGGGTTGGGGATTTTTTTAAAGTGTCATTATGGGATTATATGGAATCATGTATGTGAAACTTTTGAAAATTGTAAAGCACTGTGGAATTTTTTTAGAAAGTTAAAAAATAAAAATACACACACAAAATATTTATGCTATTTCTACCATACTACCCTGCTTCCTAGAATAATAAGATCTAAATTATTTGCTTATCATTTATCATTTGGGAAGTTTTGCAGAGGTGCTAGTTCTACACAGGGATTGGAGGTATCCTCAGTCCAAATTTCTGACTAAGGATTAAGTAGTTGAGGCCCATTTTCTTGGAAAGCAGTGGGGGTCAGGGGTAGGAAGCTGATGGGAGCTGGTAGAGGAATTAAGGAAGGGAATCTTCACCCATTCTTCAGTCATCCATGGAAGCATGTTCTCATGTTACTCAATCTTTCAAAGGAAACTTCCCAAACCACTTCTAACCATACACCATCCAAAGTTTCCCTCTGAATCATTCAAAAGCCATCTAGATGTGGGTTGAACAACACTCAGTTATTGCAATAGTGTTTTTCTTAAATGTCACGTGTGTTACAACATCTCAATGAGGCTATTTGTGGTTTGAGCCTTCTGAATCAGGATATAGAGAAGTTCCAACATCTGAGATTCATTTAATGGAAGCAAAAAAATTGAACCCTTCGATGAATCCACCTGCACCAAGATCACCTACCATGCTGTGCAAAACGCAGGTTCTTTCATCTGCCCCAGATCTAGTGAATAAGATTCTTTGAGGTTGGAGGTTAGAGATCTCCCTTCTTAATAAGCTCCTTAGGTAATCTCATCATCAAAACTCAGCTCAGAAATTGTATCTTCAGGGAAGTCTCTTTTGGACCCTCACTCAGCTTACAAGCTACCCCAACACCTCCTTTCATCATGCTTACCACATTATCTGTCTCCCCTGCTACACTGGGTTCCAAGGGGGCAGCAGCTTTGCCTTCTTGTTCACCGCTGATCCCCAGGGCTTTGAACAGTGTTGATGAACTGAATGAACGATTCTTATGTACTCTAAACTGGACAGCCAGATGCTAGGGTTGAAGCTCCTGTCCAGAGCATGCAAGGTGCTCTGAGGTCTGGCCCCTGTCTACCTCTCCAGCCTTCTCCTCCCCAACTCTCTGCATCACACTCAATACACCAGTAACATTTAGTTGCTTGTTGTTCCTTACACAGCCCTTTACTTCCCTATGCTTTTGCTCAATCTGTCCCTTCTTATTCTACACCCCTATCACTATGTGCAGTCTCCTCCATTCACACCCTCCTCCATATGCACCTCCCTGCCACTATCTAGATAATTCCATTCTTTCCTTTTAAGTTTCTACTGGGGCCTCTCCTCCTTGCAGGAAGCTTTCCCATTCGCCCTACTCCACAATAGCCTCTCTTCTCTGGGACCAGTGACAGCTAGGAATATTTCCATCTTTGCCCTTACCACATTGTTTAGTAATTACCTCTCTCTGTGTTGGTCTTCTGCAATAGAATATGAACTCCTTGAGGATGTGGACCATATCTCATTAATCTATCCATCCCTACTTTTTATTCCAGTCCTTGGCATAAAGTAGCTGTTCAACAAATTACTATTTAATGAATGAATGAACAGATGAGCAAACAGAGCCAAATCCTCAGGCACAATTGTTAACTGAAACAGGAACATGTACATCTGAACACACACAAACTGGTGGCTGGATTAATTGATCCCATTAGGGCACCAAGAGTTGAGGGCCTCTATGGATTAAGCCAGTCATCTTATCAGATTGGCAAGAAGGGTTAAGCCAGAAAGGACTAATATGTATGGACACTACAAACCAGACAGAGAAGAGGCTGAGAATTCTAAGGCTCATTAACCAAGTCACAGCAAAAAAACAAACTAATAAGCCTAGATGCAGGTCAGGGCAAGTGACTAGGCAATATAGTGGGCCAGAGAACATGGAGGGAAGTAAAGAAGGTGGGGTGAGTGAGGGTCCAAGAGAAAGTCCATAGGACAATGAGTCAGTCATGGTGATTTCTGGGTGAGTTAGCCCTCAGCTGCTCTGTCTGGTGAGCTTGTGATAGCGTCTTAAAGTGACAGTGCTCCCTGGATAGGATCTGAAATAATGTGTCACTAAATTCTAGGTTAAAGGAATGAAAATCATATTGTGGTTTTTACTAAAAGGCCAGGGTTTTGGCTTCCTATTGTTGCTTTAACAAATTACCACAAATTTAGTGGCTTAAATATCACAAATTTATTATCTCGCAGTTCTGGAAAAGTTTAAATGAGAGTCATACAGAGCTAAAATTCAAAGTACCAGCAGAGCTGTGCTCCTTCAGGAGGCTTTAGGGGATCATCTGTTCCTTGCTTTTCCAGCTTCCAGAGGCTACCCCCATTCTTTGGTTCATGCTCCTTTCTAGCAATGGTATCACTCTGACCTCTGCTTCCATCGTCACAGCTCTTTCTACAACTCTTTCATTCTGACCCTCCTGCCTTCCTCTTATAAGAACCTTGTGGTTACATTGGGCCCATCCCGATAATCCAAGATAATTTCCCTATCTAAAGATCTTAACTGATTAAGATCTTAACATTTGCAAAGTGCCTCTTGTCCATGTAAAGGAACATATTCACAGGTTCCTGGATCAGGACATGAACATCTTTGGGGGATCATTATTCTACCTACCACACTCATCCGGAGAAAAAAAATTATTTTAAAAACTGAATCAGGTTTTGATTTATAAAAAATAATAATAAGTATATAGCTCTAAATTTCCTATCAACGAAGGCAACTAATAAAATGACACAAAGATCTGAAAAACAGGGGATAAAGGAAAATTATAATTGTGTAATAATTTATAGTTTCAATTGGTTTTTCTCAATTAGAAATTCAAATATATAAAATAGCTAGTGGGAAGCAGCCGCATAGCACAGGAAGATCAGCTCGGTGTTTTGTGACCACCTAGAGGGGTGGGATAGGGAGGGAGGGAGGGAGGGAGACGCAAGAGGGAGGAGATATGGGAACATATGTATATGTATAACTGATTCATTTTGTTATAAAGCAGAAACTAACACACCATTGTAAAATAACTAACACACCATTGTAAAAATAAAGATGTTAAA
The DNA here is from genome assembly GCF_005190385.1 of Monodon monoceros. Taxonomy (NCBI): domain Eukaryota; kingdom Metazoa; phylum Chordata; class Mammalia; order Artiodactyla; family Monodontidae; genus Monodon; species Monodon monoceros. The sequence goes on from NW_021703774.1 coordinate 113,073,837, forward strand.
AAAAATTCAAATATAAATGTGACACTGTCACTCCTAAAAGAGGATAACAACTGGACACAACTACCTGCTTTTTCATTGGTTTTGCATCTCCCCTCTTCAGGTCCCCTCTTCTCTTCAAGCAAGGACATGCACCTCAAAACTGTAAGTGGTAACTGCTGCATGTATTGATGCCAGCAACACATGTAGCACAGGGATGCAACTGAAAGACATGAAAAGGAGAAAGGTCGAAAAGGATTCAACTCAAGACATGAAAAGGAAAGGAGTCATTTTTTTCCCTCCAAAATGGAAAAAAAAAACCAGCAAATGCTTTAAAAGGGACCTCTGGATTTTATTAAAATTATGAATACTCTAGGATTTTGCACCTATAAATTACTGGAGATAAAAAGAAAATATTTTAAATGCCATATATGATCATAATGTGAATGCACACTTTCTGACCAGCTCAAAGGCAACTTACAAACTCATTAGTAGATAGTGGCAGATGGTGCTAGTTGAGACCAGTGCTAAGTAAGCCAGGACTGCAAGGGTAGGGGATTGTCGCCGAAAGCAACATAATTTACCCTCCTTCCAGCCGCAGGAGAAGAAAAGTTATTATCAGCAAATAGCTGGTAACATTGGGAGACAGTATATTTCTTTAATTTGTCTAATTTTCCTCCTTAGGTGAAATAAAAGAGAAACAAAAGACAAGTTCAGAGCTCTTTTCAAAACCTTGATTGAGGGCTCACTATTATCTTTTTAAGACAGCTTAATTTATCCCTGCAAAACTATTCTCAGGTAATTTTGAAAGTGTTGAAGACTTCGTTTCTTTTAAAACAAGAAAGATGCCAGCGTGCTTATCAGCACTAGAGAAGAAGTCCATAGAAAGAGCCAAAAATATAACAGAAGAGGAAATAATACAAGACTGGAGGCAGAGAGACAATGAGGGAGCTGTCACACTAATCTAAGACAAAGATCTGAAACGGCAAAGGTAGTTTTGCAAGTTTCCTGTGGCTGCCACAACAAATTACCACAAACTGGATGACCAAAAGCAATAGAAATGTATTCTCTCACAGTCTCACATTTCTGGAAGCCAGAAGTGCAAAATCAAGGTCTCTGGAGGCTCTAGCGGAGAATCCTTCCTCGTCTCTTCCAGCTTCTGGTGGTTGTCAGATTTCTTGGTTTCTTTGGCTTGTGACCGCATCACTCCAAGCTCTGCCTCTGTCTTTGCCTTCATATTGCCTTCTCCTCAGTGTATCTGTGTCTTCTCTCCCGTCACAATTCTTCCTCTTCCTTTCTCTTATAACCTCATCATAAGATCCTTAATTTAATTACATCTGCAACAACTCTTTTTCCATATAATGTAACATTTAAAAGTTCCAGGTAGCTGGATATAAACATATCTTTTTGGAACCACCATTCCAAAAATGGTGGTAATAAATGTGAAGAAGGAGAAAAAATCTGAGAATTATTTGAGAGGTACCATCAGCAGAACTTGATGATCATTTGACTGTGGGGAATGAAGGGGAGGAAAGAGTCAAGAGTAACTTTCAACTAAATACCTAGGTAAGAACTAGGTACTCAACTGAAATAGAGAACTTGGATGGCAGAGCCCTTTTATAATGAAGAAGATGACTTCCCTTTAAACATGTTGATTTTGAGGTGTCCATGATACATCTAGATGTTCAGCAGATAGCAGGACCTATGCGTCTGAATCTCAAGAGAGAGAGCTGGGCTAGAGATAGAGATTTGGGAGCTTGTGAGCATACAAGTGGTAATTTAAAAACCTCAGAGAGGATAATATTGCTGAAGAAAGCAATAGGTAGCAAGAATTACAAAAGATTGGAAATAGACACCTGGCAGTTAAGGGGTAGACAGAGGAAGAGCTGCCCATAAAACAGATCAAAAATTAAATAATAAATGAATAAATAAATAAATATTTTTAAAAATTAATGGTGAACAGGTACAAATAATACCAGGAGAGTGTAATGTCCAGAAGCCAAGAGAATAATTTCTGGAAGTGGGGAAAAATAAGCAATGTCAAATGGAGTAGAAAGAACAAATGAGATGAGGAGTAAAGTGTTGAAGTAGATGATAGAGGGAGAAAGACACCACGTAGGTCTCCAAATGAAAAAGAGTCCCGACAATGGGAAAGCACGTGCAAAAGCCACGAACATTTCATGAATGCTCAAAGAACAGCGAGGTGGCCAGTGTGGAGGGGAAAGGGTGAACAAGGTTGTAAGTAAGACAGGGGGGTGAGAGGTGACAGGAGTCCTTTACCTTAACACAAGTAGGCCCTACTCCTTAACACAGGTAGAGCATTTCTGGCCATTTTAAGGACTGTGGATTTTATTCTAAGTGAAAATGAGAAGGTATCAGAGGGTTTTCTGCCGAGGAATGACGTGATCTGACTTCCGTTTTAACAAGATCACTTGGGCAACTGTGTGGGAACAAGAAACAAGGCTCAAAAGAAATGGTGGAGACAGACTGGAAGCAAAGATGTAAGTAGGGAAGTCAGTTAGGAGGTTACTGCAACATCTCAATAAGAGGTGAGGGCAGCTTGGACCACAATGGTAGCTATGAAGGTGAGAGGAAGGGATGTAATTGTTGATATACTTGAAAGTGGGCTCATAAAGATAGCTGCAGGATTAGGCAGAGCGAGGAAAAGATGGATCAAAGATGATTCCTAGGATCTTAGCTGAAGTTACTAGAAGCCTGGAGTAAGCACCCCTTCTATGTACAAATAGTGGGCTTGCTATGCAAATGGAACTTCAACGTAAGGGTCTAGTCCTTTATTCCAACTAGATTGCCATCCTAAACCTCTTCTATGTAATAATGTTGGTGCAGGCACTGTGTATGATGCTGAGAGGCATGTCAAACTCTATGTCACCGAAGTGCAAAGTGCAAAAGTGAGAGCAAGAAATAAGGCTCAAAATATATGATGAAGACAGATTGCAGAGAGCTAGAAAAGAAGTTAAACTACGTTGGAAAATCTCAGTTGATTGTTTTACAACACACTGCACTGCACACTACAGACATGAGAATGCACACATGTTCCTCTCATAATTCACCAGAAAACCCAGTGATTCACTCCTCAGCAAGAAATGTCCTGGGAATCTTTGATTAAACTGAACCCACTCAGGCCACATCACTGCTGAAAAATTCACACTTAGGAGGAAGGAAAATTAAGAGTGTTCCTCATGAGACTATGAGCCAACTGCACAAGCTCAATATCCTCCCTACATCAGGAATCACAAGTTATTAATATTGTGAAGTGATACCAGCAAACTGAAGAGGGTTGCTTCCCAAACTCTCTGGGTGTCACATGAGACACTTAATAGCTCAGTACTATGTGGGAATGATGGAGGGGTGTGCTCTACCTTCAGAGCCTCTCAGTCACTCAGGAAACTCCGAATTGGGGGAATAAGCTATTGCATATGCAAATTGTATTCACTCTGAAATTTGTTACTGTTGCTCCAACATCTGTTCAAAGGCAGACAGATTGTTTCCCATGGGCATATGACTTCCACTGAGTCCAAGAGAAACTGCACCAATCTGAGAAGAGTACAAAGGATCCATCAGAATTTGAAAGCAGAACTAACATTTTAGAGCATCCAAGCATTCTTTCCCCTGGAAACATGTTGTACCTGGAGGTTAGATTCCCAGATCAGCCCACAAACGTTTGTTTAATCCACAATGTTTCTAAAACACTCTATAAATAGCACTCTGGGACCTACCAACATAAGAACCTTGTTTCTGTTGAGTTAATAAGTATTTTTGGAACACTGGTTACGTGCCAGGCATTGTGCTTGTACTGGGGTTTCAGAGTTGCAGAACACAGAGAACATGGTCCTTGCCCTCGAGGAGCTCAAGGGAGTGGTCCAGACAAGGAGAATGTCAGATCCAAGAGACAGCGGTCAGTGCTATGACAGTAACATGGATAGGGTGGAGGAAGCATGGGTGCAGGTGATAGAGGTGGGGATACCTAGTACTGACATTTGAAGGAAGAAATGGTTTACAAAGCCGATGAAAGGGCTGTGCAAAAGCATGGCAGCAAAGCACACTCAAAGCTTAAACTTGGGTCATATAAACACATCTCCTCTAAAGTTGTTACCACTTCTTGCTCACATGACCTGTAGCCCACAAGACTGTGAGCTCCACATGGGGGCTCTGCTGAGCTAAGGCAAGATTTCTAGCAGAAGAGGGACCACTGAGGATGGTGAAGGGCCAGAGCAACTGCCAGAAGGCATGGAGTAGTCTGGGAAGTGCTAAGAGGAGAATGAGACATCTCCAGGAAATAGGAATGAGGCACTTGGGGGAGACAGTGTCACAGATCAACAATTATGGAGAACTTATCCTATTCCTCATGCTACATAAGTCCTGGGAATATAAGGATCCATAAACTGTGTTCCCAGTGAAAAAGATTTTGAGATCTAACGAGGGGACCAATTGTAGTAACGTGCTGTAAAATGGTGAACGTGATAGTATCTACTTCAGATGGTTATATGAGGATTACAGAAAGTAAGACACATACCTAGTATTTGGCACATAGTAAATGCTCAATAAATATTAACATTATCAAATGCAAGTATATACTATGTACAGTGTACAGGATGAAAGAAGAAATAGTTAATTCTAATGGGAGAAAGACAGAAAAAATTTGGAGACTCTAATAACGAGGGTGTTCATCACACAGACTGGGACACAGAGCCTACAAGACATTCAAAGAGAGCTAAGACACAGAGGCAAAATTGGCCTGCTGTGTGTTGGCCTCAAGCAGAAATTCAAGACCACTCTCTGCTCCCCACCCCCAACATCCATTTTCAAAGAAGAAATGCTAATACGAATCAGCTAAGTTCAGTAATGCTTATTAATTGAACATAATAACAGTAATTACAATTACTATTGTTATTATTACTAGTACTGTGTCCCAGATAGAGTGCTGAAATCTTGACAGACTTTCATGTCAGTTAATCCTCACAGTTAGGACATAGGTGTGAAAATGAGTCCCATTTTACACGTGAGAGGGGTTCATTTTATAAGAGCCATACTTTTAACCTCTTCTCTGCTATGGTACCACCTACCATATATAAAGGAAGCATGAGAGGTAACTATACATATATTGAAATTACCATTCTTAAGTTGGAGATTTCTTGAGTAGTGCTATATTCACTTTTTTATTTTTTAGGGTAGGGTGGCAGGGAGAGGAAAGAAGGAGAATAAGCATGTTTCTTTCCGTTGTTAAGAAAAAGAAGCAAATGGCAACAAAGAAGCTGTTAGCTGAGATGGATGGGTGGATAGATGGATGGAAAGGAGGGAGGGAGGGGAGGGAGGGAGGGAGGAAGGGAGGAAGGAAGGAAGGAGAAAATGAAGGAAGGAACAAGGAGAGAGAATTTATTTCCAGGACTTACCCTGGTGTTATATAGCTCCAACCCAATCTTTTATACCATCTATATTGCCTTTATCCCCTATAGAAAGTATAAAAGATCGGGTGAAAATATTTGTAAACCATATGTCTGATAAGGAGTTAATCTCCAAAATAAATAAGGCTCCTACAATTCAATAGCAAAGAAAAAAAAACTAATGATTCAAATAACCTGATTTAAAGTTGAGCTAAGGAATTAAATAGACATTTCTCCAAAGAAGACATACAAATGGCCATTATATATAAGAAAAAAATGTTCAGTATATTAATCATCAGGGAAATGTAAGTCAAAACCACAATGATATATCACCTCACACCTGTCAGGATGGCTATAATAAAAAAAATTTTTTAAGTTGTGTTGGTAAGGATGTGGAGAAATTGGAATCCTTGCACACTGTGGTGGAAATGCAAAATAGTGCAGCTGCTATGGAAAACAGTATGGATGTTGCTGAAAAAATTAAAGATAAAACTACCATATGATCCAACAATTCCCTTCTGGATATTTAACCAAAAGAATTGAAATCAGAATCTCAAAAAGATATTAACACTCCCATGATCATTGCAGCACCATTCACAACAGGCACGATGTGGAAACAACTTAATGTCCATATATATATTAGAATATTATTTAGCCTTAAAAAAGAAAGTCTGCAATATGTGACAACATCGATGAAACTTGAGGACATTATACTAAGTGAAATAAGCTAGTCACAGAAAAACAAATACTGCAGACTTCACTTACATCAGGTATATTAAAAAGTTAAATTCATATAATCAGAGACTAGAATGGTTGTTGCTAGGGGCTGGGGGCAGGGGAAAATGGGGAGTTACTAATTATCAGGCATAAAGTATCAGTTAAGCCCGATGAATAAGCTCTAGAGATCTGTTACTCAACATAGTACCTATAGTCGATGATAATGTATTTTACGCTTTAAATTTTATTAAGATATTAGATCTCATGTTGTGTTCATAACACAACAAAATAAAATTTTCAAAAGAAAGAAAAAAAAGAATCCTGGTCTCAGTGAGTTCTTTCAAGCCTTCAAGAAAGTGCTAAGGGAAGCATGAGACATCTCCAGGAAATAGGAATGAGGCACTTGGGGGAGAGAGTGTCACAGATCAACAATTATGGAGAACTTATCCTATTCCTCATGCTACATAAGTCCTGGGAATATAAGGATCCATAAACTGTGTTCCCAGTGAAAAAGATTTTACGCTTAAAATTTTATTAAGATATTAGATCTCATGTTGTGTTCATAACACAACAAAATAAAATTTTCAAAAGAATCCTGGTCTCAGTGAGTTCTTTCAAGCCTTCAAGAAATCCTGCACCCCCTACAATTTATACTGTCCTGTAGTTATAGAAGACAAGAGAAGTTTTATCAATTCATTTTATGAAGCTAGCACATTCCTGGTGAGAGAGGGAGGAGAATCCTAGCAAATATAACACAAAAAATTAGAGCATTAGAAAAGTGTTAACTCCTCTAACACCTCAATACATTTGAAGAATAATAGACCACAACTAAATAAGATCCAGTTCCAAGAATAAAGAGTGGTTCAACTAAGAGCTCTGCTAATGGTATAAATAATATATAATTTATCATCGTAAATATCCTAACTCTTTTGCCTACTTGATTGGTTGTAGATCTGTTGATTTCTCTTTAAAGTATAATCAATATTTGTATATTATATTGAAAACTTACTAGTACATAAATGTTCATAACTGTCAATTCTTTTTGGTGGCTTATATCTTTTATCAATATCTCACATATTTTATCAGCAACTTTGCCCCATTCATGATTTTGCCTTTATTCTGTCTTATCCTTCATTGATAAAGGCCATATAAGCATGTAATCAAGTTCTACATCCATTCTACCTTGTTTACTAACTTTAGAAAGCTAGAACAAAAAATATCCATCTAAACACAGGAAGCATATCCTCCTTAATAGAAAATAAAGACATTCCCATCTTAATATCAGTAATGAGAAAAAGATGCCTGTGGTTACTTTTCAATTATGGAACTATAAGCCACCTATCAAAACATAAATAAAAGAATAAATACTGGAAAGATGGTTATAAAATTATAATTACTGGCAAATGATATGACATTGGCAAATCAAATCCAATTGTACATTTGATTAAATGACTACATCATGACCAACTATCATTTTACTCCCAAAAGAGAAGAAAATCTAGGTAAACATTTATACTATCTGGGTGGGGGGAAAGTCTTTAAAGCCAGACAGAAGGTTATTTTTTTTTCAGTTAGAAAGTTCTGACTTGAAATCAATGTAAAACTTCTATACAATCAAAAATTCAATTCATACTAGAGAGGGGTGTGAGGGAACAGGGAGGAGAATGTCAGACAAAATAATCACAGGCAAAAGTTAAGTATTTCTAAGATATAAAGAGTTCTTTTTAAATTTATAAACAAAAAATAAGACAAGCATGCTATCAGAAAAATAAAGGATGTTCATGGATAGGAAGACTCAACGTTGTCAAGATATCAGTATTTCCCAACCTGATCTATAGATTCAGTGCAATCCCAATCAAAATCCCAGCAAGTTATTTTGTAGATATCGACAAAGCACTTCTAAAGTTTATATGGAGAGGCAAAAGATCCAGAATAGCCAACATAATGTTGAAGAAGAACAAAACTGGAAGAATGGCACTACCTGACTTACCATAGAACCACAGGAATTATGACCATGTGGTACTGGTGAAAGAATAGACAAATAGATCAATAGAAAGCCCAGAAATAGACCCACATAAATAGTCAACACTTCTTAGACAAAGGAGAAAAGGTAATGCAATGAAGCAAAGAGGGGCTTTTCAACAAATGGTACTAAAACAATTGGACATTCACATGAAAAAAAAAAGTGAATCTAGACACAGAGTTTATGCCCTTCACGAAAATTTACTAAAGATGCATTATAGGCCTAAATGTAAAAATGAAAAACTATGAAACTCCCATAAGATAACATAGGAGAAAACCTGGATGACTTTGGGTTTGGTAATGATTTTTAGATATAACACCAAAAGCATGATCCATGAAAGAAATAATTGATAAGCTAGACTTCATTAAAATTAAAAACTTCTGATTTTGCTCAAGATAATTAGAAGACAAGTCACACAGTGGAGAAAAATATTTGTAAAAGACATATCTGATAAAGGACTGTTGTCCAAAATATGCAAAGAACTCTTAAAACTCAACAATTACAAAACAACCCAATTTTTTAAATGGGTCAAAGACTTTAACAGACACCTCACCAAAAAAGATTTACAGATGGGAAATGAAGCATATGAAAGATGTTTCATATCATATGTTATCAGGGAAATGTAAATTAAAACATCAATGATATGTAACTACACACCTATTAGAATGAGCAACATCTGGAACACTGACAACAACAAATTCTGGTGAGGATATAGAATAACAGGAGCTCTCATACATTGCTGGTGGGAATGCAAAATGGTACAGCCACTTTGGAAGACGGTTTGGAGGTTTCTTACAAAACTAAACATACTCTTACCATACAATCCAGCAATTGTGCTCTTTGGTGTTTACCCAAAGGAGTTAAAAACTTATGTCCACACAAAAATCTACACTAGGATATTTATAGCAGCTTTATTCATAATTGCCAAATTTGGGGAGCAATCAAGCTGTCGTTCAGTAGGTGAATGGATAAATAAACTGTGGTACATCCAGACAGTAGAATATTATTCAGCACTAAAAATAAATGAGCTATCAAGCCATGAAAAGACATGAAAAAACCTTAAGTGCGTACTACTAAGTGAAAGAAGCTGATCTGAAAAGACCACATACTTTATGATTCCAACTATATGGCATTCTGGAAAAGGCAGTAAAATGATAGGAGGTTGCAAAGGCTTGGCGGTGGGGGCGGGTGGGGGCGCAGGGAGTGGGAAGGACCAATAGGTGGAACACAGGATTTTTTAAGGCAGTGAAAATATTCTGCATGATTATTATAATGATCATCATACATTTGTCCAAACCTACAGAATGTACAGCACCAATAGTAAACCCTACATTAATTACGGACTTTGGGTTAATATGATGTGTCAATGTAGGTTCATCAATTTTAACAAATGCGCTACTGTTGTGAGTGACATTGACAATGGGGGAGGCATGCATGTGTGAGGGAAGAGAGTATAAGGGAAATCTCTGTACCTTCCACTCAGTTTTTCTGTGAACCTAAAACAGTTCTAAAATAAATGCAATGCAAAAGATCAATAAATCCGATCTTTTGATTCCAATTTCACTAATAGTTTCAAAATGCAAAGTCAAATAATATGCCATTTTTGCCTCCCAGAGGTTGAAAAGTAAGGGAAAATGGGCACTCCCATCCATTCCTGGTGAAAGTGTATATTGATGCAATATTTGGCAAGATAATTAAGCCAATCATATCAAAAACCTTCAAAAGGTACACACTTCTTGACCCAGTGATTTTATTTTTAAAAACTTATCCTAACTAAATAATTATGCTTTTGCACATAAATGCATATACAAGGATATTAATAATAGAAAAATGTGTACACACACTTAAAGGATTAATTAAATTATAGTACACCCATACAATAAAATACTATGCAGTCCTTAAAACCGATGCACTAGAAGAAAATAATTGAAATGTACACTGAAGATATAAACAGGAAAAATATTACTAAAAGATTAACAGTGTTGTGATTATGAGGGGTTTATTTTCTTCTTTTTTAATATTTATTTATTTGGCTGTGTCGGGTCTTAGTTGTGGCACACGCGCTCTTCGCTGTGACAAGCAGCCATCTCTCTAGTTGTGGCGCTCAGGCTCCAGGGCGCATGAGCTCTGTAGTTGTGGCGCGGGTTCCAGGGTGCGTGGGCTCTATAGTTCGCAGCACGCGGGCTCCCTCATTGAGGTGCACGAGCTCAGTAGTTGTGGCGCACGGGCTTACTTGCCCCACAGCATGTGGGATCTTAGTTCCCTGACCAGGGATCGAACCCACGTCCCCTGCATTGGAAGGCAGATTCTTTACCACTGGACCACCAGGGAAGTTCCTATTTTCTTCTCTGTGTTTATCTGTGTTTCCTAAATTTTCTACAATAAGCATGTGCTGCTTTTGAAAGAAAATATTTTCACTGTTTGACCCCCTCTCACAAAAACCAGTTGAAAAGTAATAAAGTTCCTACCCTGTGTTAGGCAGTTTGAATAGACTGTCTCTGATCCTTACTATAGTGTAACAATGTAGCTATTATCTCTGTATTTTCAGTGAGGAAACTGAGGTATAAAGCAGTGGTAACTTTCCCAAAGTCACTCAGATACTATGATGGTTATTTTTGTGTGTCAACCTGACTGAGCCATGGGGTGTCCAGATTAAACACTTCTGGGTGAGTCTGTGAATTCCAGATGAGATTACCATTTGAACTGGTGATCTCAGTAAAATGGATTGCCCTCCCCCACATGGGTAGACACCATCCAGTCCCTTGAAGGCCTGAATAGAACAGAATGCGGAGGAAGGAAGGATTTGCCCCCTTCCTGCCTACCTGCTTGAGCTGGGACATCTGTCTTCTCCTGCCCTTGGACTGAGATTTTCACCACTGACTACCCTCATTCTCATGAATGGGTCTCATTGGACCCATACTGGAATTATACCACCAGCTCTCCTGGGTCTCCACTTGCAGCAGGCAGACTGTGAGCCAATTCATTGAAATTTATCTCATAGATAGATGAAATTTATCTCATAGATAGATGAGAGAGAGAGAGAGAGAGAGAGATGCTATTGGTTCTATTTCTCTGGAGAACCCTGACTAATACAGATACTAAGGAGCAAAGCAAGATTTCAGCCGAAGACCGCTTGACTTTAGTCATTACTCTTCTCACCACATCCTGCTGCCTTTAAGATTACTGCATGTGTTGAACCAGTTTGCAAGGCAGAAATAGAGACACATGTAGAGAACAAACGTATGGACACCAACGGGGGAGAGTGGGCAGTGGGGGGGGATGAACTGGGAGATTGGGATTGACATGTATACACTAATATGTATAAAACAGATAATTAATAATAACCTGCTGTATAAAAAATAAATTAATAAAATTAAATTTTAAAAAATGACTACTGCATCTGTGACCAGCCATCAACCCTTGTCTACAGCAGTGAGAGCACTGGCTCCTAAACACCATGGGTGTCCAAAATCTAAAAGTTGCTGAAGCAAGGCAAGAAACCAATAAATTTTTAGAAACATTCATATGAAAACTAGCCTTCTGTCAAAGGATCCCTATGGAGTCACTATAAGCTCCACAGAAACAAGAGTCAGATGGGGTTTCTTCCTCTGAAAACTTCATCAACACACAACCATTAACAGGTAGAGAAAATCCATCAAAATCTCACGATGTTAATTGTAAGTTGATATACTTGAGTGGAAAAACAAACCATATGCTTCACTTCTTCAAAAATGCTGATATAGGGCTTCCCTGGTGGCTCAGGGTTTGAGAGTCCGCCTGCCGATGCAGGGGACACGGGCTCGTGCCCCGGTCCGGGAAGATCCCACATGCCGCGGAGCGGCTGGGCCCGTGAGCCATGGCCGCTGGGCCTGCACGTCCGGAGCCTGTGCTCTGCAACGGGAGAGGCCACAACAGTGAGAGGCCCGCGTACCACAAAAAAAAAAAAAAAAATGCTGATATAATGACAGCATTCTACCTACTGCTTCACAGTCTCATTTCCTACCTACCCTTTGAAGTATGGAAGTGCCACAAGTCACAAAGTTGCCATTTTTTAAAATTCCTTGGTGCATAAGACCAGTGGTCTGCCCTAGAAGGCTTCAGCTCACAGTGATAACTGGCATACTCTATGGGTCGTCCTGCATATTACCAATTTCAGAAGCTTTGGGACTCATCCCAAATCACCTGCTTCTCTCAATAATTTTATTAGGGCCTCCTGGCTATATTCATACATTCAACTTTGAATAATGAGTTCCGTAATTTATCACTGAGTGGGCAGCGTTATCCTTAAATAATTTTTTTCAAGTTATCTACAAAGGGTTTCCTTTTGTTCAGTGTAGAGAGCACTGGAGAAAAGGTCTATACATTACGTTAACCATTACTTCAAACTTCAACCTTAGCTTTAGTCTTCCTGGAGTCCTCAACCAAAAGAAATTATCATTACAGTATACCCTGCCAGGCATACCTATATTGCTTCTTAAACTGCTTAGAGCAAATGGCATACAGCTATATTATCGAGTCAACTTTTTATCAGAATTCTAAAACTTGTTACAGAAAATTTTATAAATAAGAAAGAGGAGCACAAAAACAAGTATCCCTGGATGAATTTACCAAAAATCATTTACATTGTTCCAAATCTTTATAAAAACCTTTCTCAAAAATGTCTACCAAATCTCACTGCAGGAGATTCTGACTTTGAGACAAAGGTCTTTTCTCTCATTCTAACTTGATGCAAGGAGAGAAACGGAGGAATTAGAAAGTAAGAATATCTGTAAACTATACTTTAATCCTATGTTATATTGATTGAGTCAGTGCTTTAAGACTGGTTATACAGCACCCAGTTTACTTGATTTACCTTGAGTTTAGAAAATTTTACACTCTGAGGAGTATAATTTTGTCCCATTTATTGTGGATTAGCTATGGTTTAAAAAAAAACATGTAGTCATCTGATATTGGAAACCAGGTCCATTGTCAGGAGTCTAACCTTCCCTCTATTGTAAAATAAGAATATTTCATTATTTCAATTTTCATCTTCCTTTTACCATGACAGCAATCTATTATCAGCAATATTGCCTATACTAGTTCTACTACTACTTTCTTTTTCCTGGCTTCCAACTCACAGGAGTTAACTAGGTACCCTTCAAAAAGAAGAAATTCTAACAATAAAACAAAATTATCTCACCCCCGTAGAAACCCTCATTTAAAAAACAAAGTTATAGTCAGTAATATTGTATTAACTTTGTATGGTGACAGATGGTAACTAGGCATGGTGGTGACTGTTTTGCAATGTATACAAATATTGGATCACTGTGTTGTACATCTGAAACTAATGTAATACTATATGTCAATTATACCTCAATAAAAACATTTTTAAAAGGTTAAAGAATTTTCCAAAAAGTGTAAAATATACCAGCAGCTGCTCTATTTCATAAGGCAATATTCACACCTGGGGGAGGGGTGACCCAGATCCGGGCTCCAGCCTCCTCTGGTGATGCCAGAATGCTCCATGAAAGTTGCGGGGTGGGGAACAGGGAGCAGTGAGGAGGGAGTGGGCATCTGAGGGGCGCTTCCCTGGCCCCTCTTCCTCTCCCGTGTTCACAGGAACAGGAACGGGATGGCCTTTGTGACTACTGTATCCGGCCAAAACTGACTCGGAAAGGCCAAAAGTCAACTCCTGTAGGCAGAGCTAGAGGTAGAATTGATGGGTGGGTAACTGTGAGATGGCAGAGCCATCTGCAGGTGTGCCTGGAATTGAGTTATACTACCTGTATTTGTAAGACGGGTAAAAATTAAAATTTAAGATAAACATGCACATTAAAAATCCTAAGATAACCACTAAAAGATAGAAACAGTGTTACTAAACCATGAGGAAGGAAAATGGAGTGGGGTGGATGAAATCAATCTAGGAGGGAGGCAGGAAAGAGAACGAGTAAAACCTAGAGCTAAGTGAGGTGAACAGAGGATACAGAGTAAGACAGAGTTAAGTCCAAGCCCACAGGCAGCCAGAACGAATGCAGGACAAAAGCCGGATCAATTTTAGGGTATGTGGATTATCTTTCAATAAAACTGTTAATTAAGAAAATAAATAAAATAACGTGGTTATGTGATTCAGTCAGGGGCACCTGGATCATCTCCCTTTCTAAAGTCAACTGCGCCATATAACATGACCTAATCCCTGGAGTAAAATCCAGCAAACTCCCAGTCTAGGGAATTAGGCAGAACATGTGTATCAGAGGGGGAGGTAGGAAATCTTGGAGGCCATTCTAGAACTCTGGTAGGAAGTGACAGATTGAAAATAGTACACATGATACACTGAACAAAAGAAACCAACATGAGAAAGTATATGCTGTTTGATTACATTTTTGTTTTTGTTTGTTTGTTTGTTTGTTTTTTGCGGTACGCAGGCCTCTCACTGTTGTGGCCTCTCCCGTTGCGGAGCACAGGCTCCGGACGCGCAGGCTCAGCGGCCATGGCTCACGAGCCCAGCCGCTCCGCGGCATATGGGATCTTCCCGGACCGGGGCACGAACCCGTGTGCCCTGCATCGGCAGGCGGACTCTCAACCACTGCGCCACCAGGGAAGCCCTGATTCCATTTATATGAAGTGCAAAATAGGCAAAACTAGTCGGTGCTGCCAGAAGTAAAGACAGCGGTGACTCTTAAGGTCAAGGAGGGATGGAAACAATAGCACACGGGGAAAAGGATTTATTCATTCAACAAGTACACACTGAACACCTACCAGATGCTAAGTTAAAGAGATTTCATGGCAATCGAGATAAGCCTGTGTCTTCGTGGAGCTTTAAGATCTATCAGGGAAGACAAAGACCATTAAATAAACATCTACCACAAGCTGTGATAAGCTTCACACTGGGGAAAGTAGGAAATGCTCCAAGAGCATACGGCAGGGGGACCTAAACTAGTTTAAGGGTTCCAAAATGACATTTAAATGGAGACCTAACAGAACTTAGGCAGGCAAAGAAGCGATCACTGTTGACTTAGTGGCTCTGGTTGACTGCAGACTGATCATTACTCTAAGACCTGACTAAGAGAGGCCATGTGATCTGCATCTCCATCATTGTGAGAATGGTCTCTGGATGAATGGAAACACTAGTCCTGCCCTAAACTGCACTGGTCAAACAACTCCCTTCATGCTAGGACATTACGAGTTCTGAACATTCTTCCATAAAATGAATATTGACTAGATAGAGTGACCTGAAAGTAACCACCACGTTGACGCAGGAGCCTGAATCCATGTGAAAGGAGTACAGCAGAACGCACAGTGGCTTCTGGCTCAGGCTCCGAATCAGACCGCCTGAATAATAATGCTGACTCCACCACTGGCTGCATGCCCTTGAACACTGACCTTCTGCAAGCCTCCATTTCATCATCTCTAAAATAGGGGCAGTATTGCTACAGTGCTAAGAAGTCTTTAAAGGGTAGCTTTTTAAATAAAACAGAGGGACTATACAAATGTCTTGAGGTGGATCCTGTTTAGAACAGTGTTGATAGATTCTAAATGCATACGAGGAAGAACTCCTCTCCAGACACTCTCTCAGACTCACCAGCCATACCAACTTGTCATTGCCCAAACACACCAAGATCTCTTAAATGCCTGTGCATTTGCACATCTCGGTCCTTTCTTCCGGCATGTTCTACCCACTCTTGTTTGCTTGAAGAGCTTCTATTCAGCCTTCAAGTCTCAATTCATGCATTGTCTCATGGGGGAAGATTATCCTGACTGAACAAGACAGAACTAGGTGATCCCTTGTCCATGCTCTCATGGCATTGTGAATATCTCTAAAGTAGCATGTATCACATTATACCAAAATTGCTTATTCATACATTCATCTCCTCATTGCTATGAGCCTCTTGAGAGATGAGACCATACACAGCACTTGGCACATAATAGACAGCAAAAAGTGTTCACTGAATTAATTGAACGAATGACTACTGATGCCTTAAGAGGCAGTGAATTCCTGCCACCAGAAATATTTAAACAAAGACGAGATCGTTGTTTAGCAGAGATGTACAGAGAGGACTGAAGCATCTGATACTGAACCAGCTAACTACTAAATAGTACCCTCCAAACCTGAGAGTCCTTGGGGCTAGGTGAAGAAAACTGGCAATCACAAAGGCACAGAGAAGGAACAGCTGTATATTTGGGGAATAGCAAGTGGCTCGGTTTGTCTGGGCAAGAGGACAGGATGGAGATAGGATTGTAGCAAGAAAGAGATGACACACCCAAAATAGTAAAGGAACATCATTTAATAAGTGTACTATTTAAGAGGAGTGGGCAAGGTAAAGTATCCCTCATGGGACGATAAAGCTTACAGGGCCTAACAAGAGCAGGCTGCCATTCCAAAGGGGCGAAAAGAAGGAAGTGGAGTTCCCAGAGCCCTGTGAAAGGGGGGTGGTGGGGTGACCTGATATAAGTCGTGGCCTAAGTAGAGGAATGGGATTTAGTCACTGCCAGGGATCTACAGGGAGAGGGAAGAGAGGAATAAATACCCAGGCACCTCATCTCCCTCTGCTGTCACCCTCCAACAGCCTACCAGTGCCTGCCAGTGGCCGCACCCAAAGCCAGACAGCAAGGGAGCCCAGGGAAGGTAATCTGTAGAAGCCCAGAGCAGGGCAGACAGTGAGGGGCAGGCTAACCGCATAAACATTATTTGGCAAGCCCTCAAGAGCTGCCACGGAGTTTGGGGCATAAGGGTGACATGATCCAGGCTCTGCTTGAGGATGGTTAGTTTTGTGGCTGTAATCAGAATGAATTCTGAAGGCAAAGAGGGAGAGGGAGGCAGGGAAACAAAACTAGGAAACCACTGAATCCATTCATTTAAGTGAGAGGGGAGGAGCCTCAGCAAGGGGACGCCTTCATTACCCATATCAGCCCTGGGAAGGCTCCTGATTCTCCTGCAGGTTGCACACTCCCTGAGTGGCTCACCCTCCACATAAGCAGCCCACCGAGTCACAAAGGTGGAGAAGAAACTTCTCCAATAAACAGCACGATCCTACCGTACAGCACAGGAAACTATATTCAATATCCTGTGATAAACCATAATGGATGGGGCTTCCCTGGTGGCGCAGTGGTTGAGAGTCCGCCTGCCGATGCAGGGCACACGGGTTCGTGCCCTGGTCCGGCAGGATCCCACGTGCCGCGGAGCGGCTGGGCCCGTGAGCCATGGCCGCTGAGCCTGCGCGTCCGGAGCCTGTGCTCCACAACGGGAGAGGCCACAGCAGTGAGAGGCTCACGCACCACAAAAAAATAAAAATAAAAAAATAATGGAAAAGAATATGAAAAAGAACGGCTATATATATATGTATAACTGAATCGCTGCTGTACAGCAGAAATTAACAGAACACTGTAAATCAACTATACTTCAATAAAATAAATTTTAAAAAAAGAAGAAGAAAAAGAAAGAAAAGAAACTTCTCCAAACCAAGAAAACATTTCTGGTGTATACCTTTGAGTTTCCTCCTGATGTTCACTTTCCCTCTTTTCCTCTGTATCTAAAACTATACTGAGCAAGCCCAGAGGAAAGTAGCTGCGGCAACTAAAGGTCACAGAGCAGACAGCAGTGATTGAGTTTCTTATCATAAAAAGCAAAAACATGAATAGAGATCCACAGGAGGAAAGCCCCACTTGATCGTCAGTAACCACTTCTCCAAGATTCTGACATTTAATTCTTCTCTGGCTGCCCACCCTCTCATCAAGCAGTGACCAAACCCATCCTTCTTGGCTTCTTCCTTCCAAAAACTGTCTTCCTTGGGCCTCATCACAAAGGGACTGATTCTCAGCTATTACATTCAGAAAAAATCCGAGGAACTTATCAGCAACTAGACCAGCACAGAGATGAATAGAAGAGGCGTAACATTTCCTCTGTGAAGCCTTCTCTTTCTGCAGGAGCAGATTCGGGTTCCTTCTTCCATGCCCGCTTCACCTCATCTCCACCCGCATCATCACACCAGGTGGGCGCCCGGCCTTGGTGGCTGAAACCAGAGGGGCCACCTGATATTTCCTTTTACCAGGTGGATAGGAGATAGCTCTGCCCTATCTCTTGTTTTCTGTTCAGAATGAGGCTCTTTTTTCCTTAGTATTATTATGCAAAGTTTCCTGAAATAAAAAGAACACTGACTGTTTGAGTCCTTCGCTCTTTAATGACACACAATGCAACAAAGCTCATTAGATTGACATTTACTTTTTTTCTCCACTGCCTCATTAGAAGCTTAGCACCTCTAAGAGGATTCCTTACAATGCATTGTCGTTGAGCACATGGAGAGCCTTTAAAGATTTTTGTTTGTCTCTCAACAAACTCCTTGCCAGGCTTTTCAAAACTGAGGTATAGAAGGAAAGAACATCTGACAAAGAAGAAGGCTGAATTACCACACACTTAGAAGCTCTTCACCTCCTGGCAGCACTACCATACATCATCAGCAACATGGGTTAACAAATCCCGACAGTTTCCATTTTCAGACTGAAGGGGCAAATGATACAAAGCAGCAACACCACGCGCGTGAGGATGCTCCCCTACCCAGCCGCCCACAAACGCACGCACTCTTTCTTTCTAACCTATCGTCTTTTCATGATTAGAGGTTGCATTCATGTTTGAGTTCTTAAAACAAACCAAGTGTTCATGAGAATCTTCCGCACTTCCCCCTTTCCACCAGTATGTCCACTCCCAAGGACAGCAGGAATACCAGCTGGTCAATTCCATGGGCTTTTGCTTAGACTCAGGGTACTGGTACAGTCAGTCAGACGCCCCTCAGTGGAAAATAGCAAGGCCAAAGTGGCAAGAAACCACATGTGCCCCCCCAAACAGTAAATAACATTGTGTGGATTTAACAATTCATTCTGTTAATGAATCCAGCACACAAGTATTTATCTTGCTCCAGATTTGTTTTTGTTTCCTGACATCTTTTTAAAAACCAGTTATGATGACAGAAAATACTTTCTTTAATCCTACCGATATTTGTACCCAGATCTGTTTTCTATACTAAGAGCTGCACAAATAAACTGCATACATCATAATCCTGACGCAATCTAAATCTCTTGTTTGCCTACACTGTCTTCTTGTCTTTCAAATGGACACGCTACAGCTGCCTTCCCAGTGCAAAGGGGGGAGGTGTGCCAAAGAGGGCTGAGAGATGGAAGTTTCCTCAGTGTGGGTAAGAGGACTGGCCAGAGGCAGGGGAGGTTGGCTGGGGCCGTGAGGATCTGCACTGCTGTGACCTGCACTGCTGAGACCGTCATTCAGGTAGCTGCTCTTTCTTTTGTCTTCCGAGGGGTGGTTCTTGGCTGCTGGCTTAACTTTCAGAAAGCACCCTGACTTCTCCAAGCTTCATGGGTCAGCTCCTACTTTTGCGTCTTATTGTCTTTAGCAAAAAGGGAAGGAAAGGAACCAGCACTGGAAAGCTCTGAGATTCCGGGAAATTCTTCAAGAGCAGCAGCAGTGTACAGGTGGTTCATTATGAACTATTAACATATTGAAATAAGCCAATAAGAGGAGTGTTAGGTTTCTTTTCAAATTAGACCCTGTCTTTGCTGAGAAAGAAGAAAATATGAGGGGTCGGGACTTTTTTATTTTTTCAACAAAACATTGTTTTGGTTTTGGTTTTTCAAGGACACATCATTTTCCTGGCGGTGATATGTAATGCTTCATTTTACCAATCTGCATTAAGTGGTTCAGCTTATGACTATAAACAGTCTCTGATTTTATCATTAGGATGAGTTATTCAAGTGTAAGTTACTCAAGATAATGTCCTCAAACCACTTAAACAAGATTCTTTCATTCTTCATTCAAGTAAACATATCCTGGATAACTTCTGTGAGTCTGGCATGGACCAGGGCGTTCTCTTAAGTCATTTTCCACGTCAAGATCGGTACTAATCTCCTCCTCTTACCCTACCAATTAATAATGTCACAGGCTTGAGAAGCAGCTGGCCAGGGCCTCGCCTATACGAGCTGGAATAGGGAAAGCTAACTGGCATTAAGGCATGTGGGAGAAGCCATATAGCACAGCGGTTATGCACGGTGACTCTGAAGTTTGCCTGGGTTCAGTTCCCACATCTGCCACTTTTTAGGTCAAGTAGGATAAACAATTTAACCTCAGAATAATAAATACAAAGGACTTAGATAAGGACTTAGCACATGGTAAGTACTATACTAAATGTTAGGTATTTTTAGGACCCCGGCTTTAACAGGGCTCTGTCACTACCAAGAGGAATGATTAGGGACCCAAGGCCTAGTCTTCCTCCCACTGAAGTGGCCGAGTCATTCCCAACACTATTCGCCAGCCCCTGCTGATGCTGCCCTGTCTTGCCAGCAATGCCACCACAATGACATGCATGTCCTTGACCACTGCCCTGTTCAGCCTGCCCCACGTTCTCCTGGGTTGATCCTGTTGCTTCCACAAATATAAGGGGAGATTCTCTCTCCACTCTTGTTGCATCTCTTTATCAGACTGCTAAGTGTGAACTTGCTCTCTTTTTTTAGTAAATCTCCCATAAAGGGTAGTTTCACCTTCTTAGTTTCCTATAGGACAATCTTTCAAATAACATGATAAAAGCTACCCCCTGGGCTAAATCAGAAAACATTTGGGTGGCAACTCCAATAACCTGCTCAAAAAGTCCTTTCCCACTAATTATAAATTCCTGTTCCAAGGAAGGAGTTAAGGCATCTTGATCTCTCCCTATATATCAGTATCATTACACTTTATGTTTGCTGCCCCACAGCAAAACACACACACACACACACACACACACACACACGAGTCTTGCACCATACCTTACTGGAGAATTTTAGTCTCCTTAAGGACTGATCAACACTTCCAAATTCTCTTTACAATATTCTCAGAGAACCTATCAATTTCACATGCAAAAGAGGTCTGAAGCATGTTTGGGACATGCTAAGGCTCTTGGTATTCTCACCCATAAAATTTAGATACTAATACTGACCTCATAGATTTGTTGTAAGGGTGAAGTGAAAAAATGTAGATAAAGCTTTTGGTACAGGACACAGTAAATGTGTTTTAAAAGTTATTATTTCCAAATGAGAATTATTCCTGATTCTGAAATAAACCAAACAGTTCTCATCCACATAAAATCTTCAAGATGGTTAGTGAGTTACTGGCCAGATGCCACTTTGCCTTCTTTCCAGATATCTGGATACCTCAGTAGTGTGATTTGCAAAGCACCACAGAGCAAGGTAACCTTAAGTCAGAATAGCCAGATATTCTACCGGACAACTCCAACCCTAGGGAAGAGTCTAAGGAAAGAATGGCAAAGCCAGGGTATGAGATGGACCGTTCAAAGGTGGGGCAGATTCACTCAACAAAATCATTACAGGGCACATGTGCCAAACACAGTTCCGAGCTGGGAGTACCGCACGGAACAAAACAGACAAAATATTTTCCCCTGTGGGGCTCATACAGGGAAGCAGACAGTAAACAACTCAGTTAATAAAATAGACAGGATGTCTGATGGTGAAGTGTGCTGTAAGAAAAATCAAGCAAAAAATGGGAATAAACAGAGCCAGGGTGGATAAGAGTTTGTCATGGCCAAGCAGAAAAACCTACACATTGTTCCATCAGTATCATCTCCCCTTGCCCTAAATCCACAAGTGAAAGGTGACCATTTGATTAATTCTCAGTAACTATTTTCTGAATGAAGGATATGCCTCAAGAGGAAACCAAAATCTTTGAAAATAAAGCACATCTGTTTCAACTGGTTAGCATTAGTATCTGGTACATTTAAACACTCAATAAATCATTGTTGCAGAAATCGATGGCTCAACAAATAAGCAAAAGGATTGTCACCTTTCAGGAAGAATGATTATAATTCCATCCAGAGAGACTGTTCTCTGTAATGATTGCAACCTCCATAATAAGAATAACAACAACATGGGCCTGATTGCTCCCTTATACTTGGTATCCTCCTAAGCACTTTATATGGATTATCTCATTTGAACCTTACAACAATATTGGAGATTCAGGGGAGGAATTGCCCAGTAAAGGACCTGTGGAAGCCTCCTCTGTTGAGTAGTGCCCTTCCTATTGAGAAGTGTATCCTTCTCAGTCAATAAGTTGGGTCCTAAGTAGACTTCAGAACAGTGATTCTGATTACCAATCAACAGGTGCTCTTCAAATTATCAAACACAGATGTTCACATTTTCCAACCCAGCTGCCAGTCTGCTCCCAGCAAAGCACTGTTTCTGATAACCGTCCAGTCCAGACTTGGAAGTTTTTCATGTCTTTTCTCTTTCAGTCATTCTACTGGTGTTATCCAGCACTTGCTGTGTCCAAAGCTCAAGAGGCAGTCAGAGGTCCCTGCCCTCCCGGAGTTTACAATCAGACCCTGAAAGAAGGCTCAACCCTTTACAGTGAAACAAAAGCAAAGCAATGCGTTTGCCTTGGGGTGTGTACAACAGGTGCAAGAGAGGACTGAGGACTTTGATTTATATCTTCGGAGGCTAATTTTGATTTCCAGTATGGAGAACTATTGGAAGGAGTCAGGACAGAGATATGTGTGTGTCAGAAAGGGCAGCTATGCACCTCAACACCGATTTATGATTTATGGAAAAGAGCTAGGTGCACTTGGGCTCTGGTTGCACCAAAGACCCAAGATAGGGCCACAGCATGAGTCACACCGGCAGCTGCTTCCCAAGCTGTTGGAAAGCCAGTCACAGAAAAGGCCGGTAGAATCTATGCCTGCCCTGCCGGATCCTATTCTGAAGATTTAAAGCTGAAAATCAGTGCTGTATGATAGGTCAGAAAACCCAAACCATAGTTAAGAAAGAGAATCCGATTTGCCAGGAAAAACAAATTGCTTACAAATGTAGTGCTGTAACCAGTTCTGGGAACAAATAGTGCCCATTTTATTTTTTTTCCAGTGTTTTAAAAAGAAAGAGGCAGCAATTAGAGAGGAAGTGGAGGCAACAGTGCAGACGCACGGAGGAACAGAGCTGGTGGAGGGGCCTCAGCACCCTGCGCCAGAAGTGGTCCAAGTTGGATGCCAATCTGATTGCGTTGCTCCTCTGCATAAACCCTGAAGAAGCCTCCCACTCTCCTTCAAACAAAGCCCAAACTCCTTCACCTGACCCACAGACACTTGCAAAACCTGGTCCTCCCCTTGGCTTTACCTCACCATTCTCTTCTTCCCTTCATCTATTCTGAACTGCTCTCAGGTCCTCACAGGTGCCTCTACCCTGCCGCCATCGGATCATCATGTGGAACACACTTTCCCTCCCCATCTTCATCTGACTGCCACCTACTCATTCTTCACATTCTGCTTAAATACCATTTCCGCAAAGAAGCTTTCCTTACCCTGGTCTAGGTTAGGTCCCCTTGCTCTGTTCACATAATTCCCTATATTTCCTCTCTCATAATATTCATCAACTTTCTAATCATTATTGACTTATTTATGTGTCTTCCCTACTAAATAGTAAACTTCATGAGTGCAGAGATTGTTGTAAGTGCTCATAAAACATCTGTTAAATTAATCAATTGATTCAATTGAACCAAAATTTATTTGGGGACTCTAGGTCCTTCTTTCTTCCTGAATTTTAAATGGCAAGAAAAAAAAAACATAGGCAACATCTCAAGGGAGAAGAGAAAGGACAATTCTTGCCCATGGTGGCCCAGCAGTTTAGGCTTTATGATCACCCACACCCTTCCTCATTAGCATGTGCCCCCCCTCCCCAGTATAAAAAAATTCTATAAAGCTACTTTACCTCCTCCCCAGTCCAGGAAATATTATCTTTCCTCCTTTTATTCTCACTTCATTCATTGAGCAAACATTTATAAATCAACTTCTGTGAGAGGCACAGAAGCACAGCAAACACTGACTCTACATTTTTGTTGTTTTTGACCTTTCACAGGTGGTGATTTAGGAGCTGGGTGTAATAGAAATTCAGAAATAAGCAAGATTTTAATTTCAAGGGGTAAAAAGATTAATAGTCAGAAACATATTTAGTGTAAATTCAAAAAAAAGTTAGGAATCTTTGAGCTGTTGGCAACAGAAAAACCAGTTTGAATTAGCTTAAACCCATGATTTCATTGGCTCACAAATCTTTTAAGGGCCAGAAGTTGTTTCAGGCATGGTTTTTTCCTGACATGGACTTCACAGAGTCCCCAGGCTCTGGCTCCTTTGTGATTCTCTGAGCTCTACCCTCTGAATGACACCTTGACCTCCTCAGCCTTCCTCATGCTAGCAGTTATTCCAGATATCACTTCTTCCACCACATCAGAAGAAGAGGAACTCTTCACCCACCTCCCACATAGGAAAAAGGAAGCCTCCTTCCCAGGAGCCTCCAGCAAATGGGGGGATTTCCTCCCCTATCACTGTCAATATGCCCATCCTGGAACCAGTTGCCTCACCCAAGGAATGGGATACACTGGTTGGTTTCAGCCCATCAGGATCTACCACTGGAGCCAAATATGGCATCCATTCCACACCAGCTGTATAGCTGAGCAAAGTAGAACCTATCCCTAAGGGAAAAAAAATCGAAGACGGTTGGAGAAATGAAGAAATAGATACCAAACAAGCAGTCAACAAATGTCCGCTGTACAGGTGTATGGTCAGGCCACCCAAGATGGCTGTTCTCTTGCTCTCTGTACACCCCCTGCTCAACCAGTGCCTGCTTCACCTACGCTCTATTCACCTGACTGACCTTCCCTCTTAATCATAGAGCCTAATTAGTAACTGCCTACGTGCTTGCCCTCTGCCCCGGCTGCTGATTTCCCTGGGAACTGAGGAGCGAACCTAACATCAATTCCCCTTGCAACTGGTAGTCTCCTTCTCCTTCAAGTAGCGAAGATTGCTTCCATGTTCTGCCTGCCGTCTGCTGTACACAGTGGGCTGTTGTTCAAGACATTTTGCTTCAGACTTGTAAGATTCTCTGTCCAATAAACCATGGATGTCTCTGTTGCTGTCTCCGGGCTCTTTCCTCAGTCTCACAGCTGGGCAATTACAAGGTTTACAGGGTGCAGCCCAGCAACAGGTAACTAGATATCCAAAGCAGCTCTCAGGTTTTTCCACCTCACACAAAGAAATATGTCATCATGGCTGGGTAGCTTATAGAATCCCTGATTCTTAGAAGTAGAAGGAATTGTAGAGATGGAGCCCAATCTAACCCTTCATGTTATAGTAGTTAAGCCTAGGAAAACTGAAGTAATCTGCCCCAAGTTACACAATTTGGTGAATGCCATTGGAAAGAACATAACCCAGGTGGTTTTATTTTTGATCTAACATTCCTTCTTGCTTGTCATTACTACACAATCAGGGCCAAATCATACCATGTGATAAGTCATTTCTGTTATTCTATAAACACAGAATTTACTTGCAGAGAGAGTATTTTTGTTGGGTTTGTGAGGAAGAGGGTACGTAGGAAAGAGTGAAAGAATGGAAAGAGAACAATATCTTTTCCATTTTGTTTTAATTCACACAACTTTCTAAAACATTTATTGACCCTAAAAACGAGAACTTTTCTCAGAGCTGAGAAAGTGCAACACTAGGACTTTGATAATAAGAATCCACATAGCAACAACAATTAGGCTTCTAAGTCCTGATCCCAGGGCTGAGCACCATTTGGGGAAAAGATAAGTTATTGCCTCTGCTCTCAACAATCGGTGTGTTTGAGACCTGCCAGATAATGCTCATTTATAATGCTTTTGATTTGAGGAGGGAATCTTCAGAGTAGAGAGAAAAAGTTCATGCTAGTCAATAATTAAACATCACAGAGCAACCTGTGCTCTGGGGGCCTGTGAACTTTCCTCCAGGTCACAGAACTGCATTGCACTTTCATTGCATTTTCACCAAAAGTGCCCTCCCTGAGCCTAGCGAATCTCTCCCCTAGTATTCACACCCCTTCCAGGTATGGAGAGCCTATTCAAAGGCAAACAGCTCACTCTGATGGTGCTTATCTTTAACCCTTATTTACCACTAGTATCTCAGCAGCAATTGTTTAACTTTTTTTTTTTGGTATAATATCATCTTTTTTTTTTTGACATCTTTATTGCGGTATAATTGCCTTACAATGGTGTGTTAGTTTCTGCTTTATAACAAAGTGAATCAGTTATACATATACATATGTTCCCATATCTCTTCCCTATTGCATCTCCCTCCCTCCCACCCTCCCTATCCCACCCCTCCAGGAGTCACAAAGCACCGAGGTGATCTCCCTGTGCTATGTGGCTGCTTCCCACTAGCTATCAACCTTATGTTTGGTAGTGTATGTATGTCCATGCCACTCTCTCGCTTTGTCACAGCTTACCCTTCCCCCTCCCCATATCCTCAAGTCCATTCTCTAGTAGGTCTGTGTCTTGATTCCTGTCTTACCCCTAGGCTCTTCATGACATTTTTTTTTCTTAAATTCCATATATATGTGTTAGCATACAGTATTTGTTTTTCTCTTTCTGACTTACTTCACTCTGTATGACAGACTCTAGGTCTATCCACCCCATTACAAATAGCTCAATTTCATTTCTTTTAATGGCTGAGTAATACTCCATTGTATATATGTGCCACATCTTCTTTATCCATTCACCCGATGATGGACACTTAGGTGTTTCCATCTCCGGGCTATTGTAAATAGAGCTGCAGTGAACATTTTGGTACATGACTCTTTTTGAATTATGGTTTTCTCAGGGTATATACCCAGTAGTGGGATTTTGCTCGCTCTGTTCCCCAGAAGAGATTCCTCTCTCAGCCTCTCTCCCTCCACCAGGCCTTCCTCTACCCTGTGGTCCAAATTCACTTCCTGAACATGAGTTGAATTGTGTAATGCCACTGCTTAAAACGCTTTGAGGAATCCAAAAGTTTATAGAATAAACTGTGCCTTGTTAACATGACCCCCAAGATTCAGAACTCACTGCCCAAACCACCTTCACTCTCATGCCTTCCTACCCTTGTCCTGGCTGTTTTATCCACCGGGTGAGCCCCTCACTGCCTTAGCTATAGAGAAAATCCTGATCAGTTCTTAAGTCCCGGGGAAATATTATCTCTTCTCTCAGTTTCCCTAGATAGCTTCCTCTTTAACATCACCTATAACATTGTAGTTTGGTCCTTTCTGTACCTCTTTGTCTCCTCCAGGACAAGGACAAAATTTTACTCACCACTGGGTTTTCATCCATTGCACAGAGTAGATGCCCAATTAATGTTAATTGAGTTAGATTGAATTGAGTCATATGATGTCTGTCTTGCCGTCAAAGCAGATTGAAATCACACTTTCTTCCAAAATATGTCCTAAACTATCCTGACTGTAGGTTCAGTCTATGTATTGAGTCAACCTATTTGCTCCCTCTATCCAGCTCCAAAACTCCAAGTGCAGCCCCAAACTCAACTCCCAGGACCATGTGTGAAACGATCCAGGAGACCTTTGGGTAACTCTAGTCCACAGTCCAGAACTCAGCATTAAATCACCCTTGCCACTCGTCAAATCGTGCATTTATTTATTTGTTTGTTTGTTTCATAAACATTTAAAAGCCTACTTTGTGTCAGGCCCTATATAAGTGCAAAAGAAATAAGGGTGAAGACCAGGGCCCTCAGGGAGCCCACAGCTAGTTGGCTGGGGGTGGGAGAGTGGCAAAACAGGCAACCCTGTTGCAGATCCTCTATCATATTTTGCCCAATCCCCAGTCTCTCTACTCTGTTTCTTGTCCTTGGGATGCTCTCTGCCTTGATTCTTGTTCCAGAGACCCCCAGCTCTCCAGACGAGAAATTGAAATCCTACTTGCAATCCTACTGCCGGGACAAAAGACTTGTCTGCAGTTTTCTTTTTCATATAACCAGCCCTTCTGCATACCACTCTTCATAGAGGGAGAAAAGTCTGACTTCTTCACAGGGTCACTGATCCTTTGTTTCAGGACTCTCTGACCTGGCTCTCAAGTCTGGCATCTAATGTGAATTATCCAGTACTCTTTAACTTTACAGTACATAACATCCTCTGTGTATCCTATTTAGAATGGATATCCCCAGGATCCATTCCCTCAGATTCTAGTTGTCTGTATTTATTACAAGGTTCCCAGGTGATTTTGAAACAGATGATCCAGGGACTTTGAGAAGGATTGTCCTAAGATCCACATGTTCGCTTAAGTTTTAGAATCATCTACACTGTCTCTATCTCACCCTACCACCAGTTTGGACCCTGCAAACCTTCAATAACTGAGCTAATCCCCCAAGTCTCCTGCCAAAGGAAGTGGAATTTAGCGAGCAGAGGACCTACTATGCATGACTGTGTGCTTTGACTTTTGAATATTATCTTCCCCAAAGTCCCCCTCACTGGGCACTGCTTACCCATTGGGACATCTTAGATGCTTTATCTTGGCCTTTTGGCCAGTTACTTGTTTGGACTCTGATCTCTTTCCACTACCACTGAAACACCATGTTTTGTCCATCAATACCTGACAGTCATTCTCTCACCCCGCTATCTGGTATCCCTACCTAGCCAGGTTTGGCCCCAGGTTCCAGACCTCCCCACTTAGTCTATCCAAGTGTAAATTATTGACTGCATCTGCACGAGTCCTCAGAAATCCCAGTCCATGGTCATATTTTCTTAATCTGAAATCCCATAGCACCAGTTGTCTGCCTCACTTATTGTCACTTGCTATTCCTAGTCCTATTACCAATATCCTATCTCTCCAGCAAGACTGTAAATTAACATTACTGAGTACTTGTGGGTTAAGTAATCATATAGGCCCTAACTATGGAGAACACAAAACAAGAAATTAATAGTAAAGGTAAAGGTCCAGAGGAACTTATATTGCCAGAAAAGTCAGGCTTAGAAGAGATGCTAGAGTTCGCATTGAGTTCCCAGGAAAAAAGAGGTTTTTAACCACCATAATAATATTTTCCATTTATTGAGGACCACTTATGTGTCAGGCACTGTACTAGCTATATTACATGTCATTCTTCTAAACCTCACAACCATCCTTTGAAGAAACTGACGCTCAAGGAAGTCCACAAACTTTCCCACACTGACACAGCCAGTGAAAGTGAAAGAGTTGAGATAACAATTTAGGTTGACTCCAAAGCCCATGGTCTATTACTCTACAAATCAAGGAAATAATTATCACAAACTCCTCAATTTTACCAGAACTATTAATAGAGCACACTATTCCCTGAAGGCCTCTAATATCACTTGGAAATTTCCAACAGGTTCAAAAAAATTGTAAGGAAGACATTTTTCTGGAATAATCAGGGAATAATGTACAATTGGGTATACAGAGCATTAAGGGCAAATGTCCTGCCCAACAGCTGTGTTCATTCCTCTGTTCAGCTCAATGGTACTAAACATAAAGCAAAATGAACTGAGCATTTTAATATTGTTTTCTCTTTGGAGGCTCTGACTTCTACTTAATAGGACAGGAAAATAGCCCACCGAGCAGAATGCTAGATGGTGGCTCATCCTACTAGGGCTTTATGGCTGAGCTTCTGTAGTTTGTGTCTGCTTGAGAGATCCCCTGGCCCCTTTCCTAATTGCAGGGGTTGCCCCCAGCATGAACACTGGATTACTAGCTCGAGTTAAAGGGCACTTAGAGCCAGGCTGGCCAGAACACTCGCATGACTTCCAGGAAGCTACAATAGACGCCAAGAATTAATTAATTGATGCCAATGGGATTTGTAAGCTTGGGATAAGGACACTTGAAAGCCTGAAAGCATATGCAGCGCATCACAAAACTCACACTCCCTGGCACCCCAGCTGCTGTGTGGAGCAATGATGAGGGCGTTGGGTTTGGAGTCCCAAGCCCAGGTCTGGGTCTATGGGAACTTGTGTCTTGCTTATCTTTCTAATTCCTTATCCGTAAATAAGAATAATCCTTGCATTACTCATTGCAAAGGGCTTTGTGAGGGCTACTCACAAAGCCCTCAAATGAGGTATTTGTATGTGAAAGCTCCATAAGGACTGTAACTAGGGTAAATGCCCCCCTCCAGTACTCCCATAGCAATCTGTGCTTCCCCAACAAGCATTCATCACATTTCTCTTCTATATTTTATGTACCATAAGGACAGCAACTGTATCAGTATTGCTCACCACTGTCTCCTGGTATCTACCACCGTGCTAAGCGCTTGCTTAGCGCTCAATAAATATTTGTGAGATGAATGAATAGATGATAAATGCAGTCTTATGTAGTGTTCTTTATTTTGTGCGAATTTCATGCCACATAGTAAAACAAATCCCATGTCACCATCACTGTCCACTACTGGCAACTTTTTTTCACTTTATAACTGTTACTTCATACACATAGGTGGTCCTCAAGAAGTGTATAGTCCGAAGGGAATAAGATTGTACAAATGAAAAATCAAATAACAGCAAACACAGAAAATGCCATTTCTAACAATTTCTCGTTATTTCAACTTTTTCAAAGAATTAACCTCAGGGGCAAATCCCAGCATCTTAAAACTACAAGTTTCTATCTTTGTAGACCAGGGACTGCTTAGTATGACCAGATGGACTATTGTAAATATAAATTCAATTGTATCCCAGAAATCCCAGACTTTCTTGTGGAGGAGTGACTATTTTCTGAAAGCCTTAAGAACCAGAAGTAGACATTATGTGTGAGAAGGTGTGGGGAAAGGGGGGCAGAAGTGGGTCAGAAGATGCTTCTGTAGATCCCAATGCAAATTTTTGTGGAAATACACAGCCAGACTCAAAACGTAAAGGTAGGCTCTAATCATTTTGCTAAGATCTACATGCAATGAGAAGAAACTGGAAAGCAGACATATATTGATAGCATAGGTTCAATGCCCCAATATTTTTAGTACTTTGAAATTACAAATTTTTTTATCTGCTTTTTATGTGGAACAAATATGCAGACTAAACTAACAATTTGAGCAGGACACCAAGGATTTCTTCTGAGGGGTATTTTTCTCTGTGATAGGTCTACAGGGGAGACCTGAGTACAAGAGCATCACATGATACCAGGAAGCTTGGGGACACTTCCAGCAAGAAAGGGTTTAGTGAAGTCTTTATCACCACTGGGAAGAGTAAGCATGAGAAGGTGAAATGGTGAAAACAAGTTGGGGGTTCTAATAAAAATGGCTTCCTAATCTAATAGCAGTATAATAATTGATCAACTGGTGAACCTTGAAACAATTAACCTTGAAAAGATAGACTGTAGAGTTCCTCAATCATTTCTAATACCTCCCTTAAAGAAAACAAGCAAATTATGATGTGTAAAAGTCCCCCTGAATTCATTATGCAACAAATAATTTTGAGATTGAATCTCAGTATTACTTACTTGCTAAAAGTTAATTTTAGAAGCGTCTACCTGGAGTTGTGCCTATGGTAGACACTTTCGGGAGTGTAACAGACACTGAGAGTTGTCCTCCAGTGTCTATTCTCCCTTTTATCCACAGCTTAGCACAAGAGCACCAAAAATCAAGACTACACTTCCCAGCCTCCCCGGCAGCCAGTCTTGCTCATGACTAAGTTTTACAAATGGGGTTTCCAGGAACCTTCCTTAAGAGAGAGCTGATGCTTATTGTTAGCCCCCTCATCTTTGCCTCTCCCTCCTCTCTTCCTCCTGAAACAGGCGCTGCCATTTGGAGGCTGAGGACCACATTCTTGGGTTGGATGAGCAGTGAGTGGGAAGAAGCCTGCAGCCTGAAGACTTTTAGAGCAAAAGTCACTACTCCAGCCCTGGACTGACTACCTTCTGACTTAAATGAGAAACAACACTTTTATCCTGATGAAACCACTATTATTTGGAGGTTTTCTCTTATTTTTGAACCTAAGCCTCACTGATACAGAGAAGGTTTGTATTCAAGGTAAATAAGAAACAGTCCCCAATTTTAAGAAGTTTCATAAACTTGAGAAGGACATGAATGGTATATACAACACTGTAAATTTGTACAGAGAATAAAATTATGAGTGTCATAAGATCAAAATATTATCGTTGAGGATGGGAACAATAAAAGGAAGACAAATTACTTCTGTTAGAAGAGAATGAAGGAGGGAATAGTGGTTCAAGTGGCATTTGAGATGGGCCCTAAAAGAAGAATAGAATTTTGATAGATAAAAATGGGGAGGAAGGGCTTCCCTGGTGGCGCAGTGGTTGAGAGTCCGCCTGCCGATGCAGGGGACACGGGTTCGTGCCCCGGTCCGGGAAGATCCCACATGCCGCGGAGCGGCTGGGCCCGTGAGCCATGGCCACTGAGCCTGTGCGTCCGGAGCCTTTTTATCCGCAACGGGAGAGGCCACAGCAATGAGGGGCCCGCGTACCAAAAAAAAAAAAAAAAAAAAAAATGGGGAGGAAGACAAAACAGGCAGAAAAAACAGCATTACAAAGGCTGGAAGTGAAAAAGTACGGATTGTGTTCAAGGAAGTTTAGGTGATTCAGTTTAACCAGAGCACAGGTTGTAGATAGTGATCCTTACTGATCACCCGATTGATCTATTTCCTTTTCTTGATGAATTTTTTTCATGACCTTTGTCACTATCTGATGCCACATTATGTTAACTCTGTTATCTGTTTATTTTCTAGAATAACCAGAATTTCAGTTCTCCAACTTTTTGGTCTCAGAGACCCCTTTACATTCTTAAAAATTATCAAGAAAAGCTCCAAAGAGCTTTGGTTTATGGAGGATATATCTATAAATACTCACTGTATTAGAATGGATATAATGTTTTAGTTATGTAAGATGAATGTTATAGAGATCTACCATACAACATAGTGCACTATAGTTAAGAACACTATATTGTGAACTTAAAATTTTTGTAAAGAGGGTAGATTTCATGTTAAGTGTTCTTACCCCAAAAAAGGGGCAGAGAGAACTTTAGGAGGATACAGATGTTTATTACCTTGATTGTGATGATGGTTTGATGGGTGTATGCTTATGTCCAAACTCATCAAGTTATGTACATAAAATATATGTGGTACTTTGCATATCAACTGCACCTCAATAAAGCTTTTTAATTTTTTTATTGATAAATGTTTAAATATTTATTTATGTATTGATTTTAAAATAACAAAAATAAACCCGTTCCATGTTAATGTAAAGAACATTTTTATGGAAAAAAATTTTTCACATAAAATTATTAACAGAGTAGCATTGCTCTATAATTTTGCAATTTTCCTTAACTTCTGGCCTAATAGAAGACAGCTAGACTCCCACATCTACTTCCACATTCAATCTGTTGTGATATCACATAACAGGTAGCCTCTGGAAAACTTCACTATATACACATAAGAGAAGAAATGGAGAGTGAAAATGACAAATAACATCTTAGCGTTATTATGGAAACAGTTTTACTTTGCAGACACCCTGAGAGAGTCACAGAGCCCCTCAGGGTCCCCTGACTAACTCTGAGAACCCCTGACTAGAATATAAACTCAGCGAGAGCAGAGATTGTGTTTAGTTCCCTATAATATTCCCAGCACCTAGACCTGGCATATAGTAGGCACTCAATAATACTCATTAAATGAATGCATGAACCTGAGGCTATATTGTGAAAGACACTGAACGGCAGGCTAATGAGTTTGCAATTGACTTAGTAGACAAAGGGGAGTCAGTAGTGGTATCTGAGCTGGAGAATATAACGATCTGATTAATCTGACCACACCAAGGAAGATGGGCTGGAGAGAAGGGTAACCTGGAGATATTGGTACCAAGTAGGATGCTCTTGATTTAGCCCTGGTGAAAAATAGTGAGGTTCTGAAGTAGGATGAAGACTGTACAAATGGAAAGAGGAGAACAGACATGAGAAATCACTGGATACAGTGTATTAGCCCCCGAGAAATCCATGAATGTATCCTGACTTAACTGTCTGTATGATCTTCCTCAAGCCAATCAACTCCTGTTCAATTACACTTTCCTCATCAGCAAAATAAACTATTGTATTAAATACGGATTGTCACTTTCAACTCTCTCAAAGTAATTTGCAGATGATAGAATTGTATCACCAAAATATTAATTTTAAATGTCACAAAATCATGATTCCTCATTGGTAATTATTCCTGCATTTACTGATGCAAAGACTAGTCATTAACTAGGCTCTTTAAAAAGTAAGACTAGAGAATCAATATTAAACTTCAATATTAGCTAAAGTGTTTGCTTGGGAAAAAGTTATTTTTTAAGGAGGACTTTTAACTTATTTAATTCTCAAACAATTCCTATGATGTAGGGGTTTTTTTCCACATTTTGTTAATCAGGAAATATTAAGAAATACACTCCAAGCCCCACACCTTGGAGTAAGCAACAAAGTTAGTAGTTAAACAGTTATGTCTGATTCTAAAACTTACAATCTTAACAATGTATAACACTACCTCAAAGAAATTGAGATACTGTTTAAATTTGGATATGTTGTTACAGTTTGGAAGTATGGATTAACAAAAAAGAAAAATATGGCACTCATGGAATCAAACTAATTACCACCTCAGTTAATCTACAATTATCAGGGAAAATCAGACTCTATCAGGTTAACAAGGCAGGAAAAATGACTGTATCTAGTTAATTAAATGTATAGGAAACTAGGCTAAGGTGGAGGAAAGAGTACAGAGCTCGGAAAATTTTGAGGAAAATATAGAAGGAAAAAAAAGACATCATCTCATCTAATTTTCAAACCTGAGCACACCACTGAGAAAGAAACAGGCTCTGTTCTTCATCATTTCTCTGTTCATTTTTGGCTGAAGCAAATTAAGGTCATCCACTCTGGGAATAAATGAGGTTGCTCTGAGTTAGTTACCAAATCGACAGTGGCACAAGCAATGCTGCTAATGAAAATTATCCCAACTGTCCGACTCAGACATCGGCTCAGATTTCAATTCCCTGCAGCCATTTGGTTGAAAGGATTTCATAATAATTTTCAAGAGACCATTTCAAGTTTCTATTTTATCTCAAGGAAAGAGGGGATGCATTTGTTCTCTGCTTTGAATCAGAAATATGCTTGACTTTGTAAAGATTGCATAATGAGGGACTTCCTTGGTGGTGCAGTGGTTAAGAATCTGCCTGTCAATGCAGGGGACACGGGTTCGATCCCAGGTCTGGGAAGATCCCACATGCCACAGAGCAACTAAGCCGGTGGGCCACAGCTACTAAGCCTGCGCTCTGAGAAGCCCATGCACCGCAACGAAGAGTAGCCCCTGCTCTCCACAACTAGAGAAAACCCGTGCGCAGCAATGAAGACCCAATGCAGCCAATAAATAAACCAATAAATAATTAAAAAAAAAAGATTGCATAGTGAGAATGCTGACCTGTAGTTTCTTTCTTTTTTTTTTTTTTCCCCTAGGTAAGAAGTAAATTTATTGAGAGAGATACACACTCCATAGACAGAGTGGGGGCCATCTTGGAAAAGGAGAGGCCTCACCTGTAGTTTCTTAAAAATTATTCGTTGGGCTTCCCTGGTGGCACAGTGGTTGAGAGTCCGCCTGCCGATGCAGGGGATACGGGTTCGTGCCCCGATCCGGGAAGATCCCACATGGCGCGGAGCGACTAGGCCCGTGAGCCATGGCCGCTGAGCCTGCGCGTCCGGAGCCTGTGCTCCGCAACGGGAGAGGCCACAACAGTGAGATGGGCGCGGCGTACCGCAAAAAAAAAAAAAAAAATTACTCCTCATTGCATCTATCTTCTGTTCAATTTCCTAGTAATTGTTGGAAGACCAAATCGGCAACCTTTCCTTACATATTTCTTTGATACTCTACTCTTAAATTATAGCATCAGAGCTCATAATTCTTTTTTCAGTGTGCTGAGATACATCAGTAAACCCCTGGTTATTATTCATTTATTCAGTACACTTTGCTTGAGAGCTTACTATGTGCCAGGCAGTGTGTTGGTACCAGGGATCCAAAAATGGACGAAACAGATCATTACCTGCAAGGTGGTCACCGTCTAGCAAGGAGATAGGTAAGTAGATAAATATTTCCTTGATGTGTTCGTATTATCAACAATATGAGCAGCTACTGTGTTCCAGGTGTTCATGTTAGATGCTGGGGATCTGTTCTTCACCAAAAAAAAAAAAGTATTACTACCCATGTTAAGCAAAGATAAATTCAAAAGAAAAAGAAGTAATTTAAAAATCAGTAGGAAATGAGCATTCTGACATGAGCTATGTGGAAATGAGACAGACTTTGTCTGAGATAGTCCTATGCCTTTGGAAACAGGGTGAAAACAACATGAAAAGGGCAGTCAGGAAGACAGAAAATGGGAAAGTAAGAAGAGCAATACCCTGGAAGCTCTGCCTGGTGAATTAATAGCTGACAAGGTCTCCATCTGGCTTTGAGAAAGCAGGCCAACCAAGGTCACTGTGCTCTCTTTTGAGATTTTTCCATGAGTTGCATTAATGCCACAAGATTAGCAGATTATTTACATGACAATCAAGCCTGGGCATTGAGGGTTGGGGATGGACGGAAATGGTGGTTAGTAGCTGAGTGTAAAATTATCCTGACACTACTATTCTGGTGAGAAGTATCAACTGCTTTTTGGACACATCCTTTTACCCATTTATTTTTATTCCAACCCAGCACCATCCCTTATGTTCACTAAGCTTTGGGGCTTATATTGACTTCCAATTATTTCACTTGTGTAATACCCTTAATAAGTATAAGCATGAGTCCTTTATTTTCTCTGAAACACTGCCAAGTTCAGCTTTCCCCTCAGCAAGCGGAAACTTAATTAACATTTTGTTAATTTCTAGAACTGTTTCAATTTTCCCTTCTCTGGGGTTTCATAGATAAAGAATACAGTAGATGAGGCATAAAAATTAACATGGAACTAATCCAATTCTCAGGATGATTCAGAAAACCTAGAGTGTTTTGGGAACTACTGTGTACATGGAGTATTAACTCATATATAACTGGGGAAGGGTAGCCTTGAGATGGCCTTGCAATCCTTTGGTTTACCCTATAGCTCCCACCACCCCTTTAAACTAATCCTGGCCTCTGCTGCCCCAGGAAAGCTTAGACCATAGTTGAAATTCAAATAGGAAGAAAAGAAGTTAATTTTTAGCTTTTAAACTTGCAGAGCTGAGGTCTTGCCATAAGCAATAGACTATTTAATCATCCATCTCTTCCATCCTTCCCCCATCCACAAATGGCAAGAGCAAATAAACCTTTGTGGATTGGAGTGGGTGGCAAGAGTTTGGAAAAAAAGCAAAAAAAATTAGAAATTATATGAGAGTCCTGTTCTTTGCCCTGCCAGTCCAGGGACTTGTGGGATGAAAGGGAGGTGGTTTTCCCTTTAAGCCTAAATATCTGAAACCCCCCAGTCCTGACAAAAATGGTGGGCTGCTTGGCAGGGCTGGAAAGAGCCCTGAGTTTCCTCTCAGTCCCTGAGTGGCATGGCAAAGCATCCGAAATTCCTATGCCTCAGACCCCAAGAGAGACACAGAAGTTAGCAGACAGAACTACAGCCCCGAGGTCCCACAGTGGAGCTGGCAGAATTCTGAGATAGTCCCAAGATTCCCGTCCCTTTGTGTCTGCCCTGTATTCTCCCCTCCCCTTGAGTGTGGGTAACACTTATGAATATAACGATATTTTACAACTGGGATTATGTTATCTTTTGTAAGGAAAGTGAAGGTAATTTGAAGATGTAATTTGGGGGAGATTTTTTTTAACTTTTTATTTTATATTGGAGTATAGTTGATTAACAATGTTCTGTTAGTTTCAGGTGTACAGCAAAGTGATTCCGTTATACATATACATGTATGTTCTTTTTCAAATTCTTTCCCATTTAGGTTGTTACATAATATTGAGCAGAGTTCCCTGTGCTATACAGTAGGTCCTTGTTGGTTATCCATTTTAAATACAGCAGTGTGTACATGTCAGTCCCAAACTCCCTAACTATCCCTTCCTCCCACCCTTCCCCACTGCTAACCGTAAGTTCATTCTCTAAGTCTGAGAGTCTGTTTCTGTTTTGTAAATAAGTTCATTTGTATCAGTTCCTTTTAGAGTTCACATATAAGTGATATCATTCGATATTTCACTTTCTCTGAGTTACTTCACTCAATATGACAATCTCTGGGTTCATCCATGTTGCTGCAAATGGCATTACTGCATTCTTTTTAATGGCTGAGTAATATTCCATTGCATATATGTACCACATGAAAATGTAATTAAGGTGCCTAGTCTGTTGACTTTGAGTTAATCAAGACGGAGATTATCCTGGGTGGGCCAGGCCTACTCCGGTGAGTCCTTTAAAAGGCCTTTCCTGTAGGGAGAGACTGGCAGTGAAAGCTTCTTCTATTCACCTTGAAGAAGCAAAAAGCCATGTTTGAGGAGGGCCTGTGAGAGGGCCACATGGCAAGGACCTGAGGGCAACACTAGATGCTGAGAGTGGACCCTGGCTGGCAGCTACCAAGAAAATGAGGACCTCGGTCAAAAAACCACAAGAAAATAAATTCTGCCAACAGCCTGAATGAGCTTAGAAGCAGATGTCTCCCCAGAACCTCCCGGTGAGAATACAGCCTGGCTGACCTCTTGAGTTCAGCCTTGTAAGACACTGAACAGTAGGCCCAGCTAAACTGTGCCTGGACTCCTGACCCATAGAAATTGTTAGATAATATATGGATCTTGTACAAACAGGCCACTCAAGACGGGTGTTCTCTTGCTCTCTGTACATCCCCTGCTTGACCAAGTGCCTGCTTCACCTACAGCCTACTCACCCGACTGATCTTCCCTCTTAATCATAGAGCCTAATCAGTAACCGCCTTCATGTTTGCCCCCGGCCCCAGTCCCAGCTAGTGATCCTTCTAATCTTTAGATCAGAACGTCTCCACTGTGATAGTTTATCAAAGGGGAGGTGAGGGACGTGCCGCTCTGATGGTTTCCCTGGTAATTGATGAGGCAACCTGATGTCAATTCCCCCTAAAACTGGTAACCTTCCTACCCCCAGTAGCGAAGACTGAGACTGCTCTCGTGTCCTGCCTGCTGTCTGCTGTACGTGGTGGGGTGTCACTCCAGGACCTCGCTTCAGACGTGTAAGATCCCCTATCCAATAAACCATTGATGTCTCTGTCGCTAACTCCCGGCTCTTTCTTCACTCTTGCGGCTGGGCAATTACAGGGCTTGCAGGCCTGCGTGGCTCAGCCCGACACGTGTTGTTTTATGCCACTAGGTTTGCGGCCATTTGTTACGCGACAATGAAAAACTAATCATACGGCCGGGAATGAGAGGATGCAGGCTTGGACCGAGAGGCTAAAGACTGGATGGGAAATGGGTAAAAACTCTGTGGATGCTGGCACGGATGGGGACACCAAAGGCTCAACAAGATAAGCACTTTCTCAGGGGACAAGAACAAAGACCTAGACACACAGAACTCTCCCACTTATTTGGGATGGCATTTGCACCCCTCCCCAAGCCAAGCTTAGCAGCAACTCCAGGGATAAGAAAGCTGTAGAAGGTGCTGTTTGAAACTCCTAAATTTGACTGAGCTTAAACCTGAAACGGGTAAGCAAAATGTCAGTAGTACCTGAGTTTATTTCTAAATGTTGGGAGTAAGATTTCTGCTTTAGACAGGTAGGGGTTCAGGCTAGAAGTTTTCAGTTATGGGGGAAGGGAAAGGTTTCATTTTTACACAGTCCAGTTTGTGGCATGTGACATCCATTTCTACCATCTTTCAGGGGAGTTTTGCATCAACGGCAGAGTCCTCCTAGGGAAACACCGAGTCAAGGGTAAAAATCATCTCTTGTCTCCAACATTGTTACCCACTGTTACCCTGAGGAAATCAGTGTAGAATGAACATTAAGGGCAGCCTTAAAAAGTTGCCTCGGGGCTTCCCTGGTGGCGCAGTGGTTGACAGTCCGCCTGCCGATGCAGGGGGCACGGGTTCGTGCCCCGGTCCGGGAAGATCCCACATGCCACGGAGCGGCTGGGCCCGTGAGCCATGGCCGCTGAGCCTGCGCGTCCGGAGCCTGTGCTCCGCAGCGGGAGAGGCCACAGCAGTGAGAGGCCCGCGTACCGAAAAAAAAAAAAAGAAAGAAATAGAAAAAGTTGCCTCAGAGACTCCCAGGGTAAAATGGCAAAATGAAGCCAGAGCCCAGGCCCTTGCCCACTCCGAACCTGACAAAATGAACAGCAGACGAATGTTAAGAACCAGCGGCGCTCAAAGGAGGGAACGCCACTTCAAGGCAACGTTTGAAATAGTGACTGGACAAAGAGAAATAGAAGATTCCAGGGATCAGGGTATGTCTCCTCCCCCTGCACGCCCTCTCACCCTCACCCATCCCCTGCCCCGCACTCTTCAAGCAACCTATGGGACAAAAGGTGAGGTGACAGAGTCCTGGGGAAAGTTCACTACTGTCTTCAATGAGGCAAGAAGTAAATGGAGAGGGAAAATAGCAGCCAGAGAAATACCAGGGGCCCCGCTGGTATGAGAATCTCCTTCCCCATAAACTCACCATTTTCTTCTCTCTAGCCAAAAACAAGCAAGCAAGTAAATGAGGATTCTACTCAAAATAGATAAATAACATCGAAAAAGCTTTAAGAAAGATAAATAATCCAGTAGAAGGATGGATAATATTCACAAACAAATGTCTCAAAAAAGAGGGAACAAAAATTATAAATACATGAAAAAGATGTTCAGCCTCATTAGTAATCAGTAAAGGTATTAACGCCACAGTGAGGTTTTATTTTACACCCAACGGATTGGTAAACACTAAAACGCATGGCAATAACAAGCATGGATAAGGGTGTGAATAACAAGCATGGGTAAGGGTGGGAAGGAACGGGGATTTTCATAAACTGCCGGTGCGGGGGGGGGGGGGTAGAAATTATAAGCCCTGGAAAGCAATTCAGCTTTGTTTTGGATTGGAGGAACTAATACCACATCTGGGTGTGCTGCTCTGATCACTTTACCAAATAACCCTTAGGCTGCTAGTTTTGAGCGGAGCCCAGAATTAAAGCAGTCTCTGCAGCATCCGCTACAGAAAACAGTACGGAGTTTCATCAAAAATTTAAAAACAGAACTATCATATGATCCAGTAATTAAACTTATGAGTATTTATCCAAAGGAACAAAAATACTCATCAAAAAGATTTATTCACCCCATGTTCATTGAAGCATTATTCACAATAGCCAAGATATGGAAGCAATCTAAGTGCCTATAGAAAGATGAATGGATAAAGA
This sequence comes from Monodon monoceros, assembly GCF_005190385.1. Lineage (NCBI taxonomy): Eukaryota > Metazoa > Chordata > Mammalia > Artiodactyla > Monodontidae > Monodon > Monodon monoceros. The sequence goes on from NW_021703774.1 coordinate 113,115,003, forward strand.
AGATGTGCAATATATATACATATATATATATATATTACTCAGCCATAAAAGAGAATGAAATCTTGCTGTTTGTGACAACATGAATGAACTTTGAGTGCATTATTCTAAGTGAAATAAATCAGACAAAAAAAGACAGATACCACGTGATCTCACTTATATGTGGAATCTAAAAAAATTTTTTTAATTAAAAAAAAAATGAACTATAGAATAGATACAAACAGGTGCCAGAGACAGGAGAAGTTGTGGACAAAAGGTAACTTTCAGTTATAAGTGAGTCTTGGGAATGTAATGTACAGCATGGTGACTACAGTTAAACAAAAAGGAAAAAACGTCTCTGCAGGAGGTCCAAGTTTTGATGCACTCCCCCGTTCTATTCACTACTCATCACCAGTAAATCCAGGGAACTCCAAGTGTCTGTGGTTAATAAAGGCACAGTATGGGGTTGCTGGCAAGCCCTAATAAAAGAATCACGACAAAGACCCCTAGGACCCTCCTCTGCTGGTAACTACTCACCTTTTAAGAAACAGTCCCTTTGGGATCAGCAGATACACACTAGTATATATAAAATAAACAACGAGGTCCTACTGTATGGCATAGGCAACTATATTCAATATCTTGTAATGAACTATAATGGAAAAGAATCTGAAAAGTAACAGACAGATATAGATATAGATACATATGTATAACTGAATCACTTTGCTATACATCAGAAACTAACATAACATTGTAAATCAACTAAACTTCATTTTTTTTAAATTAAGAAATAAAAAAAAGAAAGAAACAGCTCTTAACTATTGGGCCAGTTGAGAATAAGTGCTCAACAAGACACCAGCTGCCCGTCATGAACTATTTGATGCACTGTTTCAGTTATCTATTGCTGCATGACAAATCATCCCAAAACAGTGGATTAAATCAACAATCCAGGTAACAGAGTTTACTATGCAACAATCAGAAAGGTGAGAGATGCTCAAATGGTGATTTTTAAATCCCTGATGATTTTTAAATTATGTTCACAGGTTTTAGTCATTAAATTTAATAATTTTAATAATTATTAAAATTAAAAGTGAGTACCTTCTGCCTCACTCTGCAAATAATTTCCAGATTTTTACTGACTTAAATAGCTCTGTCTGTGAACTGTAGGAATGGGAAACTGTATGAATTATAGGAATAAACTGTAGTACAAAATCAGTGAAGTATTACCTATATAAATCCTCACTTTCCCAGAATTACAGTACTTGAGGAAATTTTGGAACACAGTTATTCTGAAATCATAATGTCAACACAGATTAGTGTCGCTGCTTATTCTCAGCTGAATCCTTACTGGGAAACCAACCTGACAAATCTTGGCTGCGGAGAAAGATGGTAAATACCTCTAGTCTCTCCAGCATAACTCTCCCGGCTGCATCTTCCCCCCAGACAGTCACAGAAATGGGCCTTCTGAGAGTGCATTTTAAAGGAAAGGAGATGAATAGAATGCCATAACCAGAACTGAACAAATGGCTATTTCCCAGCTCCCACAGATGAGCGATGTGCTCTCTGACGTATCAGCATCTGGAGGCACATTCATGCTACATCTGTACAGCCAGACACTGCCAGACAAGGTGAACAGAACAGCCCAGTTTATATAACCTCTGAGCCCTCACAACCACCAAGAAAAATGTTTGGTGAGATTTCCAGTTAAGATTTAGAATACTTAGCCAAGTTTCAACAAATATTCCCAAGCACAGCAGTCCACTAGAATTTCCAGGGTAAAAAAGTAAGTGGTAGGGCTTCCCTGGTGGCGCAGTGGTTGAGAGTCCGCCTGCCGATGCAGGGGACACGGGTTCGTGCCCTGGTCCGGGAGGATCCCACATGCCGCGGAGCGGCTGGGCCCGTGAGCCATGGCCGCTGAGCCTGCGCGTCTGGAGCCTGTGCTCCGCAACGGGAGAGGCCACAACAGGGAGAGGCCCGCGTACCGCAAAAAAAAAAAAAAAAAAAAAAAGTAAGTGGTTCACTGCCGTTTCTCCTATCCCACAAAATCAGCAGATATTTTGATTACTCTGTAGGTAAATCTTATCCTGCTCTGGGCTACATCCAACAAAAATTACATAGGAACTATTTCAAGTCACTAGAATCATTTGAATCATTCCTGCTTCAAGTTAATGAAAGCAAGGTCAAGTTTTCAGCCCCCTGTTGGGTCAGGCAGTATCTCTCTGTTGTTTGAGCAGTGTTCAACCCTCCAGGGAGCATCCCGCAAGTACTATCAGAACGAACCTCAGCATCTCACTTCTTTGGTTCCTTGTGTGGTCCCTTTAAGGACCAGAAACATCAATGCGGAACCCGTTCTTCAGTATTTGACCCACAACTTACCTTCCCATCCTTGTTATTGTTAAATTACTGATTTCATTCTTGGCTCAGATGTGGGTTTCTTAAACTCTTTTTCTCCCATCCCTCTTCTGGAAGTATAACTGGTCCTATCTCCTTCAAACTCCCAGACCCCTGTACCCTTGCCCCACTTAGCACCACTATGATAGCACTTACCTCACTGCAGCATCACTGTGGGGCTCCCCTCTACACCAGAAGCCCCATGGCACTGTGTTTTGGTCACTTTGGTGAACTCAGTGCTTAGCATAGGGCCTGACACATGGCAGTTTCTCAATCAGTGTTTTCTGAATGAATGACCCGGCTTCTTGATTATAGCCCTGGATTGCATGCTTGAATTTAGCTTCCAACCACACTTTCTTCTCCACGGTTGGAACCTTTTACTTAAACCCTGGCCTGGACTTCCCTTAGGAGCCCACCGCAGCTGCAGAGCCTTCAGACCAAGATAGCGTGACCGTCTGCTGCTCCCTCCTGGCCACAGCCAGCCTTGTGCCACCCAGCAACTTTTTCTCTATCCCAAATGAGAAATAAATGTATCCTTGGACACAAAGGGACTAGGTAGAAGAACCAAAGCAAATCTATGTCCACTATTTGAAATACAATTCTAAGTAGTCTGTCTGATCTGCCAAAGACCACATACACAGTTGCGTGCCTACCAAGTGATAGGCACTGTGCTATGCTTTACACACGTCCATTCATTTAATCCTGTCAACTCTTTGAGGAAGAGAGCATTATCTCCATTCTACACAGGAGAAGAGTAAGATTCACAAGTTTATGTAGGGCTTCCCTGGTGGCGCAGTGGTTGGGAGTCCGCCTGCCGATGCAGGGGACGCGGGTTCGTGCCCCGGTCCGGGAAGATCCCACATGCCGCGGGGCGGCTGGGCCCGTGAGCCATGGCCGCTGGGCCTGCGCGTCCGGAGCCTGTGCTCCGCAGCGGGAGAGGCCGCAACAGTGAGAGGCCCGCGTACCGCAAAAAAAAAAAAACAGTTTATGTAACTAACCAAAGATGACATAGCTAAGTAAACAGTGGGGTTGGGATTCACACCCCGGTTTGCCCAACTTCAACACTAAGGCCAATGCTATTTCCACTATACTGCTAAGCCATACTATGGTGCACTTAAAACTTGGGCTCTACTAAGTATACCTAATACTCTTGAAACAATGAAAAACATCTTCAGATAGAAGACACCAAGACTAAGAAAAGGGTAAAGCTTGGTATGTAAAGAAAAACAAAACAAAGTCCTTCGGTCAAAGGAATTTGATGACACTTAAGATAGACATAGCAATGCAAAATGTAACTATGGATGAATTGAATTCATGATGGTCCAACACGTTAATGAATCATAGTAAGATTTAAAATAATTAGGAAAATCAGACTAGACTTCATAAATGAGAATCTCTGATTTTTTTAAACAGCACTATTTGAACAAAGGGAACACTACACAAGAACCAAGAGTTATTTATAAAATTGTAATCGTTTTTCCCACTCTGCTTTTTCAAGCACACAAACTGTCTCATTACTTGTTGTGAATACCAAATAACCCAGGTCAGAAGTCGGCTAGCACCCAAATAACCGTGCAACACAAAATGTTCTCCTACAGTCAGATGACTGAGCAAGATTAATCAGAGAAAGCATTTTCACTTTCAGATAATCTTCGAATACTTACCTAGAGCAAGTATTTAACTATTTCCTTGATCAGATGACAGATAATAGTACAGACAAAATTTACATGAGGGGAAAAAATGATGTCTTAGAAAAAGCCAGAGTTTTCATATATAAATCTGGGCTCCTCGGACTAGCTGCAAGTCACCTCTGATACGCCTCCTCTCCCAGCACCCCTCCCCAGCTGGCTGCCTTGATTTACTGCCACCATTAAAAAAAAAAGTTCACTTACGCAAACATTCCAGCCACACTGACCATCTTTTAGTCTCTCAAACTTGCCAGATCTTTCCCATGTCAAAGCCATCATTCCATCTGCTTCAGTCTCCCCAGTATATCCCTGGCTCAGATACCTCCACATCCTTCAGTCCCAACCTAAGGGTGTTACTTCCTTGGAGAGCCCTTTCCTGACCACTGGATGTGAAGCCATCTCTCACACCATTTTCTCTTGAAGCACCCATCTCTTTACCCCCAAAGCACCAGCCAACCTTTAGAAAGATACATCCCCGTGTGAATTTACTTGCTTAACTCTCTCCTTCACTAACTCCATGAGGATAGAAACCTGAGGATTGTGTTCATCAGTGTTTATCCAAGATCTAGCCTAGTGTCCAGTAGTTAATAGGAACTCAAAAATATTTGCTAAGTAGTGGATATACAAGTGTCAAATTCAGGGGAGGTGTTTGGTTTATAGATTTGACTTTAAAAGTCATTAGCATACTGATGGTATCCAAAGCCACAGGCTTACATTACAGAAATGTTCCTGAAATGTGTATAAAATATTTGTTTTTGTAAATTGTGCTCCTCCCCTCTGCTCTAAGCCCACTGGGGACCACTGATGGATCTCAGTTCCCCTAGATAGGGAAAGCTGATGCTTCCAGTGCATCTCAGAACAGAGATGACTACGGAGCAGGCCACACATCTTTTCACTGCCCCATCCCTTGATTCTCCGCTGTGCTGATAGATCAGACTTCACTCACAGGTTAGGTGAGTAAATAGCCAAAGGAAATTACTACGTGGAGGGTGAATGCTCTTAACTATATCGTAAATAAGACTGCCTTTAAAATCCAAGGGAGGGACTTCCCTGGGTGGCGCAGTGGTAAAGAATCCACCTGCCAGTGCAGGGGACACAGGTTCGAACCCTGGTCTGGGAAGATTCCCACATGCCGTGGAGCAACTAAGCCCATGTACCGCAACTACTGAGCCTGCGTTCTAGAGCTCGCTAGCCACAACTACTGAGCCCGCGTGCCACAACTACGGAAGCCCGTGCTCCTAGAGCCCATGCTCCGCAACAAGAGAAGCCACCGCAATGAGAAGACCGTGCACCGCAGGGAAGAGTAGCCCCCGCTCGCCGCAACTAAAGAAAGCCCGGGTGCAGCAACGAAGACCCAATGCAGCCATGAATAAATAAATAAATAAATAAATAAATAAATAAATAAATAAATAATCCAAGGGAAAACCAGAAAAAAAGTTAAAACCCTTCACAGTGCTGTCCTGTTGGTCACATCCCAGTTTCTAATCTTGCATCCTTGTCTTCATCTAACCTCCAGAATGGGACTCTCCACCCCCCTTTAGGATAACCTTACCCTCTACCCACCAGGAATGTCTTACTCTAGAGTTCATCCTCCAATTCTCCACCTACCCCAGCTCTGAGTAATCTGTAGGATACAGTAACCACTCAACAGAATATTTCCCTAAATCTGAGTTATTCAAACTAGAATATCATCACCGGAGACTACTTTAAGGCAGTTCAAGGTAGGCTTTGGCCTGGACTTCTGGAGTCTCGTGACCACTGTCAGAGGCACCTGTGCCTACTTGATTATCCAGTGATTAACTACTGGCTCTGACATTTACACATTCACCTTCCGATGACAAATGTTAAGCCTCAGAGTCAATATAGCCCAAATCTAGACAAAAAAAGACTAATGCTTTTCCCAATGTATACAGTCTGCACCTCTGTCTGTCCACAACAGAGATAGCAACTTGCATTATTGTGCAAAGTAGTAGGAATTCCCTTTGTTCATCCTCTCACTTTCATCCTATGCCCTGAGCTTACCAATGAACAAGAGACATCTAAGAAACAAAAGCCCCTGTAGGTACTCCTTGGCTAAACAACTCTCTAGCTGAAATCATGAAATTAAAATTTTTTAATTTAATTTTTGGATCAAATTTTTGTGACAGGGACTTCTCAGGTGGTGCAGTGGTTAAGAATCTGCCTGCCAATGCAGGGGACGTGGGTCCGATCCCTTGTCTGGGAAGATCCCACATGCTGCGGAGCAAACAAGCCCCTGCACCACAACTACTGAGCCTGGACTCTACAGCCCGCACACCACCACTCCTGAGCCCGTGTGCCACAACTACTGAAGCCCGTGCACCTAGAGCCCGTGCTCCACAACAAAAGAAGCCACTGCAATGAGAAGCCTGCATACTGCAACAAAGAGTAGCCCCCACTCGCCGCAACTAGAGAAAGCCTGCACACAGCAACGAAGAACCAATGCAGCCAAAAATTAATTAATTAATTGATTTTAAAAAATTTTTGTGACAGGTATTTTCCTGCAATCTGTTAAATTATAGTTTAGCTGAATATATAGAATTCTAGGTTAGCATTTGTTAATTTATCTTCTCAGAATTTTCAATAACATTCCAATTCCTTCTGGCTTCTATTAGTGCTGATAAGAAGTCCCTATGTATTGGGACTTCTCTGGTGGCACAGTGCTTAAGAATCCACCTGCCAATGCAGGAAACACAGGTTCGAGCCCTGGTCCGGGAAGATCCCACATGCCACAGAGCAACTAAGCCCATGCACCACAACTACTGAGCCTGCACTCTAGAGCCCGTGAGCCACAACGACTGAGCCCACGTGCTGCAACTACTGAAGCCCGCGCGCCTAGAGCCCATGCTCTGCAACAAGAGAAGCCACTGGAGTGAAAAGCCCACGCACCGCAACGAAGAGTAGCCCCCACTCCCTGCAACCAGAGAAAGCCCGCACACAGCAACGAAGACGCAACGCAGCCATAAATAGATAAATAAATTTATAAAGAAAAAAAAAGAAGTCCCTATGTATCAGTCTAATTGTCCTTAAGTACTCTGTCTCTTCTCTCTGGAAGACTTTAAGATTTCTCTTTGTCTTTGATCTACAGGTTTCCACAATGTTTCTAGATATAAATTTGGCTTTATTTATCTTGACCCAGACTGATAGTCACCTTTAATCTGAAGACTTATGTCTTTTTTTTCAATTCTAAAAATTGTCAGCCATTTCTTTTCAGATATTGCCTCTTCCCCATTCTGTTCTTTTTGATCCTATTAGATATATGTAGAAACTTTTCAGTCTAATCTCTCTCTCAGATTCAGTATCTCTTCTCTGTATACTGTACTGAGTGATTTTCTCAAATCTATCTTCCAATTTACTAATGTTATATTCTACTATTCCTAATCTACTATTTAACCTAACTATTGAGTTTTCATTCCAATGCTTATTTCCCAGAAGTTCTTAGTTCTTTTTCTAATCTCTCAGTTCATTTTTCATACTCTCCTGTTGTTCTGTGGGCTTTTTTTCCTTTCTTCTTCTCCTTAAGAACATTAAATATAGTAAGTATTAGGTCTATTTTAGCTAGTTCTACTATCTTCAGTTCTTGTGGTGTTACTTCTCCTCCTAGTTGCATCTGCTGCCTCCCTCACATGGTGATTCCTTTTCTTGTGTGATGTGCAATTTTTTTATCTTCAGCAGAGTTGTTTCTCTGGGAGTCCCATGTATAATCTCTGGTTATCTCTGGAGAAAAATTTCCATTTGTCTCTACCAGACTTCAGGTTCTATATCAGTATACATATAAATTTTTAATTTGGCATCACACAAGAATGATAAACCAGGATGCTACCTCCAGAGTTCCTGGGCTGGTGAGCCACATTTTTCTAATTCCTATTCTATGGATTGGGCAGTCTTACAAGGCTTCTGCTTCTATTCATTTGTCTCAGTTCCAGATCCCTACCTTACACAGTCCTGAGACCTCATCTCCTGACTTTGTGTGAGTGTTAAAATTCCAGAAGAATTACACACCTCTACCCTTTATTGTACATACCGTGTGTACGTGTGCACACACACACATGAGCCAGGCTTCTACCCCCACAACTCCCCAACTATACAATAAACCCTAGGGAGAAAACGCTTTTCCAATCCATTTGTTTAATACCTGGCATAGAGCCTATAACAGGTACTCAACAAATATATGATGGACAAATGAATGGATGGAGGGAGGGATGAAAGAATGAATAATACGAATTAATAACAGAATATACAGTCAGACCACCAAGGATAGATTCACCACATCTGCTTAAGAGAAGTGGATATTATTTCTATTTCCAATTTTTTTTAATTTCCTTAAAATAGTGCAGTTTCTATTATGGTAGAGATTTTTCTCTACATTATTACTAAGCTGTCTTTTAATCTTACTCTCAATCTTTTAACAAAGATATCTAATTATATAGAAGTATTCGAGTTTCCCAGAATTTGTGCTTTCACTGCCGAGGGCCCCCACAACCAAAAGAAAGAAAGTTTTGTTTAGTATGTAGAAGTTATTCAATAAATATATATTTATTGAACTTAATCTTTTTTTTTAAGATTTAATTTTATGTATTTATTTATTTTTGGCTGTGTTGGGTCTTCATTGCTGTGCGTGGGCTTTCTCTAGTTGCCACGAGCAGGGGCTACACTTCGTTGCGGTGTGCGGGCTTCTCATTGCAGTGGCTTCTCTTGTTGCAGAGCATGGGCTCTAGGTGCACAGGCTTCAGTAGTTGTGGCACGTGGGCTCTAGAGCACAGGCTCAGTAGTTGTTGCTCTGTGGCATGTGGGATCTTCCCAGACCAGAGCTCAAACCCATGTCCCCTGCATTGGCAGGCGGATTCTTAACCACTGTGCCACCAGGGAAGTCCACAAGACACAAATTATTATCTTCTCTTCCTATTCCTTTCCACAATCTCCTTGGACAAAAAATATGTGTGAATGGGTGGAGGAGGGTCTATATATTTCTTACATCATATCCTCCTGCTTCTTGATGTTAATCCTGTTAAGCCTTAAGTGTGTACAAGGTGCCTTCTCTATATGATGCGGACCCCTTTATGATCTGAGCTTTCTGGGCTCAGCTAGTGATGTATGAAATGGGAAATAAAGTAATTAGCAAACCCTCTATCTCTGCAACACCTGGCTAAGAGGTCAAGAGCTCACCCTCTCCTTCTCTAGGACAATAAACTTCATGGCTCCCCATTAGAGGTCTGCCCTTTGCAATAAAATATGACATAAGAGAGAAATTTTAATGCATCCACTTAACATTTGCAAAAATATTAAGCCAAGAACATTTGTTTGACAGGTTGGTTTTGAGTTTTGGTTTTTAGGTTCCTTCCCTTTCAGCAATCCTACCTTTTCCTTTTACAATTAATTCTTGAGTACATACACTATCCAAAGCAATCAGAAAGAGAGTCTGCACATGAGTATTCAGGGATGCATTTAGCTTGATTCCAAATCTCCTATCTGAATCCCAGTTCTGTGTCTTTCCCTGAATGGTCCATTAGGTCCTCAGACTCAGCAATAACCAAAATTGAATCCATTCACCTTTCCCCAAAATTAGCTTTGCTTCTTGACTTTCTTCTTTTATCAGCAGTTAAAAAAAAGAAAAGAAAAGAAAAGAAAAAATGAGTTTAGAACAGCAGTTCCCAACCTTTCCTGGTTCACAGCATCCTTAGTGTTTAGTTAATTTTATCACAGTGCCCCTAGGCCAAAAGAAATACTTAATAGTTCCATTCATTAAATAGCTAGATCCAAACAAATTTGTAAGTTGTATGTACTCACAACTTAATTATATTTGAAAAGTAATACACATAAAATTTTAAATGATATCTTATTTCTTAACCACATTTACTTGATAATGGTATATATGCACACATTGGGCACCACACAACCTCCGCAATCTTGGAACCAAATTGGACACCACTACCCTCACTTCCTGCTTCACAATCATTTTCCTGTGGTACTTGCTTTTCATCACAGCAACCGCCAAAAATCCAGCCTTGCAAAGATACAACAGCAGCAGAAGGAATGTATCATTATGATACTGACATTGTGACCTACATCAAGCTAGTAGTTCTTGTGATGTCCAGCAGTCACAGAATAAAATTATGTTTCCCTCAAAATTGTAAAATATCCTGCAACAGTCCCTGTGAATTCACTCTGGTGCCCCAGGGCACCTGAGCCACAGTTTGCGGACTGCAGGTTTAGAGTGATAGTTTGGTACATGCTTTGATAGATCATTGCAGTAATGACTCCCATGAATCATGCCTCCTGTATCCATGCTCTCAAGTCAATATGACTTGCTTTGGCCAATGGGACATTAGTAAATGGGACACAGGCAGAGGCTTGAAAAATATATGTACTTTGGGGTTTTCCCTCTCTTGCTGCTGGAAACCCTTCTGCTGCCACATGACACACTCAGGCTATCCCCCGGGGGATAAAAGACCTGGTGGAGAGAGGGCCTAGTCATCCCAGCCATCCCAGACATGTGAGTGAGGCCAACCTAGACCATTCAACTCAAGCCAAGATGACTCAGACTGAAAGAGCTGCCCACTGACCCACGGAATCATAGAACATAGTGAAACTTTTTTGTTTTAAACCATTATGTTTTGGGTGTTTTTTAGGCAGCCAAACTAAATGATAGGATGTTAAAACTATTGCACTTTATACTTTAGGCAATGGAAAATCAATGAGAATTTCTTAATTAAGTTGAATAGAGTTATTAAATACATGAATGCTTGATCATTCAATTATCCCCTTAAAATTCTTTTAGGAAAAACTCGTGATTTCCAGTCATAACCTCAGGAACAGATCCTGAAGTTCATAAACATTTCATTGCCAATGAGATTAGAAAATTGACTTCATTTCTTTGAATCACAGTTCCTAAAATTATAAGTGATCATTACTCTATAAGGAAGCCTGATTGTAAAGCAAAATGTGAATTTTAACTCGCTTGTCAAAAAGGTGACTAGAAACCTTGATGCAAAGTATAAGAATAGCCCCTTCAACCAGACGTCAGACCACTGACTACTATAACTAACTGGCCAAAACCCAGCTGTAAACTCAGAACCAATGGAAATGGCCTCACAGTGGCAGAAATGTCTGCCACAAGATACTGAGTCTTGCTTCTAATCAGAGCCATTCCCAACCAAATGCTATTTCAATATAGCAGGGTCTCAACCAGAACACACAGATTCTCAGATGGAACAGCTGTCAGCAGGGAAAGTAAGCCAACCATCTAAAAAACACAGGCATGGCCTTGAAAGTACAACCAGTAGCTGCTCTTTGGGACTACATGTTTCAATGTGCTCAGAGAACATCACCATTCAACAGCACAATAAAACATGTTCTTTATAAGAATGAGACTGCATCATCAAGAAAATATTGAATGCTTGTGGAAATAAATTGAAAGCCCTTCAGTAAGATTTCCATTAAAAATGATGAAGAAAAATAGTATAAATTCTTAAGGTAGTAAATGCTAGTTATCTAGAAACTTCACTTGTGTGGATAATTCCATTCCCCAGGAGCCATTGCGAATGGTGATGCTTTTGGCATCTCCATGAATTAGAGGTAACTCTGTGTACCAGCTCACCCCGAGCTTGTTAGTATCTACGGTTTTATTCGCATGAGTGGGAGAATTCTCCCAACCCTCAACGGCCCCAGGATGGCTGAGGCACTGGCTCTCCTCAGACATCAACACTGCTTCCTGGGAAGAAGACCACATGGGGCACTGGAGGAAGAGGATGACCATCGCCTCATTTGGGCCCACAGGTGAGCTCCTTTCTGACCAGGTGAGGCTCTGCAGAAAAGAGAGAGGGATGGAGTCAGTAGCCACAGATCACAAGGGGGCCGGGTCCTGTGCAAGAATCCATGTAAAGAGGTGTCCAGCAGAGAAAAGCTGACCCAATTCCAGGTGTACTGCCTGTGGCCAAGACCCTGCTCTCCCCACCAAGGAAACAGACAAAAGAAGGGAAAGCACACACCAGCCACCATGAGCACAGGAAACACAGCAGTGAAAACAGCCTATACAGAAGCAAACATGTATTTAACCCATTTTGTGTAGTTACAGAAGCTTTAGAAAATATGGATGAGGAAAGAAAGAGGAAAAGAACAGACCACGTACATACATAATAAGTGTGTTTGTATGCAGAATGCTATATTAGAATCTTTTCTTCATGTATCAATATGTGCTTCAATGAATTGTTTTGAATTGCTGCATCATATCCAATTTTGTTGACACATCTTTTTAATCAATCCCATGTTTTTGAATATCCAAATTCTATTTTGCCGTTGTTGTTATTTTTGGGGGGTGTCAGGAAGCCCCAGTTCAAGGCTAACTGAGCAATAGAGAGGAGACTGACAAGTGGAAATCAAAACATCAGCCTTATTTTTGATAAAAGCTGGATAGAGGACATGGATCAGGTATGCAGCCCACTGAGATTCCTAACGCAGTAGCTGGAATTAAACAGAATTTCCCAAACATGCACAGACATAGCTGGGAAACCACAGGGCTCCCCAGTGGAGGGAGGCCTTTCCCATGAAAGCTCCACCTGCAGGAAGCCGATGAGAGCGCATGGTCTCCACAGGCAGCCATCCCAAATCGCCTAAAAGTAGTCAACGCTACTATCCAATTGCAGAAAAAGACGATATAGATTTACATGCTACTGTCCAATTGCAGAGAAAGACGATATACACCCACAACAGCGATGGATCAAAGTGCTCTTTCTTCACATCCTTTTCTACTGTGACAGGTTCAAATGGTATCTCACTGTTGTTCGGTTTGCATTTCTCCATATGCAAATTTTTCTATATATATATTGGCCATTTTTATTTCTTCTTTACTGACTGCTTTGATATGCCCTTTGCCCATTTCTCTAGTGAGATCTTCGTATCCTTATTCATTTGTAAGATGCAAAAGTATTTAAGCAAGTCACTCTTCTTAATCTTAGAATTGTGATGCACGGGGTAGCAGTTAGAATCATAAGCCTGACAAAGCGTGACACTGATGTTGAGAGTGATCGTTTCCATATTTATTAAAACTTTTACTTATGCCAAAACAAGAACCTATTTGAAGAAGAGGTGGGTTTTTGGAAAAGGTCAAGGTCTATTGCCCACAGAAGTGCTTAGATTTAATATCTTCTGATATTAAGTCCATGCGCTGACATTTTTATTCCAAATTTTAAGATACTTGATTATTGATCCAGAAATTTCTAATATGAAAAAATCCTTATGGATGTACCTTATTTCATTGCATATTCAATACATGGAAATTTGAAATTCTGGAGAAAAGTGTAACTACTTGTTCTCTTTATTAAAAGTGCCATTAGAAACTTCAGGTGTAAACTACTGACTGAGGCAAGGCGCGCCGTCAAAATGATTGAACTCATACAGACGTTATAGAACAAACTGATAGTTCCAGGATGTTGATCCATAACTTGCCAAGAATAGCTACTTTATATTTTTAGGTATTACCATTGACCACTGACAAACAGAATACTCTTCAAAGAACTTTTATGGATTATTCAATAATATTTTTATAAAAGGTCTTAAAGCAATGGATATTGGACAACTGCTAGTAAACAATGCTTTCACAAAAATGTCTTTAGCTATTCTTTCTATTAAGAGAATAACCAAATCACTAAATTTTGGAATTCTAGAATCCCTGCTATTATGCTTTGTCCCAAAATCTTCCCTCCATCATCCTTATATTTCTCCATAAAGTATAAAAATGCCTGTTAGAGACTTTATCATTCATCACCATTCATTAATTCAACAGACATTTTTAAGAACCTGCTAACAAACATTCTTAAGAACTTAGCTATATTTGGAGCTAAGGATAAAGACAAGTGAAACAGTTTCTACCCCTCAAGGAAAACATGATCTATAGCTTACATAATGGGGGAGATAGGCAAGTGACAGAAAAAGAGAATTCACTGTGATATAATCAAGCACTGACTGCTGAGACAGCCCAATGGAGCAGCTACTAATCACGTCTGAGGGAATCAGAGGAGGCTTCCAGGAGGAAGTGATGAGTCACTGAGTCCTGCAGAATGAGCACATTCTATGCAGGGGAAGAAACCGAGGGTAATACAGGGGGCTGGTATAAAGGCACAGAGGCAGGATGGGTCACAACGTGGAGAATTACTATAAGGAGTTCGGTTTAGCTGAAGCATAGAGTTGGGGTAGGGACAGATGATGGTGAGAGACTGCACTACAGAAGGAATATTCCATCTTTACCTCTCAATGGATGCTGACAAAAATTGATGACGAAAAGAGTATTCATACCCTCCTCCTCCATTTCACAGTTAAAGAAACAAACCCAGTGTGATTAAGTGACTTGCCCAAGGTCATACATTTCTCAAATTACTAAGATAAAATTCCAATTTAGAAATTCTGATTCCAGAGCTCAGACTCATCTGCTAGTCATGAATGGATTTTATGCTATGCTAAGTAATTAAAATTTTACCTTGAGAAGGTCATGGGAGGCCAAGGATTTTAGGCAGGAGAATGACATGGTCAGTTGTACCTTTTAAAAGGAAGGCCCAGGTTACTGAGGGGAATAAACGGGGCTACATGTGATATGGAACTACTACCTACAGTTCTGCATGTTGTATCCTCTACAACCTAGGGAGGGCAATGAAATGTGGTCTGTGAATGGCACCCCGGAGTGTGTAGTGCTCGACCTACATGGCCAGATTTAGTGTAATTGCAAGTAAGGAGGCTAATAAAGAAGTACTTCAGACATGAAACGTAGGAAGGGTTGCGCTAAAGAAGGGCAATAGCAGAGAAAGGAAGGGGTCATAATGCAGAAATAATGATCTAAAATCAACAGGAGCTGGTGGCTGGTTGGATGAAAATGGTGATACAGAGAGAGAAGTCAAAGAGAAAATGATTTTAGTTTGTGTAGGTCTGGCTAAGTCGGAACCACATTTTAGAATTGCCTTCCCTATTTGGTTTGGGGTTAGATTTGGTTCTAGGTTAGAAACGTGCACAAGATTTGGGAAGTGAAAGGAAGCAACAGCCATTATGCCCTGAAGATAGTCACGGTTAGAGGTAAGATGAGTCAGACACAGAGAAATGGCAGATGCCAGACTGTCCTCACCCTCCTTCTCCACTCTGCAGCCTCTTCCACTTCCAGGGCCAGCAGCTTTACCCGTCTGCCTGACCCGCTGACCGACAGCAACCAGTGACCAGAGGCTGGAATGCAAATTCACAGAGGCAGTTGCTAGGACCAGGTCACAGCCTTGCACAGACCTCTACACCTGCCCCCTTAGGGGCCCCTCTCAGCAGACTCCCCTCAAGCTCTGACTTGCCCACTGTGCCAGTGCTTCAGGAGGACTACTTAGTGACTTCCCTGATTCACCAACTCTCCTTTCTGGACCCCTCCTTCTCCAGGTTCAGTGCCTGATCCCAGCAGGTTCTGTTGCAGCCATTTGAAAAAATGAATCTAAAATTCATATAGATCTGCAAAAGATGTGTAATAGTCAAAACAGCTTTAAAAAAGAACAAAATTGGAGGACTTACACCAGCTGATTTCAACACTTATTATAAAGGAATCTATATACAGAGCTGTAAAGATGGACACCCAAATTTTACAGGGGCAAAACATTTGGTAAAATTGTTGTGTGAGATGACTTGGAAAGCAGGCCACATGGCTAGTGAGGCCGTAGCTCTGGGCAAAGTGATTGGCAAGAGAATAACTGGGCTCACTTTCTTTGTACTGCATCAAAGCATTATAAGAAATGAGCTCAGGAAATAAGTGGCCGGTTTGCAAGCAGAAATTGAGGGTCCAGAAATTGGACGCCTGACTAGAAAAGCTGTATGATAGCTGTTAGACCCCGAACACAAAAGCCTATTAAAATCCAGCTTTCCTGCTGCCATTGGGCTAACCAAAGTTACTTGTGGTGAGGTTTGAGGGTGATGGTCCTGACTGAAGGGGTATGACAGCATCTCCCACTGTCCCTGACACAATTGTGAGGCCTCTGTTCACTCAACATCATGAGAGGAAACACAGACCTGAAGCAAAGAAATTTGGACCAGAGAAAACATATTCCAGGGCCACACCAGTCCTCCAGGAACTGCAGGCAGTGAGGCTGCCTCAGCCTCCCAAAATGCCCAAGCAACAAGATGGATGGGAGAAGGGCCTTGCCTTCATTCTGGATATGTTCGTATCCGGATAAACTCCATGCCTAAAAGATGTGCTGAAAATCCAAGCTCCAGAAATATGTGGAATGTTTCTTGGAACTGGGCCGCTAACAACTTTCAACTGTGCAAACAAAAGCATTGTAAATCAGGCTTTTCTAAGAAAAAGGTGCTCAAACATTCAGTAAGCTTGGTTACTAGTATTCTTAACAGGAATTTCTGTTCTTTCATTCTCAGTCACTTTATTACAAGTTAATCTTTTTAAATCCTACTTTGGATCATTCAAGCTTCTCAGAAGTACTTTGGATTATTAGAATTACAGACTTCGTTTTGAAATTGCTTTTCATAGGCTCAAAAAATCTTATAGTAGTGCCTTCTTTCATCCTGCTTTTTAAATCCAGGGCTTACTGGTGTATGCTCTTAGAAGAATTATGTCAGTTTTACTGAACTTTGTTCCCATATCAGTTTTGGTTTCATTACCTTATTTGCTTCAGGGAGTTTAATAATACAATTAGCTAGATTCTTGGGATATTACTGTCTTTATTCTACCTCATTTTATAGCTTTTGGGATTTTTGGAAATCTGAGAACTTTCAGATAGGTTTCGTGAATTTTTTTTTTTTTTGCGGTACGCGGGCCTCTCACTGCTGTGGCCTCTCCCGTTGCGGAGCACAGGCTCCGGACGCGCAGGCTCAGCGGCCATGGCTCACGGGCCCAGCCGCTCCGCGGCATGTGGGATCTTCCTGGACCGGGGCACGAACCCGTGTCCCCTGCATCGGCAGGCGGACTCTCAACCACTGCGCCACCAGGGAAGCCCCTGTGAATATTTTTTACACAGCCAAGTTACAGAGTGACTTATTTAGATGTGGATGATATTTGTTCAGTATGTCAAGGTGAATTTCAGAAAATTATTCTTCCCATCAGTCAGCATGTTTTTCTGAAGAATGCACTCATTGCCTTATGGTTTTACAGAGGGAATATATGTCCACTGTGCAGAACTGTGATTTCAGACCTTAGAAACAGATGGAAAGATGGGGCTGCCTCCTCGTACCTTCAAATACAATTAAGTCCTATGGACTATTAAAAAAACTAATTTCATTTGGTTACAATGACTATTAGTAGATCCATTCAGATGGATTTCAGTACTAAAAATTAAGAAAAATGTTTCCAAACACTTTTAGAATACCAGAACAAGATTTAAGCATGTTTTAATTCTTTTAATTTAAATGAGTGAAAGAACACTGCTTTTGAAAATATAATAGTCAACCCAATGTGTATGTCAACAATATTTCTTCAATCCTAATTACTTGACATATGATTGTGATGTAAAATTGTAAATGCGTTCTCTTGTTAATTTTACCAAAAACAGCAACTGGATAACTAACTATAACTAGTTGTTTTAGAGGAATTTGGGTATTCTTTTCTGACATTGTTTCAGAATAAAGAATATTTTTCATAATATTTTAAGATATCTCTTTATCCAAAATCTCAAAAATTTTTTAATTTTCATAAAATTTGTATTTTTAAATGAAAGTTCCATATGCTATATTTTACCTGCAACCATTAGATTTTCTAAGTGCATATTAATTTACTGAGGATGATGTATTTTAATATTGTATTACTCTTTGTAATATGATTAACAATCAATAAGAATTAATCATTTAAATTATTCCAAAACCTCAGTGTTGTTACAAAGTTACATTAATGGTGTGGCCGCCACCCAAACCTATTGTCCTCAAGGTAAACACCATTAAACTGAAAAAGAAGGGCATGGGGGCAAAGAAGCAAATAAATAAGACTTGAGAGCAACATCTAGGCAAAACTTTGAATATATTTACTGGCACGTGGAACTGACTAGAAGCTAACAGATCAAAAACCTTCTAAATTTTTGGGTGAACTGCACTGCCAAATAAACATGATCTCAACCTGAAAAAGCCTGTGGCTATTTGAACATTAAAACCATCTCAGGACCTCATGCTTGCACAAGCAGAAAGCAGGCTGTGAAAGTTGTACAGCCCTCATGAAGAATAAACTCCCCAATGTCCTCTTCAGGCGCAGCCATGGAATATAGGACATGGAAGACCCACCCAGAGGATGGACCAAGTGGACAAGGGAGTTCCAAGAGGAGAGCAGAATCAGAATCTAAACAAGGACCTTCCCCACCCACAGGGCAGGAGACCTTCCTGAACCTGCTCAGCAGGATATCATGTGTCCCAGCAACTAATAACTGTCTTCCATTCTTTTGTTTTCCAAGAGAGATTTTATTGTAGTTACCCCTTCTCTGATCCGCCGTATATTGAGTGGGAGAAGGGATGAACAACTTATCTTTTTATTCACAGATCTCCACAAGGAGCCCCATCCAGACACCACAGACATCATCTGAAGATCCTAAACTTTGTACTGCTACATTGACTTCATGTGTCTTGGAGTTGCCTCCTGTGGAAAAAGAAGGTGTTCTACAAAAGGAAGAAAGAATAGGATAGGAAATTTGTGACCAGAAGGAAAGACTGTGGAGGATACTGGTTAGTAAGTCACCAAAAACTACTTCCTTTTTCTCCTGGGCACACTGCTAGATTACACTTCCCAGTCTCCTTTATGGCTAGACATGGCCCTGTGTCAGTTCTGACCAATGAAACGTGACATCCGTTGCTTCCAGGCCTGGTCCATTTAGCTCTTGATTCGTGACCCTACATGGCCTTTGCCTTCCAGCTGGCTAGACTGGAGATGACTAGGACAACCTTGAGAGTCATGATGTGAAGATGGAGCAGCCACGGGATAGAGGAAACCTGTCTCCCTGAAACATGTGGAGAAAGGCCACCCTCCAGGAGTGACTGTATTGTACTATTATCTGAGCAAAACATAAATATTCTTTAATCATACTAAGTGTCCGAGGCTTAGGAGTTTATCTGTTACAGTCACTGATGTATGCACAGCAGAGGGAACAGCACAGGCAAAGATAGGATTGAAATAGATGACATAGCCTGAGAAGGGTGAGGAGTTCCCTCTGGCTGAAATGTAGACACCGGGGGGAGAGTTGCAGAGGGTGAGCTTAAAAGGGTTAGCTAGCGTAAATGCTGCCAGTAATCTGCCTTTTCTGAGGCAATTGAGAATCCAAATCTTTTACACACTGTTGCCCCCCAAAATTGAGAACATGAAATGTAATCACCAAGCTGACAACAGCTTTTGCAGTCTGTTAAAGCTACAACTCATACCAAAATGGATCCTGCTGAATTCAGTAAGAAAATCGAGAATCAATAACCTTGAGAGGAAAAAGTCAATTTTTAAATCTTTATGAAACCGTGTGTGTGTGCTCACACATGCACGCACACACACACACATGCACGTGTGTGGTGTGTTTTCAAGTAATGAATGATATTCACGCAACAAAACGAGGTTGGCTTCAATTAATGTCACATTTTCCAAGCTCCTTCCAGGTGGCAAGTGTCCGACTAGGTGTCTATGACAGGAAGATAAATAAATGACTTACCAGGACTTGGAATCACTCACAGACTAATACAATTGGTAGGCACGTAAACAGATTAACCAGGATACATGAGGACACATGCTATTATAAAAACAGGACCCACTAGAACTACAAGGGTTAGGGAAGAATCACGGGCAACTGAACTTCCTTAGCCTGATACTGAAGATGCTTCTTGATCGGACCCAACCTACCTTTGCAGGCTGAAATATCACTACATTTCTTCACACAATTAGTTGCTCTCATACCCATACTCCACTTTTCCACCTCCATGCCTTGCCTTCTGCCTCAAATTCTCTCTGACCCATTGCTGGTCACTGTTTAAGGTGCTAATAAGATTCCACTCATAAAATCTTCCCTGGTCCCAGTGCGGTGGGCTCTCCCTTCTCGCATCAGCTCTCTCTGCCTCGGTAACTTACCACTCTCTGCTGTGCATAATAGCTATTTACGGACTTCCTGGTCTTGTCTGTGGAGACTAAACTGTAAACCCCCTGAGGACCAGGAATGTTTCTAGTCCTTTTTTATACTCCCAGTACCAGGTATAGCACTTTGTATGTACCTAGTGGATGTTCAATAGATATTTTCTGAATATTAAAATTTTAAACCCAAAACTCACTCCCTGCTGACTCTACACACACCAGTAGTCACTGTACTCTTTGGTCCAGAGCTTAAATGTTGAGTGATATATGATGTTTTCTCATGAGAGGAAGGTAATTTTGTAAGAGGATTCAGTGATAATGAACAAGAAAATAAAAATAGTGCCTACTTATTTCACAAAAATTAAGACAGTTCAATAGACAATAGCTTACTGATTAGAAAGATTGAATGTAAACTTTACTGCAAAAAAATCTTTTCTGGAAGAATCTCTGTTAACTTGTAAAATATCATGTTCAGGAGGAGCTTCAAGATGGCGGAAGAGTAACACATGGATATCACCTTCCTCACCACAAATACATCAGAAATCCATCTACATGTGGAACAACTCCTACAGAACACCTACTGAACTCTGGCAGAAGACCTCAGACCTCACAAAAGGCAAGAAACTCCCCAAGTACATGGGGAACAGACACCCTCAGGCGACCTACACGCAAAGGTGGAGTTAAATCCAAAGCTGAACCCCAGGAGCTGTGCGAAAAAGAAAAGAAAGGGAAATTTCTCCCAGCTGCCTCAGGAGCAGTGGATTAAATCTCCACAGTCAACTTGATGTACCCTGCATCTGTGGAATACCTGAATAGACAACGAATCATCCCAAAGTGAGGAGGTGGACATTGGGAGCAACGATATATTTTTTTTCCCCTTTTTCTCTTTTTGTGAGTGTGTATGTGTATGCTTCTGTGTGTGATTTTGTATGAATAGATTAGCTTTTACCATTTATCCCAGGGTTCAGTCTCTCCATTTGTTTGTTTGTTTGTTTGTTTTAGTATAGTTTTTAGCTCTTGTTATCATTGGTGGATTTGTTTTTTGGCTTGGTTGCTCTCTTCTTTCCTTTTTTTTATTTTTTAAATTTTTTTAATAATTATTTTTTATATTAATAAATTTATTTTATCTTATTTTATTTCATTTTATTCTATTATATTTTGTTTTATCTTCTTTCTTTCTTTCCTTCTTTCTATTTTTCTCCCTTTTATTCTGAGCCATAGGGATGACAGGCTCTTGGTGCTCCAGCCAGGCATCAGGGCTGTGCCTCTGAGGTGGTAGAGCCAAGTTCAGGACACCGGTCCACCAGAGACCTCCCAGCTGCACCTAATAGCAAATGGCGAAAATTTCCCAGAGATCTCCATCAACGCCAAGACCCAGCTCCACTCAACGACCAGCAAGGTACAGTGCAAGACACCCTATGCCAAACAACTAGCGAGACAGGAACACAGCCCCACCCATTAGCAGACAGGCTGCCTAAAATCATAATAAGGTCACAGAAACCCCAAAACACACCACCAGACATGGACCTGCCCACCAGAAAGACAAGATCCAGCCTCATCCAGCAGAACACAGGCACTAGTCCCCTCCAACAGGAAGCCTACACAAGCCACTGAACCAACGTTACCCACTGGAGGCAGACACCAAAAACAACGGGAACTACGAACCTGCAGCATGCTAAAAGGAGACCCTAAACACAGTAAGTCAAGCAAAATGAGAAGACAGAAAAACACACAGCAGAAGAAGGAGCAAGGTAAAAACCCACCAGCCCTAACAAATGAAGAGGAAAGAGGTAGTTTACCAGAAAAAGAATTAGAAAAATGATAGTAAAGATGATCCAAAATCTTGGAAATAGAATAGACAAAAT
The DNA here is from genome assembly GCF_005190385.1 of Monodon monoceros. Taxonomy (NCBI): domain Eukaryota; kingdom Metazoa; phylum Chordata; class Mammalia; order Artiodactyla; family Monodontidae; genus Monodon; species Monodon monoceros. The sequence continues at coordinate 113,136,983 of NW_021703774.1, forward strand.
GCAAGAAACATTTAACAAGGACCCAGAAGAACTAAAGAGCAAACAAATAGTGATGAACAACACAATAAATGAAATTAAAAATTATCTAGAAGGGATCAATAGCAGAATAACTGAGGCATAAGAACGGATAAGTGACCTGGAAGATAAAATAATGGAAATAACTACTGCAGAGCAGAATAAAGAAAAAAGAATGAAAAGAACTGAGGACAGTCACAGAGACCTCTGGGACAACATTAAACACATCAACATTCAAATTATAGGGATCCCAGAAGAAGAAGAGAAAAAGAAAGGGACTGAGAAAATATTTGAAGAGATTATAGTTGAAAACTTCCCTAATATGGGAAAGGAAATAGTTAATCAAGTCCAGGAAGCACAGAGAGTCCAATACAGGGTAAATGCAAGGAGAAACACGCCAAGACACGTATTAATCAAACTATCAAAGGGAAGGGAAAAACAGTAAGGGAAAAACAACAAATAACATACAAGGGAATCCCCATAAGGTTAACAGCTGATCTTTCAGCAGAAACTCTGCAAGCCTGAAGGGAGTGGCAGGACATATTTAAAGTGATGAAAGGGAAAACCTACAACCAAGGTTACTCTACCCACCAAGGATCTCATTCAGATTTGATGGAGAAATTAAAACCTTTACAGACAACAAAAGCTAAGAGAATTCAGCACCGCCAAACCAGCTTTACAGCAAATGCTAAAGGAACTTCTCTAGGCAGGAAATTAAGAGAATGGTAATAGGAACATACATGTCGATAACTACCTTAAATATAAGTGGATTAAATGCTCCAACCAAAAGACACAGACTGGCTGAAGAGATACAAAAATAAGACCCGTGGGCTTCCCTGGTGGCGCAGTGGTTGAGAGCCCGCCTGCCGATGCAGAGGACACGGGTTCATGCCCCGGTCCAGGAAGATCCTACATGCCGCGGGCCGGCTGGGCCCGTGAACCATGGCTGCTAAGCCTGCGCGTCCGGAGCCTGTGCTCCACAATGGGAGAGGCCACAACAGTGAGAGGCCCACGTATCGCAAAAAAAAAATAAAATAAAATAAGACCTGTATATATGCTGTCTACAGGAGACTCACTTCAGACCTAGGGACACATACAGACTGGGAGTGAGGGGATGGAAAAAGATATTCCATGCAAATGGAAATCAAAAGAAAGCTGGAGTAGCAATTCTCATATCAGACAAAATAGAATTAAAAACAAAGACTATTACAGGAGACAAAGAAGGGTACTACATAATGATCAAGGGATCAGTACAAGGAGAAGATATAACAATTGTAAATATTTATGCACCCAACATAGGAGCACCTCAATACATAAGGCAAATACTAACACCCATAAAAGGGGAAATCGACAGTAACACAATCATAGTAGGGGACTTTAACACCCCACTTTCATCAGTGGACAGATCATCCAAAAGGAAAATAAATAAGGAAAAAAAACTTTAAATGACACATTAAAAAAGATGGACTTAATTGATATTTATAGGACATTCCATCCAAAAACAACAGAATACACTTTCGTCTCAAGTGCTCATGGAACAGTCTCCAGGATAGATCATATCTTGGGTCACAAATCAAGCCTTGGTAAATTTTAAAAAATTGAAATCATATCAAGTATCTTTTCTGACCACAATACTATGAGAATAGATATCAATTACAGGAAAAAATCTGTAAAAAATACAAACAAATGGAGGCTAAGCAATACACTACTTAAAAACCAAGAGGTCACTGAAGAAATCGAAGAGGAAATCAAAAAATACCTAGAAATAAATTACAATGAAAACACGACGGCCGAAAACCTATGGGATGCAGCAAAAGCAGTTCTACGAGGGAAGTTTACAGCAACACAATCCTACCTTAAAAAACAAGAAACACCTCAAATAAACAACCTGACCTTACATCTAAAGCAATTAGAGAAAGAAGAACAAAAAAAAAACCAAAGTTAGCCGAAGGAAAGAAATCATAATGGTCAGATCAGAAATAAATGAAAAAGAAATGAAGGAAACGATAGCAAAGATCAATAAAACTAAAAGCTGGTTCTGGGGCGTCCGGGAAGATGGCAGCAGAGTAAGACATGGAGATCACCTTCCTCCCCACAGATACACCAGAAATACATCTACATGTGGAACAACTCCTACAGAACACCTACTGAACGCTGGCAGAAGATCTCAGACCTCCCAAAAGGCAAGAAACCCCCCACGTACCTGGGTAGGGCAAAAGAAAAAAGAGCAAACAGAGACAAAAGGATAGGGACAGGACCTGCACCAGTGGAAGGGAGCTGTGAAGGAGGAAAGGTTTCCACACACTAGGAAGCCCCTTCGCGGACGGAGACTGCGGATGGCGGAGGGGGAAGCTTCGGGGCCGCAGAGGAGAGCACAGCAACAGGGGTGCAGAGGGCAAAGCAGAGAGATTCCCGCACAGAGGATCAGGGCCGACCGATACTCACCAGCCCGAGAGGCTTGTCTGCTCACCCGCCGGGGCAGGCGGGGCAGGGAATTGAGGCTCGGGCTTCCGTCGGAGCTGGTGTTGGTGAGGTTGGCGGCGTGAAAACAGCCTGCAGGGGGTTAGTGCGCCACGGCTAGCCGGGAGGGAGTCCGGGGAAAAGTCTGGACCTGCCGAAGAGGCAGGAGACTTTTTCTTCCTTCTTTGTTTCCTGGTGCGCAAGGAGAGGGGATTAAGAGCGCTGATTAAAGGAGCTCCAGAGACGGGTGCGAGCCGCGGCTAAAAGCGCGGACCCCAGAGACGGGCATGAGACACGAAGGCTGCTGCTGCCGCCACCAAGAAGCCTGTGTGCGAGCACAGGTCACTATCCACACTCCCCTTCCGGGGAGCCTGTGCAGCCCGCCGCTGCCAGGGTCCCGGGATCCAGGAACAACTTCCCAGGGAGAACGCATGGCGCACCTCAGGCTGGTGCAACGTCACGCCGGCCTCTGCTGCCACAGGCTTGCCTGGCACTCCATGCCCCTCCCTCCCCCCCGGCCTGAGTGAGCCAGAGCCCCCGAATCAGCGGCTCCTTTAACCCCGTCCTGTCTGAGCGAAGAACAGAGGCCCTCCGGCAACCTACACGCAGAGGCGGGGCCAAATCCAAAGCTGAGCCCCTGGGAGCTGTGAGAACAAAGAAGAGAAAGGGAAATCTCTCCCAGCAGCCTCAGAAGCAGTGGATTAAAGCTCCACAATCAACTTGATGTACCCTGCGTCTGTGGAATACCTGAATAGACAACGAATTATCCCAAATTAAGGAAGTGGACTTTGGGAGCAAGATTTATGATTTTTTTCCCTTTTTCCTCTTTTTGTGAGTGTGTATGTGTATGCTTCTGTGTGAGATTTTGTCTGTATAGCTTTGCTTCCACCATTGGCCCTAGGGTTATATCCGTCCGTTTTTTTGTTGTTTTTTTTTTTTAATTTTCTTTCTTAATAATTATTTTTTATTTTAATAACTATATATTTTATCTTACTTTATTTTATTTTACTTTATCTTGTTTCTTTTTTTTCCTTCCTTCCCTCCTTCCTTCCTTCCTTCCTCCCTCCCTCTTTCCCTCCCTCCTTCATTTTCTTCTTTCTTTCTTTCTTTCTACTTCTACTGATTCTTTCTTCCCGCTTTTTCTCCCTTTCATTCTGAGCCGTGTGGATGAAAGGCTCTTGGTGCTGCAGCCAGGAGTCAGTGCTGTGTCTCTGAGGTGGGAGAGCCAACTTCAGGACACTGGTCCACAAGAGACCTCCCAGCTCCACATAATATCAAACGGGGAAAATCCCCCAGAGATCTCCATCTCAACACCAGCACCCAGCTTCACTCAACGACCAGCAAGCTACAGTGCTGGACATCCTATGCCAAACAACTAGCAAGACAGGAACACAACCCCACCCATTAGGAGAGAGGCTGCCTAAAATCATAATAAGTCCACAGACACCCCAAAACACACCACCAGACGTGGACCAGCCCACCAGAAAGACAAGATCCAGCCTCATCCACATCCACCAGAACACAGGCACTAGTCCCCTCAACCAGGAAGCCTACACAATCCACTGAACCAACCTTAGCCAATGGGGACAGACACCAAAAACAACAGGAACTACGAACCTGCAGCATGCTAAAAGGAGACCCTAAACACAGTAAGATAAGCAAAATGAGAAGACAGAAAAACACACAGCAGATGAAGGAGCAAGATAAAAACCCACCAGCCCTAACAAATGAAGAGGAAATAGGCAGTCTACCTGAAAAAGAATTCAGAATAATGATAGTAAAGATGATCCAAAATCTTGGAAATAGAATAGACAAAATGCAAGAAACATTTAACAAGGACCTAGAAGAACTAAAGATGAAACAAACAATGATGAGCAACACAATAAATGAAATTAAAAATACTCTAGATGGGATCAATAGCAGAATAACTGAGGCAGAAGAACGGATAAGTGACCTGGAAGATAAAATCATGGAAATAACTACTGCAGAGCAGAATAAAGAAAAAAGAATGAAAAGAACTGAGGACAGTCTCAGAGACATCTGGGACAACATTAAACACACCAACATTCGAATTATAGGGGTTCCAGAAGAAGAAGAGAAAAAGAAAGGGACTGAGATAATATTTGAAGAGATTATAGTTGAAAACTTCCCTAATATGGGAAAGGAAATATTTAATCAAGTCCAGGAAGCACAAAGACTCCCATACAGGATAAATCCAAGGAGAAATACACCAAGACACATATTAATCAAACTGTCAAAAAGTAAATACAAAGCAAACGTACTAAAAGCAGCAAGGGAAAAACAACAAATAACACACAAGGGAATCCCCATAAGGTTAACAGCTGCTCTTTCAGCAGAAACTCTGCAAGCCAGGAGGTACTGGCAGGACATATTTAAAGTGATGAAGGAGAAAAACCTGCAACCAAGATTACTCTACCCAGCAAGGATGTCATTCAGATTTGATGGAGAAATTAAAACCTTTACAGACAAGCAAAAGCTGAGAGAGCTCAGCACCACCAAACCAGCTTTACAACTGCTAAAGGAACTTCTCTAGGCAAGAAACACAACAGAAGGAAAAGACCTACAATAACGAACCCAAAACAATTAAGAAAATGGGAATAGGAACATACATATCGATAATTACCTTAAATGTAAATGGACTAACTGCTACCACCAAAAGACACAGATTGGCTGAATGGATACAAAAACAAGACCCAGAAATAAGTGAAAAACAAATGAAGGAAATGATAACAAAGCTCAATAAAACTAAAAGGTGGTTCTTTGAGAAGATAAACAAAATTGATAAACCGTTAGCCAGACTCACCAAGAAAAAAAGGGAGAAGACTCAAATCAATAGAATTAGAAATGAAAAAGGAGAGGTAACAACTGACACTGAAGAAATACAAAAGATCATGAGAGATTACTACAAGCAACTCTATGCCAATAAAATGGATAACCTGGAAGAAATGGACTAATTCTTAGAAATGCACAACGTGCCAAGACTGAATCAGGAAGAAATAGAAAATATGAACACACCAATCACAAGCACTGAAATTGAAACTGTGATTAAAAATCTTCCAACAAACAAAAGCCCAGGACCAGATGGCTTCACAGGCGAATTCTATCAAACATTTAGAGAAGAGCTAACACCTATCCTTCTCAAACTCTTCCAAAATATATCAGAGGGAGGAACACTCCCAAACTCATTCCACAAGGCCACCATCACCCTGATACCAAAACCAGACAAGGATGTCACAAAGAAAGAAAACTACAGGCCAATATCACTGATGAACATAGATGCAAAAATCCTCAACAAAATACTAGCAAACAGAATCCAACAGCACATTAAAAGGATCATACACCATGATCATGTGGGGTTTATCCCAGGAATGCAAGGATTCTTCAATATATGCAAATCTATCAATGTGATAAACCATATTAACAAACTGAAGGAGGAAAACCATATGATCATCTCAATAGATGCACAGAAAGCTTTCGACAAAATTCAACACCCATTTATGATAAAAACCCTGCAGAAAGTAGGCATAGAGGGAACTTTCCTCAACATAATAAAGGCCATATATGACAAGCCCACAGCAAACATCATCCTCAATGGTGAAAAACTGAAAGCATTTCCACTAAGATCAGGAACAAGACAAGGTTGCCCACTCTCACCACTCTTATTCAACATAGTTTTGGAAGTTTTAGCCACAGCAATCAGAGAAGAAAAGGAAATAAAAGGAATCCAAATCAGAAAAGAAGAAGTAAAGCTGTCACTGTTTGCAGATGACATGATACTATACATAGAGAATCCTAAAGATACTACCAGAAAACTACTAGAGCTAATCAATGAATTTGGTAAAGTAGCAGGATACAAAATTAATGCACAGAAATCTCTTGCATGCCTATATACTAATGATGAAAAATCTGAAAGTGAAATCAAGAAAACACTCCCATTTACCACTGCAACAAAAAGAAAAAAATATCTAGGAATAAACCTACCTAAGGAGACAAAAGACCTGTATGCAGAAAATTATAAGACACTGATGAAAGAAATTAAGGATGATACAAATAGATGGAGATATATACCATGTTCTTGGATTGGAAGAATCAACATTGTGAAAATGACTCTACTACCCAAAGCAATCTACAGATTCAATGCAATCCCTATCAAACTACCACTGGCATTTTTCACAGAACTAGAACAAAAAATTTCGCAATTTGTATGGAAACACAAAAGACCCCGAATATCCAAAGCAATCTTGAGAACGAAAAAAGGAGCTGGAGGAATCAGGCTCCCTGACTTCAGACTATACTACAAAGCTACAGTAATCAAGACAGTATGGTACTGGCACAAAAACAGAAAGATAGATCAATGGAACAGGATAGAAAGCCCAGAGATAAACCCACGGACATATGGACACCTTATCTTTGATAAGGGTGGCAGGAAAGTACAGTGGAGAAAGGACAGCCTCTTCAATAAATGGTGCTGGGAAAACTGGACAGGTACATGTAAAAGTATGAGATTAGATCACTCCCTAACACCATACACAAAAATAAGCTCAAAATGGATTAAAGACCTAAATGTAAGGCCAGAAACTATCAAACTCTTAGAGGAAAACATAGGCAGAACACTCTATGACATAAATCACAGCAAGATCCTTT